>NC_080027.1:16396809-16707570 GCF_030020395.1 Manis pentadactyla | reverse complement strand
AACTGTTTTCACCAAGAACCCCTGATCCCATCCACTGTTCAAATCCCCTAGGCTGGGGGAGTGGATCACTCAGGGTATTTACTTGTGTCCTCATGTGACATTATAATGACACATTAGCAGGCTCATCTGGTATAATCACGTAGCATCCTGTTTGGATAATGGCTCAGGTGTCTCCTTGCAAAGCAGTAATAATGCTGAAGGCCATCCTATTTTGGAGGACAGCAGTTTTCATTAGAAATATTTCAGTGTTCAGTAGGCGCAGGCTCAGCTGCTATCATTTAAGGCTTTGGGTGAATGTAGTAAGGGCTCTGTGTGCATTACTATGTCCTCCAGGCCAATGGAGGAGGCAAAGAGGGCAGCCAAATGATCATACCAGTGGAAAACAGAACATGCCCATGTGGCCTTGAGGACAAGGAGAGGTTGGCAGCTTTAGGAATCTGACCTGGTGTGCATCCTGTACATGTTGGCCAGGGAGGCAGCACTGTCAGTGTGAGGAGATGGACTGGGGGAGGGATAGGCCAGACCAGGACCCCCACCTTCTCCCCTCTTTCAGTGGTGCCTGTTCCATTCAGGTATATTGCTTTCAATAGATCCAGCTTGGAGAAGGACAGTGGGCTCCCAGTGGAGACTGAGTAGTTCCTCCTCACCCAGGGGTCTGAACTTATCCATCATGGAGGATATGACGTTGCAAATTCCAGTAGATAACACTTTTCCTAGGTGTAATGGCACTTGGTGTTCTCAGCTACAGAGCACGTTGATCCATTTTGAAGGGGGGCAATGACTGTTTCCTGAGACTTTTATACTTCCATGGTGTAAGGTGCCTATACTGTGGTCCCTGGTCTGGCATATGGGGCAACAGGCCCCACTAGTTGATACTTCCTGTGAATTAAAGTCTGGGATAGTACTTCAGTTCACCAGGCCAAGGTGGTTTAACCTATTAACACTTGATGTCTGTTTAATATTTTATTAGTCATCAACTTTCATGCTTATAGGTTATAGAGGAATTAGAACCTCCATTTAATGTTATCTTTTTTTCCCTAATCTTGTGTATCATGACTTTGGAATGTGACTTCCAATAACTGTCTAGTAAATAGGGGCACCTATGTATGATAATCTGTTTCTCTAATTCCCTGACTGTGGCAGCCTGGTTTGCACAATGACTGCAGAAAACTTCATGCTAGATGCAGCGTCCACACAAACCAAGGCATGTTTAGAGGGGAGGGTATAATAAATTTGCCAAACCTCACTGGTTGGGAGCTCCAGCGGATGGCCCCAGATGCCTAGGCAGTTGTCTTGGGCATGTTGAGAACACACAGGATATGTTGTTACTGCATTAATTAGGTCACTGTATTTTTAGGGCAATCTGGCATCCTTGGCAACATACCATCCTGCCTGGGTGCAACGTCAGCTGCTCTTTATATGCTCCCAGTCTGCTCTATCTACTGAAGGGTCACTCAAAGAATTTGTTATCAAGTCCATGGCCCTTAGTGTTTTCACTGCTGCATTCTTGAAATCACAAAACTCACAGCAACAGAGAGTCAGTCTAATTTCTTAGCAAACAATGGAGTCTTCAATGTGAACATTTCTTTGTTTTCATAGCAGTTAATATTGTGCCTATCAGAGGCCTCTGGGAAAAAAGATGGTGGAGTAGGAAGGCAAGGTGGAAACCTCCTCCCTTAAACACATAAAGCATGAAAATACAGCAAATACAACTAAATCTGAAAATGTACTGAAGACTGCAGAACTGACTACCTACATCTGGAAAGAAGACCTCACAGAAAAGGGTAAAGTTGCAAAACTGAGATCCGGTGGGACTCAAGCCCTCCCCCCGACCCCAGCCCATATGCAGAAGGAAGAGAAATGTGGTAGGAGACCAGTTTCACTGAACACCTGTCCCTGGAGATCTTCTCTAGGAGCACAAGCCCACATGGGGCTGGACAACGAAGACAGGTGTAACACCTGGGAGGCTGAGATTCCAGCTGCTTGAGGAGAACATGCATGCTCTACTGGCCCTCCAATATAAAAGCAAAGAGGGAAGTTTAAAAGTCTTCCCCAAAGTGGGAGGGGCACCAGAGAGGTGAAGGTTAGATAGAGCTCTCTGCCCAGCAGAAAGGGTAGATAGATGATACCTCCACAGCCTACCCTCAGCCCAACAGTTCGGGAACTCTTGGGAACCCCAGATGCTCCATACCCCCGAGGGTCCTCCCTGAAGTGCACAGCCTGCAAACATGCCACTTGGCCTGGAAGTGGCGTCAGACTTTGCTGCTGGGTAGGCACAGGGAAACCCTCTCAGCTTTATCAGCCCCATTTGGCCCAGGCTGTGAACTACCTGTGGAAGCCAGCCATGGAGGCTTCTTCTTCTAGCCCGCTTGCAGCCCCTGCCATTGCTGCAGGCCAGGCAGAGGGCAGCCGGCCCAACAGCAACTCCACCAGCACAGGACTGAGGCTTCTCCCAATGCATGCGACCAGCTGATGGCCCACTTGGCCCAGCAGTGATGTCAGACTTTGCTGGTGGGTAGGCAGAGGGAGACCCTCACAGATTTCTTGAACTCTTTCAGTCCAGCCAGGGAACTGCCTGCAGAGACAGCCCTGGGAACTCCTTCCTCCCGTGGGGGTGCTAGATCCCACAAATGGGCCTGGGCAGACACACACACCAGCCTCCCCCATCCCATTAACCCTACAGGACCCAACACTGCTGAAGGTCAGGCAGAAGGCAGCCCTGCCCACAGCAAATCCAGCAGAGATTTCTGTGCTTATCACAAAGGTGCAGCCAAAGCAAACTGCCCACCTGGAATCAGACCACTACAAGCCAGACAGAAAGGCAGTACCACCCACTGCATGCCAACAACTAGGGTTCCTGTCCTGGAAAGTAAATTGTCTTGAGCTTCTGGGTACTAGAGGGCACCTCCTTCATAAAGCTATTACTCCATAGGAAGAAACACAGAAATGAAAAAGACTGAGGAGGCACAGGAATAGATTCTAAGCAAAACTACAAAACAAAACAACAGAAAGAGGGCTGAATGAAACTGAAATCTTCTTGATAAAAATTTCAAAGTAAAGTCATAAACATGCTCATGGATCCACAGAAAAATATTCAAGATCTCAGAAAGGACCTCAATAAAAAGATAGAAATCCTGCAAAAGAGCCACTCAGAGCTGAAGAATACAGTATCTGAAATGAAACATACAATGGAGGGATTTAATAGCAGGCCGTCACAGGTTGAAGAAGTTGTAAATGATATGGAAATTAAGGATCAGGAAAATAATGAAGCCCAAAAAACAGAGAGAAAAAAGGATCTCTAGGAATGAAAGAATAAGAGAGCTGTGTGTCCAATCTAAGTGGAACAATATTAACATAATAGAGGTACCAGAAGGAGTGGAGGGAAACAAAGGGATAAAAAGTCTCTTTGAGGAAATAATTGTTGAAAACTTCCCTGATCTGGGGAGGGAAATACTCTCAAGTCATGGAAGTACAGAGAACCCCTAACAAAATGAACCCCAGGAAGACAACAGCAAGACATATAATAAATAAAATGGTAAAGATCAAGGGCGAGGAGAGAGAGAGTATTGAAAGCAACCAGAGAAAAAAAGATTATTTATAAAGAAAACTCCATCAAGCTATCAGGCTGGCTTCTCAGCAGAAACCTTACAGATCAGAAGGCAGTGGCATGATATATATATAATGTACCAAAACAGAATGACCTCCAACCAAAAATATTCTACCTGGCAAGATTATCATTTAAATTTGAAGCAGGTGTTAAACAATTTTAATCAGATAAACAAAAGTTGAAGGAATTCACTACCACTAAGCCTGCCCTACAGAATATGTTAAAGGGACTGCTGTAGATGGAAATGTTCATAAGGAAAATAAATTTCACCAGTGAAAATAAACCCACAGTAAAGGTAGTACACTGATTAATTACCAAGCAAGTATGAAATTAAATCAACCACCATCAAAATCAGTCAAGGGATACATAAGAGTGCAGAATATAATACCTAATAATGTAGAGGAGGAAGAAGAAGAAGAAAAATGTACCTCTAGACTTTATTTGAAATGGAGTAATCAGCAACTTAAGATCAGTCATTATACAGTAAGGAAGCTATCCTTGAGCCTTTGGTAAACACAAAACTAAAGCCTACAATAGATACACAAAAAAGAAGAAAGAAAGAGAGAGAGAGAGAGAGAGAGAGAGGGAAGGAAGGAAGGAAGGAAGGAAGGAAGGAAGGAAGGAAGGAAAGAAGGAAGGAAGGAAGGAAGGAAGGAAGGAAGGAAGGAAGGAAGGAAGGAAGGAAGGAAGGAAGGAAGGAAGGAAGGAAGGAAGGAAGGAAGGAAGGAAGGAAGGAAGGAAGGAAGGAAGGAAGGAAGGAAGGAAGGAAGGAAGGAAGGAAGGAAGGAAGGAAGGAAGGAAGGAAGGAAGGAAGGAAGGAAGGAGGGAGGGAGGGAGGGAGGGAGGAAAGAAGAGAGAGATAGAGGAAAAGAGAGAGAGAGAGGGAGGGACAGAGAGAGAAAGAAAGGAAATCTTCACTAAAAGTGAAGGGATGGAAAAAGACACTCCATGCAAATAATAGGGAGAAAAAGCAGGATTAGCTGTACTTATATCAGACAAAATTGATTTCAAAACAAAGAAAGTAACAAGAGACAAAGACATTATATAATGATAAATGGATCAGTCCAACAAGAGTATATAACCATTATAAATATCTGTGCACCCAACACAGGAGCACCTAAATGTGCAGAACAAATACTAACAGAATTAAAGGGGGAAATAGATTGCAACACATTCATTTGCAGAGACTTTAACACACCACTCACATCAATAGATCAAACAGAGAAAAAATAAATAAGGAAACAGAGGCATTGAGCAATATATTAGATCAAATGGACTTAACAGATATGTACAGAACACTCCACTCCAAAGCAGCAAGATACACATTTTTCTCAATTGTACATGGAATGTTCTTCAGAATAGATCACATTATGCCACAAGAAGAGCCTCAATAAATTAAAAAACATTGAAATTGTATCAAGCAGTTTCTGAGACCACAGTGGTATGAAAAAAGAAATAAGTTATGTGAAGAAAACAAAGAGACCTACAAATACATGGAGGTTAAACAACATGCTTTTAAATAAACAATGGATCAATGAACAAACTAAAATAGAAATCAGACAATACATGGAGACAAACACAGCAGCCCAAAATCTGTTGAGGTGGCAAAGGCAGTTCTAAGAGGAAAGTATATAGTAATACAGGCTTACCTGAAGAAATGAGAACAATCCCAAATAAACAGTCTAAAATCTAAATTAAATAAACTAGTAAAAGAAGAACAAATGAAGCCCAAGGTCAGTAGAAGTAGGGACATAATGAAAATCAGAGCAGAAGTAAATAAGATAGAGAAGAATAAAACATAAAAAAAAATCAATGAAACCAGGAGCTGGTTGTTTGAGAAAATAAACAAAATAGATAAGCCCCTAGCCAGACTTACCAGGAGAAAAAGAGAATGTACACAGATAAACAGAATCAGAAATTAAGAAGGAATAATCACAACTGATATCACAAAAATAATAAAGAATTATGAGAGAATAATATAAAAAATAAAATGCCAATAAATTGGACAACCTAGAAGAAATGGACAATTTCCTAGAAAAATACAACCTTCCAAGACTGACTCAGGAAGAAACAGAAAATCTGAACAGTCTGTTATCAGTAATGAAATCAAATAGGTAATCAAAAAGCTCCCCCAAAAACAAAAACCTGTGTCCGCATGACTTCACAGCCAAATTCTGCCAAACATTCGAAGAAGAGTTGATGCCCATCCTTCTTAAAGTGTTCCAAAAAGTAGAAGAGGAGGGAATACTTACAAACTCATTCTATGAGGCCAGCATCCCTCTAATACCAAAACCAGACAAAGACACCACAAAGAAAAGAAAATTACAGACCAATATCCCTGATGAACATAGTTGCAAAAACTGTCAACAAAATATTAGCAAACCAAATAAAAAATACATAAAAAAATCATCCATCATGACCAAGTGGTATTTATTCCAGGGATGCAAGGATGGTACAATAGTCATAAATCAATATCATACACCATATTAAGATAAAGGTTAAAAATCATCAATAGATGCTGAAAAAGTATTTGACAAAATTTAGCCTCCATTCATTCTCAACAAAATGGGTATAGAGAGTATGTACCTTAACATAATAAAGACCATATATACAACAAACCCATAGCCAACATTATACTTAACAGCAAGAACCTGAAAGCTTCTCCCCTAAGATTGGGAACAAGACAAGGATGCCCACTCTAATCACTTTTTTTCAATATAGTACTGGAGGTCATAGCCATGGCAGTCAGACAACACAAAGACATAAAAAGGCATCCAAATTGGTAAGGAAGAAGTTAAACTGTCACTATTTGCAGATGACATGATATTGTACATAGAAAACCCTAAAGAATCCACAAAAACCTACTAGAACTAATAACAGAATCAGCAAATTTGCAGGATACAAAATTAATACATGGAAATTAATACTATCAACCAACTAGTAGAAAGACAAATAAGGAGAACAGCTCCATTTACAATTGCATCAAAAAATAAAATAGCAAAGAATAAACATAACCAAGGAGGTGAAAGACCTATACCCTACTACAAGGCAGTCATGAAAGAAATTAAAGAAGACATCAGTAAATGGAAATTATCCCATGCTCATGGATAGGAAGAATTAATATTGTCAAAATGGCCATCTTGCCCAAATCAATTTACATATTGAGTATAATCCCTACCAAAATACCAACAGCATCCCTCAACGAACTAGAACAAATAGTTCTAAAATTCATATGAAACTACAAAAGAACCTGAATAGCCAAAGCAATGCTGAGAAAGAAGAACAAAGCTGGGAGAATTATGTTCCCTGACTTTAAGCTCTACTACAAAGCTACAGTAATAAAAACAATTAGGTACTGGCACAAGAACAGACCCATAGATCAATGGAACAGAATAGAGAGCCCGGATATAAACCAAAGCATATATAGTCAGTTAATATATGATAAAGGATACAAGAGTATAGAATGGGGAAATGACAGCCTCTTCAACAACTGTGTTGGGAAAACTGGACAGCTACATGTAAGAGAATGCAATTGGATTATTGTCTTACCCATACACAAAAGTAAACTCGAAATGGATGAAAGACCTGAATGTAAGTTATGAAACCATAAAACTCTTAGAAGAAAACATAGGCAAAAATCTCTTGAGTATAGCATGAGCAAGTTTTTCCTGCACACATCTCCTTGTGTAAGGGAAACAAAAGCAAAAATGAACACATGGGACTACATCAAACTATAAAGCTTCTATACAGCAAAGGACACCATCAGCAGAACAAAAAGGCATCCTACAATATGGGAGAATGTATTTGTAAACAACTCATCTGATAAGGGGTTAATGTCCAATATATATAAAGCATTCGTATGCCTTACCCAAAAAACAAATAACCCGATAAAAAATGGGTGGTGGACCTGAAGAGACATTTCTCCAAAGAAGAAATGCAAATGGCCAACAGACACATAAAAAGATGCTCCACATCACTAATCATCAGAGAAATACAAATTAAAACCATAGTGATATATCACTTCACACCAGTTAGAATGACCACTATCCAATAGAAAAGAAACAATAAATGCTGGTGAGGAGGCGGAGAAATAGGAACCCTCCTACACTGTTGGTGGGAATGCAAATTGGTGCAGCTGCTGTGGAAAGCAGTATGGGGGTTACTCAAAAAAATTAAAAATATAAATATCACTCCTTGGTATATCCACTCCTTGGAATTTACCTGAAGAAAAATATCCCTGATTAAAAAGATATATGCCACCCCTTTGTTTACCACCACACTGTTTGCAATAGCCAACATACTTGGGCCTGTTTAAAAAACTCTTTCTGAATCAATCTTCTCCAGGTATACTGGTTTAATGCTTTATTAACTCCCAAGAAGATTCCACTACGTAGGTGGAAGTTGAGAGGTATTGTACAAATGTTTTCTCACTGCCTGGCTCTTGGCTCAGATCCCTCCATCCCCTGCCAGGACACTTGTTTGTTCGGATGATTATACAATTTTCCTTCTAAACTGGGACACTTGTCCAGGGAAGGAGGTCCTGTGACAGTCGCAGGGGTAACGGGCACGACTCTGACCCCCCTCCCGGATCCTGAGTTGCAGGTTCTGTGAGTCTGCTGCTGTTTTGTTCCTTCAGTTTTCCTTTGTTCTTATACTCCACATATGAGTGAAATCATTTGATACTTGTCTTTCTCTGCCTGGCTTATTTCACTGAGCATAATACCCTCTAGCTCCATCCATGTTGTTGCAAATGGTAGGATTTGTTTTCTCCTTATGGCTGAATAATATTCCATTGTGTATATGTGCCACATCTTCTTTATCCATTCATCTACTGATGGAAACGTAGGTTGCTTCCATTTCTTGGCTATTGTAAGTAGTACTGCGATAAACATAGGGGTGCTTCTGTCTTTTTCAAACTGGAGTGCTGCATTCTTAGGGTAAATTCCTAGAAGTGGAATTCCTGAGTCAAATGGTATTTCTATTTTGAGCATTCTGAGGAACCTCTATACTGCTTTCCACAATGGTTGAACTAGTTTACATTCCCACCAGCAGTGTAGGAGGGTTCCCCTTTCTCCACAGCCTCGCCAACATTTGTTGTTGTTGTTTCTCTTTTCGATGATGGTGATCCGTACTGGTGTGCAGTGATATCTCATTGTGGTTTTAATTTGCATTTCTCTGATGATTAGTGATGTCGAGCATCTTTTCATGTGCCTGTTGGCTATCTGGATTTCTTCTTTAGAGAACTGTCTATTCAGCTCCTCTGCCCATTTTTTAATTGGATTATTTCCTTTTTGTTTGTTGAGGCGTGTGAGCTCTTTATATATTTTGGATGTCAACCCTTTATCGGATCTGTCATTTATGAATATATTCTCCCATACTGTAGGATGCCTTTTTGTTCTATTGATGTTGATGGTGTCCTTTGCTGTACGGAACCTTTTTAGCTTGATATAGTCCCACTTGTTCATTTTTGCCTTTGTATCCCTTGCCCGGGGAGATATGTTCATGAAGAAGTCACTCATGTTTATGTCCATGAGATTTTTGCCTATGTTTTTTTCTAAGAGTTTTATGGTTTCATGACTTACATTCAGGTCTTTGATCCATTTGGAGTTTACTTTTGTGTATGGGGTTAGACAGTGAGTGATCCAGTTTCATTCTCTTACATGTACCTGTCCAGTTTTGCCAGCACCATCTGTTGAAGAGACTGTCATTTCCCCATTGTATGTCCATGGCTCCTTTATCAAATATTAATTGACCATATATGTTTGGGTTAAAGTCTGGAGTCTCTATTCTGTTCTACTGGTCTGTGGCTCTGTTCTTGTGCCAGTACCAAATTGTCTTGATTACTGTGGCTGTGTAGTAGAGCTTGAAGTTGGGGAGCGAGATCCCCCCAACTTTATTCTTCCTTCCCAGGATTGCGTTGGCTATTTGGGGTCTTTGATGGTTTCATATGAATTTTTGAACTATTTGTTCCAGTACATTGAAGAATGCTGTTGGTAATTTGATAGGAATTGCATCGAATCTGTATATTGCTTTAGGTAGGGTGGCCATTTTTGACAATATTAATTCTTCCTCGCCAAGAGCATGGGATGAGTTTCCATTTGATAGTGACCTCTTTAATTTCTCTTAAGAGTGTCTTGTAGTTTTCAGGGTATAGGTCTTTCACTTCCTTGGTTAGGTTTATTCCTAGGTATTTTATTCTTTTTGATACTATTGTGAATGGAATTGTTTTCCTGATTTCTCTTTCTATTAGTTCATTATTAGTGTATAGGAAAGCCACAGATTTCTGTGTGTTAATTTTGTATCCTGCAACTTTCCTGAATTCCGATATTAGTTCTAGTAATTTTGCAGTGGAGTCTTTAGGGTTTTTTATGTACAATATCATGTCATCTGCAAATAGTGACAGTTTGACTTCTTCTTTACCAAACTGGATTCCCTGTATTTCTTTGTTTTGCCTGATTGCCATGGCTAAGACCTCCAGTACTATGTTGAATAACAGTGGGGAGAGTGGGCATCCCTGTCTTGTTCCCGATCTCAGAGAAAAACCTTTCAGCCTCTCGCTGTTCACTATGATGTTAACTGTGGGTGTATCATATATGGCCTTTATTATGATGAGGTAGTTGCTCTCTATGCCCATTTTGTTGACAGTTTTTATCATGAATGGATGATGAATTTTGTCTAATGCTTTTTCAGCATCTATGGAGATGATCACGTGGTTTTTGTCCTTCTTTTTGTTGATGTGGTGGATGATGTTGATGGATTTTCTAATGTTGTACCATCCTTGCATCCCTGGGATGAATCCCACTTGGTCATGGTGTATGATCCTCTTGATGTATTTTTGAATTCGTTTTGCTAATATTTTTTTGATAATTTTTGCATCTACGTGCATCAGGGATACTGGTCTGTAATTTTATTTTTTGGTGGGGTGTTTGCCTGGTTTTGCTATTAGGGTGATGTTGGCTTCATAGAATGAGTTTGGAAGTATTCCCTCCTCTTCTATTTTTTGGAAAACTTTAAGGAGAATGGGTATTATGTCTTCTCTGCATGTTTGATAAAATTCCGAGGTAAATCCATCTGGTCCGGGGGTTTTGTTCTTGGGTAGTTTTTTGATTACCGCTTCAATTTCGTTGCTGGTAATTGGTCTGTTTAGATTTTCTGTTTCTTTCTGGGTCAGTCTTGGAAGGTTGTATTTTTCTAAGAAGTTGTCCATTTCTCCTAGGTTTCCCAGCTTGTTAGCATATAGGTTTTCATAGTATTCTCTAATAATTCTTTGTATTTCTGTGGGGTCCGTCGTGATTTTTCCTTTGTTGTTTCTAATTCTGTTGATGTGTGTTGACTCTCTTTTTCTCTAAATAAGTCTGGCTAGAGGCTTATCTATTCTGTTTATTTTCTCGAAGAACCAACTCTTGGTTTCATTGATTTTTGCTATTGTTTTATTCTTCTCAATTTTATTTATTTCTTCTCTGATCTTTATTATGTCCCTCTGCTGACCTTAGGCCTCATTTGTTCTTCTTTTTCCAATTTCAATAATTATGACATTAGACTATTCATTTGGGATTGTTTTCCTTCTCTAAATATGCCTGGCTTGCTATATACTTTCCTCTTAAGACTGCCTTTGCTGCATCCCACAGAAGTTGGGGCTTTGTGTTATTGTTGTCATTTATTTCCATATATTGCTGGATCTCCATTTTAATTTGGTCATTGATCCATTGATTATTTAGGAGCATGTTGTTAAGCCTCCATGTGTTTGTGAGACTTTTTGCTTTCTTTGAACAGTTTATTTCTAGTTTTTTTTTGTAGATAATTATTTTTTATTGAAGGGTAGTACACACAAAGTATTACATTAGTTTCAGGTGTACAACACAGTGATTCAACATTTATATACCCGATAATTCTAGGAACCAGCTATCACCATACCAAGTTGTTACAATATTTTAACTATATTCCTTATGCTATACATTACATCCAGGTTACTTATTTATTTTACAATTGGAAGTGTGTACTTTTTTTTTGTGAGGGCATCTCTCATATTTATTGATCAAATGGTTGTTGACAACAATAAAATTCTGTATAGGGGAGTCAATGCTCAATGCACAATCATTAATCCACCCCAAGCCTAATTCTCGTCAGTCTCCAATCTTCTGAAGCATAACGAACAAGTTCTTAAATGGAGAACAAATTCTTACATAGTGAATAAGTTACATGGTGAACAGTACAAGGGCAGTCATCACAGAAACTTTCGGTTTTGCTCATGCATTATGAACTATAAACAGTCAGTTCAAATATGAATATTCATTTGATTTTTATACTTGATTTATATGTGGATACCACATTTCTCTCTTTATTATTATTATTTTTAATAAAATGCTGAAGTGGTAGGTAGATACGAGATAAAGGTAGAAAACAGAGTTTAGTGTTGTAAGAGAGCAAATGTAGATGATCAGGTGTGTGCCTGTAGACTATGTGTTAATCCAAGCTAGACCAGGGCAATAAAACATCCACGTATGCAGAAGATTTCTCTCAGAACAGGGGGAGTGAGGTTCTAAGCCTCACCTCTGTTGATCCCCCTTTTTCTCACCTGATGGCCCCCCTGCGACTGTGCCTGTCTTAGGTTGTTCCTCCCTTGAGGAATCTTACCCGTCTCTGGCTAACCAGTCATCTTCCGGGGCCATACAGGGAAATGTAAAGTTGGTAAGTGAGAGAGAAGCCTTATTGTTTGAAAAGGTTAGCTTTTTATTTCTTTGCATATTTATGCCCTGTGGCTTCTATGCCCAGCATTTGTCTTGAGGTATCTTTACCACTTGGAAGAATTATGATACTCGGTAAATTTGATATGAGGCACGAATTCTATTTAAGGGTTGTAATTAGGAAGGAAGAAGAAAAGCTATAGAAGTAGCAGGTGGAAGAAAACATGGGAAGATTGATTATTTCTTTGATATATCTTCTTGTAGAGTAACTTCAACATGTATAGGTTTTAAACTATTAATTAAATTGCGCACACACATTAACATAATAGGAGTATAGTTACATAACCAAAGCAGACCTGTAATTACCATCCATCTCCAGTGAAACCAAGAAAACCAGTTAGGCACCTTAGGCATTTGTGAAAACTTATCTATGATATGGTGGATATTGTCCAGCTGAACTTGAACAGTCTGAGAGAAATCAGACAAATTAAAACAACCCATTCTTGGGGACTGTTCACATCCCATATGTTCTTTTAACAGTAAATAGTCTGTAGTTGTAAGATTTTGGAGTGCTACAATTTGCAATTCCCCTAATTCTTGGTTGAGTTCCAACAGTATAGATCCAGTCAAATTTGTTGTTTTACTGTATGCACAGGCCAGCTGAGGTATCTCCTTCTTCATTCCCATGGCAAGTCCAGGAACTGGTGGGATAACTGCATCTACACCTGTAGCAGTGCGTGGATCTTTGTTGGGGTTTTTTGATGATCATCTTCTGGCATGAGTCTTCCAGAGAGTGCTGATGTTGGAAGTTCTTTTTCATATCGTATCTTAGTTGATTTTCGGGGTAGCCAAATTAGGCTTTGATCCTCTGTATAAACACAAAAAGACCCTTTGCCTATACTTTTATATTCCCTTTATACCCTTGTGTAGAACTCATTGGAGGTCATCACACAGAAACTGCCTTTTTTTTTGGTATCATTAATCTACACTTACATGATGAATATTATGTCTACTAGACTCTCCCCCATACCAGGTCCCCCCTATAAACCCCTTTACAGTCACTGTCCATCAGCATAGCAAAATGTTGTAGAATCACTACTTGCCTTCTCTGTGTTGTACAGCCCTCCCCTTTCTCCCACCCCCCCCATGCATGCTAATCTTAATACCCCCTTCTTCTTCCCCCCCTTATCCCTCCCTACCCACCCATCCTCCCCAGTCCCTTTCCATTTGGTACCTGTTAGTCCATTCTTGAGTTCTATGATTCTGGTGCTGTTTTGTTCTTTCAGTTTTTCCTTTGTAGTTATATTCCACAAATGAGTAAAATCATTTGGTATTGCTCTTTCTCCGCTTGGCTTGTTTCACTGAGCATAATACCCTCCAGCTCCATCCATGTTGCTGCAAATGGTAGGATTTGCCCTTTTCTTATGGCTGAGTAGTATTCCATTGTGTATACGTACCACATCTTCTTTATCCATTCATCTATCAATGGACATTTAGGTTGCTTCCAATTCTTGGCTATTGTAAATAGTGCTGCAATAAACATAAGTGTGCATCTGTCTTTTTTAAACTGAGCTGCTGCATTCTTAGGGTAAATTCCTATGAGTGCAATTCCTGGGTCAAATGGTAAGTCTGTTTTGAGCATTTTGATGTACCTCCATACTGCTTTCCACAATGGTTGAACTAATTTACACTCCCACCAGCAGTGTAGGAGGGTTCCCCTTTCTCCACAACCTCGCCAACATTTGTTGTTGTTTGTCTTTTGGATGGCAGCCATCCTTACTGGTGTGAGGTGATACCTCATTGTAGTTTTAATTTGCATTTCTCTGATAATTAGCGATGTGGAGCACCTTTTCATGTGTCTGTTGGCCATCTGTATTTCTTTCTTGTAAAACTGTCTGTTCAGTTCCTCTGCCCATTTTTAAATTGGGTTATTTGTTTTTTGCTTGTTGAGGCGTGTGAGCTCTTTATATATTCTGGACATCAAGCCTTTATCAGATCTGTCATTTTCAAATATATTCTCCCATACTGTAGGGATCCTTTTTGTTCTATTGATGGTGTCTTTTGCTGTACAGAAGCTTTGCAGCTTAGTATAGTCCCACTTGCTCGTTTTTGCTGTTGTTTTCCTTGCCCAGGGACATATGTTCAAGAAGAGGTCACTCATGTTTATGTCTAAGAGGTTTGTGCCTATGTTTTCTTCCAAGAGTTTAATGGTTTCATGGCTTACATTCAGGTCTTTGATCCATTTGGAGTTTACTTTTGTATGTGGGGTTAGACAATGGTCCAGTTTCATTCTCCTACATGTAGCTGTCCAGTTTTGCCAGCACCATCTGTTGAAGACACTGTCATTTCGCCATTGTATGTCCATGGCTCCTTTATCAAATATTAATTGACCATATATGTCTGGGTTAATGTCTGGATTCTCTAGTCTGTTCCATTGGTCTGTGGCTCTGTTCTTGTGCCAGTACCAAATTGTCTTGATTACTATGGCTTTATAGTAGAGTTTGAAGTTGGGGAGTGAGATCCCCCCTACTTTATTCTTCTTTCTCAGGATTGCTTTGGCTATTCGGGGCCTTTGGTGTTTCCATATGAATTTTTGAATTATTTTTTCCAGTTCACTGAAGAATGTTGCTGGTAGTTTCATAGGGATTGCATCAAATCTGTATATTGCTTTGGGCAGGATGGCCATTTTGACGATATTAATTCTTCCTAGCCAAGAGCATGGGATGAGTTTCCATTTGTTAGTATCCCCTTTAATTTCTCTTCAGAGTGACTTGTAGTTTTCAGAGTATAAGTTTTTCACTTCTTTGGTTAGGTTTATTCCTAGGTACTTTATTTTTTTTTGATGCAATTGTGAATGGAGTTGTTTTCCTGATTTCCCTTTCTGTTGGTTCATTGTTAGTGTATAGGAAAGCCACAGATTTCTGTGTGTTGATTTTGTATCCTGCAACTTTGCTGAATTCCGATATCAGTTCTAGTAGTTTTGGGGTGGAGTCTTTAGGGTTTTTTATGTACAGTATCATGTCATCTGCAAATAGTGACAGTTTAACTTCTTCTTTACCAATCTGGATTCCTTGTATTTTTTTGTTTTGTCTTATTGCCATGGCTAGGACCTCCAGTACTATGTTAAATAACAGTGGGGAGAGCGGGCATCCCTGTCTAGTTCCCGATCTCAGGAAATGCTTTCAGCTTCTCACTGTTCAATATAATGTTAGCTGTGGGTTTATCATTGATGGCCTTTATTATGTTGAGGTACTTGCCCTCTATTCCCACTTTGCTGAGAGTTTTTATCATGAATGGATGTTGAACTTTGTCAAATACTTTTTCAGCATCTATGGAGATGATCATGTGGTTTTTGTCTTTCTTTTTGTTGATGTGGTGGATGATGTTGATGGACTTTCGAATGTTGTACCATCCTTGCATCCCTGGGATGAATCCCACTTGTTCATGGTGTATGATCCTTTTGATGTATTTTTGAATTCGGTTTGCTAATATTTTGTTGAGTATTTTTGCATCTATGTTCATCAGGGATATTGGTCTGTAGTTTTCTTTTTTGGTGGGGTCTTTGCCTGGTTTTGGTATTAGGGTGACGTTAGCTTCATAGAATGAGTTTGGGAGTATCCCCTCCTCCTCTATTTTTTGGAAAACTTTAAGTAGAATGGGTACTATGTCTTCCCTGTATGTCTGATAAAATTCTGAGGTAAATCCATCTTGCCCGGGGGTTTTGTTCTTTGGTAGTTTTTCGATTACCGCTTCAATTTTGTTGCTGGTAATTGATCTGTTTAGATTTTCTGTTTCTTTCTGGGTCAGTCTTGGAAGGTTGTATTTTTCTAGGAAGTTGTCCATTTCTCCTAGGTTTCCAAGCTTGTTAGCATATATGTTTTCATAGTATTCTCTAATAATTCTTTGTATTTCTGTTAGGTCCGTCGTGATTTTTCCTTTCTCGTTTCTGATACTGTTGATTTGTGTTGACTCTCTTTTCCTCTTAATAAGTCTGGCTAGAGGCTTATCTATTTTATTTATTTTCTCGAAGAACCAGCTCTTGGTTTCATTGATTTTTGCTATTGTTTTATTCTTCTCAATTTTATTTATTTCTTCTCTGATCTTTATTATGTCCCTCCTTCTGCTGACCTTAGGCCTCACCTGTTCTTCTTTTTCCAATTTCGATAATTGTGACATTAGACCATTCATTTGGGATTGCTCTTCCTTTTTTAAATATGCTTGGATTGCTATATACTTTCCTCTTAAGACTGCTTTTGCTGTGTCCCACAGAAGTTGGGGCTTAGTGTTGTTGTCATTTGTTTCCATATATTGCTGGATCTCCATTTTGATTTGGTCATTGATCCATTGATTATTTAGGAGCGTGTTGTTTAGCCTCCATGTGTTTGTGAGCCTTTTTGCTTTCTTTGTACAGTTTATTTGTAGTTTTATGCCTTTGTGATCTGAAAAGTTGGTTGGTAGGATTGCAATCTTTTGGAACTTACTGAGGCTCTTTTTGTGGCCTAGTATGTGGTCTATTCTGGAGAAATGTTCCATGTGCACTTGAGAAGAATGTGTATCCTGTTGCTTTTGGATGTAGAGTTCTGTAGATTTCTATTAGGTCCATCTGCTCTACTGTGTTGTTCAGTGCTTCCGTGTCCTTACTTATTTTCTGCCTGGTGGATCTATCCTTTGGGGTGAGTGGTGTGTTGAAGTCTCCTAGAATGAATGCATTGCAGTCTATTTCCCCTTTTAGTTCTGTTAATATTTGTTTCACATATGCTGGTGCTCCTGTGTTGGGTGCATATATATTTATAATGGTTATATCCTCTTGTTGGACTGAGCCCTTTATCATTATGTAGTGTCCTTCTTTATCTCTTGTTACTTTCTTTGTTTTGAAGTCTATTCTGTCTGATATTAGTACTGCAACCCCTGCTTTCTTCTCGCTGTTGTTTGCCTGAAATGTTTTTCCATCCCTTGACTTTTAGTCTGTACATGTCTTTGGGTTTGAGGTGAGTTTCTTGTAAGCCGCATATAGATGGGTCTTGCTTTTTTAGCCATTCTATTACTCTGTGTCTTTTGATTGGTGCATTCAGTCCATTAACATTTAGGGTGACTATTGAAAGATATGTACTTATTGCCATTGCAGGCTTTAAATTCGTGATTACCAAAGGTTCAAGGTTAGCCTCTTTAGTATCTTACTGCCTAACTTAGCTCACTTATTGAGCTGTTACATACACTGTCTGGAGATTCTTTTCTTCTCTCCCTTCTTATTCCTCCTCCTGCATTCTTCATATGTTGGGTATTTTGTGCTGTGCTCTTTCTAAGAGTGCTCCCATCTAGAGTAGTCCCTGTAAGATGTCCGGGTTTTGGGGAGCAAATTCCCTCAGCTTTTGTTTGTCTGGGAATTGTTTAATCCCACCATCATATTTAAATGATAGTCGTGCTGGATACAGTATCCTTGGTTCAAGGCCCTTCTGTTTCATTGCATTAAATATATCATGCCATTCTCTTCTGGCCTGTAGGGTTTCTGTTGAGAAGTCTGATGTTAGCCTGATGGGTTTTCCTTTATAGGTGACCTTTTTCTCTCTAGCTGCCTTTAACACTCTTTCCTTGTCCTTGATCTTTGCCATTTTAATTATTATGTGTCTTGGTGTTGTCCTCCTTGGATCCTTTCTTTTGGGGGTTCTGTGTATTTCTGTGGTCTTTTCGATTATTTCCTCCCCCAGTTTCGGGAAGTTCTCAGCAATTATTTCTTCCAAGATACTTTCCATCCCTTTTCCTCTCTCTTCTTCTTCTGGAACCCCTATAATACAGATATTGTTTCTTTTGGATTGGTCACACAGTTCTCTTAATATTGTTTCATTCCTGGAGATCCTTTTGTCTCTCTCTATGTCAGCTTCTATGCATTCCTGTTCTCTGGTTTCAATTCCATCAATGGCCTCTTGCATCCTATCCATTCTGCTTATAAACCCTTCCAGAGTTTGTTTCATTTCTGTAATCTCCTTTCTGGCATCTGTGTTCTCCCTCCGGACTTCATCCCATATCTCTTGCGTATTTCTCTGCATCTCTGTCAGCATGTTTATGATTTTTATTTTGAATTCTTTGTCAGGAAGACTGGTTAGTTCTGTCTCCTTCTCTGGTGTTGTCTCTGTGATCTTTGTCTGCCTGTAGTTTTGCCTTTTCATGGTGGTAGGAATAGTTTGCAGAGCTGGGATGAGTGACGGCTGGAAGAACTTCCCTTCTTGTTGGTTTGTGGCCCTCCTCTCCTGGGAGAACAGCGGCCTCTAGTGGCTTGTGTTGGGCAGCTGTGCGCAGACAGGGCTTCTGCTTCCTGCCCGGCTGCTATGGAGTTTATCTCTGCTGATGCTGTGGGCGTGGCCTGGCTCAGGCAGCTGCTCCAATGTGGTGGAGTCACATTGTAGGGGGTGCGGCCGGGAGGCTATTTATCTCCGTAAGGGGCCTCCCTGCTCCCTGCAGCCCAGGGGATTAGGGTGCCCAGAGATCCCCGGATTCCCTACCTCTGGATTAAGTGTCCTGCCCTGCCCCTTTAAGACTTTCAAAAAGCACCCGACAAAACAAAACAACGACCACACACACACACAAAAAAAAAAATTTTATTTAAAAAAAAAATAATAATAAAAAATGGCCACTCGTTTTTCTTTATTCTCCAGCGCCAGCCTCAGGCATTTGCTCACTGGTCTTGCTGCCCTGTTTCCCTAGTATTGGGGTCCCTATCCCTTTAAGACTTCCAAAAAGCGCTCGCCAAAACAAAACAGAAAAAGCAGGAAAAAAAAATGGCCTCTTGCTTTTCTTATGTTCTTGGGCGCCAGACCTCTGGTACCTTCTGTCCATTCTTGCTGCCCTGTTTCCCCAGTATCCAGGGCCCCGCACATGCACTGTGTCTGCGCTCTGGCCCGGATGGCTGGTGCTGGGTGTTCGGCAGTCCTGGGCTCCGTCTCCCTCCCTTTCTGCCTTTTCTTCTCCCACTGGGAGCTGGGGGGTGGGGTGCTCAGGTCCCACTGGGCCGGGGCTTGTATCTTACCCCCTTTATGAGGCACTGGGTTCTCGCAGGTGTGGATGTGGTCTGGATGTTGTCCTGTGTCCTCTGGTCTTTATTCTAGGAAGAGTTGTCTTTGTTATATTTTCATAGATATATGTGGTTTTGGGAGGAGATTTCCGCTGCTCTACTCACGCCATCTTGGCTCCCTCTCCTATTTCTAGTTTTATACCTTTTTGGTCTGAAAAGTTGGTTGGTAGGATTTAAATCTTTTGGAATTTACTGATGTTCTTTTTGTGGCCTAGTATGTGGTCTATTCTGGAGAATGTTCCATGTGCACTTGAGTCTGTTGCTTTGGATGTAGAGTTCTATAGATGTCGATTAGGTCCATCTGTTCTAGTGTGTTGTTCAGTGCCTCTGTGTCCTTACTTATTTTCTGTCTGGTGGATCTGTCCTTTGGAGGGAGTGGTGTGTTAAAGTCTCCCAAAATGAATCCATTGCATTCTATTTCCTCCTTTAATTCTGTTAGTATTTGTTTCACATATATTGGTGCTCCTGTATTGGGTGCATATATTTTTATAATGGTTATATCCTCTTGTTGGACTGAGCCCTTTATCATTATGTAATGTTACTTTCTTTATTTTGAGGTCTATTTTGTCTGATACTAGTATTGCAACACCTGCTTTTTTCTCTCTGTTGTTTGCATGAAATATCTTTCTCCAACCCTTGACTTTTAATCTGTGCATGTCTTTGGGTTTGAGGTGAGTGTCTTGTAAGCAGCATATAGATGGGTCTTGTTTTTTTATCCATTCTATTACTCTGTGTCTTTTGAATGGTGCATTCATTCCATTTACATTTAGGGTGATTATTGAAAGATATGTACTTATTGCCATTGCAGGCTTTAGATTCGTGGTTACCAAAGGTTCAAGGTTAGCTTGTTTACTACCTTACTGTCTGACCTCACTCGCTTATTGAGCTGTTATAAACACAGTCTGATGATTATTTCTTTCCCTTCTTTTTCCTCCTCCATTCTTCATATGTTGGGTGTTTTGTTCTGTGCTCTTTTTAGGAGTGCTCCCATCTAGAGCAGTCCCTCTAAGATACCGTGTAGAGGTGGTTTGTGGGAGGCAAATTCCCTCAACTTTTGCTTGTCTGGGAATTGTTTAATCCCTCCTTCCTATTTAAATGATAGTCGTGCTGGATACAGTATCCTTGGTTCAAGGCCCTTCTGTTTCATTGCATTAAATATATCATGCCATTCCCTTCTGGCCTGTGGGGTTTCTGTTGAGAAATCTGATGATAGCCTGATGGGTTTTCCTTTGTAGGTGACCTTTTTACTCTGTCTGGCTCTCTTTAGTACTTTGTCCCTGTCCTTGATCTTTGCCATTTTAATTATTATGTGTCTTGGTGTTGACCTCTTTGGATCCCGTCTCTCGGAAGTTCTGTGTGCCGCCGTAGTCTGAGCAACTATTTCCTCCGCCAGTTTGGGGAAGTCCTCAGAAATTATTTCTTCAAAGACACTTTCTATCCCTTTTTCTCTCTCTTCTTCCTCTGGTACCCCTATAATGCAGATATTATTCCTTTTGTATTGGTCACACAGTTCTCTTAGTATTGTTTCATTCCCGGAGATCCTTTTTTCTCTCTCTGCATCAACTTCTATGCATTCCTGTTCTCTGGTTTCTATTCCATCAATGGCCTCTTGCATCTTATCCATTCTGCTTATAAATCCTTCCAGAGGTTGTTTCACTTCTGAAATCTCCCTGCTGACATCTGTGATCTCCCTCTGGACGTCTGTAATCTCCCTCTGGACTTCATCCCTTAGCTCTTGCATATTTCTCTGCAGCTCTGTCAGCATGTTTGTGATTTTTATTTTGAATTCTTTTTCAGGGAGACTGGTTAGGTCTGCCTTTGCAGATCCTTTCTCAGGTGTAACTATCTTGGTCTTGACCAGATTTTTTTGCCTTTTCATGGTGATTGCAGTGGCTGTAGGCAGGTTGCGGTTGTGTCAGCCGGGAGAAGAAAGTTCTTTCCTGCTTGCTGATGCCTTGCCCTTCTTCTCTGCCTGTGACGGCTACCTGCACTCCTGGAGCAGTCACTGGGTTAATCTCCTAAACTGCTGTGGGTGGGGTGTCTGACAGAGCAGCATGGGGCCCTGCAGGGAGTGGCAGGCACGCCAGGTGCACCCCTCCATGCTAGCGGCAACTCTGCCAGGCAGCTGTGTTGCAACAGTTGCCTTTGGGTCTGGCCCGGGCGGCTGTGCGTTGGGCTGGGATTCTGGTCAGCTCCTGGGAGCGTTCCTGCTCCCTCTGTCTCCACTGCCATTGCATGCGGGGCTTTTCCACACAGGCTTCTACTGGGCTCTGGCTTCACTACCGCCAGTGCGTGCAAGCCACGCCCGGGCTGTTCGGTCGCACTGCTGCGGGCTAGCCCTATGGCGCACGGATCTGCTCTTGGTTCCTTCTAGTGCTTCCACCCCCGGTACACGCTTCCACCCTTCTCGTACTGGGCTCATGTGTCGGGGTCTGCACCAGTTGGAGGAATGACTAGCAGGCTGCCTAGTCCTGTGAGGGGTTTCAGAGCTGCACTGCCTCCGTTTAGGGTGCCTAAGTTTCCCTGATATTCCCAGTTGCTGGGACAACTTTGTTCAGCTATGGGGTCCCTGTCTCTTTAAGACTTGCAGAAAGCACTCGCTTTTCTTTTGTCTCAGGGGCTCCAGTTGTGGGGACCTGCCCACAGGTTTTGCTTTTCCGTTGCTCTAATATCCAGCACCCCATGCACCTTGTGTCTGCGTTCCAGGTGTGGATTTCTAGAGCTGGTTGTTTAGCAGTCCTGGGCTTTCACTCCCTCCCCTGACTCCTTTCTTCCCAATGGGTTTTGGGGTGGGGGAGCATTTGGGTCCCGCCTGGCCATGGCTTGTATCTTACCCCCTTCGTGTGATGCTGAGTTCTCGCAGATGCAGATGTATTCTGGCTGTTGTACTGCATCCACTGGTGTCTCTTTTAGGAATAGTTGTATTTTTTGTATTTTCATAAATATATATGTTTTGGGGAGGAGATTTCCTCTGAACCACTCACTCCACCATCTTCCCGTGATCTCCTAAATTTTTTTTATTAACGTATCATTTATATACAATCTTGTGAAGGTTTCACAGCAACATTGTGGTTACTGCATTGACCCATATTATCAAGTCCCCCTGCCACACACCCCATTTCCAGTCACTTTCCATCAGCATAGTAAGATGCTGTATAGTCAGTCACTAGTCTTCTCTGTGCTATACAGCCTTTCCCTTGAACCCCCCTACGTTATGTGTGCTAATCATAATGCCCTTTAATTCCTTTCATCCTCTTTCCCCACCCACCCTTCTCATCCTTTTCCCTTTGGTAACTACTAGTCCCTTCTTGGAGTTTGTGAGTCTGCTGCTGTTTTGTTCCTTCAGTTTTGCTTGGTTCTTATACTCCACAAATGAGTGAAATGATTTGGTACTTGTCTTTCTCTGCCTGACTTATTTCACTGAGCATAATACCCTCTAGCTCCAATCAGGTTGTTGCAAATGGTAGGATTTTTTTTCTTATGACTGAATAATATTCCATGTGTATATGTACCACATCTCCTTTATCCATTCATCTACTGATGGACACTTAGGTTGCTTCCATATCATGGCTATTGTAAATACTGCTGCGATAAACACAGGGTGCATATGTCTTTTTCAAACTGCGATCCTATTTTCTTTGGGTAAATTCCTAGAAGCGGAAATCCTGGGTCAAATGGTATTTCCATTTTTAGTTTTTTGAGGAACCTCCATACTGCTTTCCACAATGGTTGATCTAAGTTACATTCCTGCCAGCAGTGTAGGAGGGTTCCCCTTTCTCCGCAACCCCACCAGCATTTGTTGTTCCTTGTCTTTTGGATATTGGCCATCCTAACTGGTGTGAGCTTGATATCT
Organism: Manis pentadactyla; assembly: GCF_030020395.1. NCBI lineage: Eukaryota > Metazoa > Chordata > Mammalia > Pholidota > Manidae > Manis > Manis pentadactyla. The sequence continues at coordinate 16,684,360 of NC_080027.1, read as the reverse complement.
CATTGTGGTTTTAATTTGCATTTCCAGAATAATTACCGATGTGGAGCATTTTTTCATGTGCCTGTTGGCCATCTGAAATTCTTCATTGGAGAAGTGCCTGTTCAGATCCTCCGCCCATTTTTTAATCAGGTTATTTGCTTTTCGGGTGTTGATGTGTGTGAGTTCTTTAAATATTTTTTATGTTAACCCCTTGTTGGATATGTTTTTTATGAAAATATTCTCTAGTACTCTAGGATGCCTTTTTGTTCTACTAATGGTGTCCTTTGCTGTACAGAAGCTTTTCAGTTTCACGTAGTCCCATTTGTTCATTTTTGCTTTTGTTTCCCTTGCCCAAGGAGATGTGTTCAGAAAAGAAGTTGCTCATGTTTATATTCAAGAGATTTTTGCCTAGGTTTACTTCTAAGAGTTTTATGGTTTCATGACTTACATTCAGGTCTTTGTTCCATTTCGAGTTTACTTTTGTGCATGGGGTTAGACAATAATCCAGTTTCATTCTCTTACATGTAGCTGTCCCGTTTTCCCAACACAGTTATTGAAGAGGCTGTCATTTCCCCATTGTGTATACATGGCTCCTTTAGCATGTATTAATTGACCATATATGCTTGGGTTTATATATGAACTTTCTATTCTGTTCCATTGGTCTGTGGGTCTGTTTTTGTGCCAGTACCAAATTGTCTTGAATACTATGGCTTTGTAGTAGAGCTTGAAGTCAGGGAGCATAATTCCGCCAGGTTTATTCTTCCTTCTCAGGATTGCTTTGGCTATTTGGGGTCTTTTGTGGTTCCATATGAATTTTAGAACTATTTGCTCTAGTTCACTGAAGAATGCTGTTGGTATTTTGATAGGGTTTGCATTGAATCTGTAGATTACTTTACGCAGGATGACCATTTTGACAATATTAATTCTTCCTATCCATGAGCACAGGATGTATTTCCATTTATTGGTGTCTTCTTTAATTTCTCTCATGAGTGTCTTACAGTTTTCAGGGTATAGGTCTTTCACCTCCTTGTTTAGGTTTATTCTTGGGTATTTTATTCTTTTTGATGCAATTGCAAATGGATTTGTTTTCCTGATTTCTCTTTCTGCTAGTTCATCGTTAGTGTATATGAATGCAACCAGTTTCTGTGTGTTAATTTTGTATCCTGCACCTTTGCTGAATTCAGTTATTAGTTCTAGTAGTTTTGGGGTGTAATATTTAGGGTATTTTTATGTATAATATCATGTCATCTGCAAACAGTGACAGTTTAACTTCTTCCTTACCAATCTGGATGCCTTTTATTTCTTTTTGTTGTCTTATTGCCATGGCTAGGACCTCCAAAACTATGTTGAATAAAAGTGGGGAGGAGGTTTCTGCATCACATCTCACACCACCATCTTTTTCCCTCCAGGGATAGATATTCAATAGGACCTTATGATATTAGTTCTTTTTTTTCCTTCCGGTAAGAGTAGTCTTTATCTTCATGATTTATTGCTTCCTATCTTGCCTTCTATATGCATGGTGTCACAGGTTCAGTTTATTCTCCTCAGTTCTTGCAGTTTGAGACTCTGGTGGCTTGATGCTGACATGCTGAGTGTGGTTCCCGAGGAGGAGCCTGCAGGTGCTGTCACTGCTCAGGATGTCCGCTGCCTCTGTGACGTCTCCCTTGCAGTCATAGGACCCCCTCGTTGGCTCGCGAGCTCCTTGGGAGAATCCCCGGTGTAATGTGAAACACGCCCTGGAAAGCGGAAGGCGGAGAGAGACTAAAGAAAGAGGCAGGCGCTCCAGCTGTTGTAAATTTTTTGATCATTACTCATTCTTGGGATGTAAGGGCTCCTATTCATTTCGCATTTATCAATGTTTAAGTGGAGCATGTACCTTAATGTAGCAGAAAAAGCAATACTGAGAGTGAAAATGAATCATGAATCGTCATTGACATGGTGTCAGGAGCCAGCAGGGGGAGCTCTCAGGCTCTTCCGTTCAGTCAATTGCAGCCACAAAGGGAAGGCTTGGACCTTGCAGTGCTTTACTACCAGTCTCCTCCTCCAGGCCACCTGCCCAGTCAATGAGAGACTCTCAGCTTAGACATTGAGGATCCCTGGGCTCCACCAGGGAGGATCCACCATACTTGGAACCCCCCCGTTTCCTCCAAAGGTCTATTTATTTATAAGAATCCTACCCAACTCCACCCTTTCTCTTATAAAAGAGTGTTCCCCTCCTTTGTTCCTGGGACATGCCTGTTGTTTTCCCACAGCTTGCTTGTCCCAAATTGCAATTTTCTATTATAATTAATAAACTCATTTTTGCTGATAAATTAACTGACAGTTTTATTTTTAAGATCAAGAGTAGGAAATTTCTATTAGGAATGAAATAGCAGTTGCCAATGTGATAAAGTTAGACTGTGTTCTAGCCTTCAGCATCTTAGCATTTTACTGACTGATTAAGTAAATGTGATCTATACCCCATACAATATAGAACTGGAGATATAAACATTATCTTCAAAGGAAGTGGCATGGATTTCTTTTGCCAGAAATGAGTAAAGTTATTAGAAAAATAGATCTTTCATATAATTTCCAGCAAAAGGTAGGAATTAATATAGTATTCTAAACTCAAAGTCAGTAGTCTTGGCAGAATTCAGCAGTATTTAATAGGCTTATGGTTAATTGATTAATCTCATACCATCCATCTCATCAGTTGAAAAGCACATAACATATTATGTAATCATTTTTTGTTAGAGGACTCTGCATACCAGGAAGCCATATTGTTCAAGGGTAAACATACTGTGTATATTTTAATGATACATATCTTTTAGCTGTAATGATTTAGGTGGTTGTTTGGTGACTCTTACATACAATACTACAATTCCTCTTTGACACAAGGCAGAATAAAATTAAAAGTAAACATTTACCAACTGTGAATCAGATTAGGGACTTCATACATTATCAAAATTGCCCCTTGCAATGTTCATATGAAATTTAAATGATTTACAGAAGTGGAAAATGAGGTTCTTATTACTACATCATAAGCTAGTATGTGGCCAAATTTAAATTTGAACTTGGATATTCTATAATGCTTAAACTGTTTGCACTGTGCTATCTTGTTACCCAGGAAGACATCTTCCTTACAACACTATGTAGTGTAATGGCTACAAAATGCTGGACTTTAAAGTAGAATGCCTCTTATAGAATTTGAACTCTCTTATCAGCTATATAAGTAGTTTGGGTATGTTGCTGAACCTCTACATGTCTCAATTTTCTTATTCTTAAAATGGAAATGATAATATTGCAACACAGATTAGTTGAGATGATCAATATGTTTACTCTTTGAATACATTTAGTTTTTACTGTAACAAAGTGAAGTGAAACATCCAGGCCTACTACAATGATCGGAAGAGGTCTACTACTCCAAGACAGAATGGAATTAAACAGTGTAAAATCTCTCATTATTCTGCCTCCACCCCTTGTGGGGAGTAATTTTGATGTATGGCCAGAATCGAACCCTTCTGTTGCACTGAAGAAATTCTATTAGCTGGTGGTAAAAGGGAAAACATCAAAGCTTTTATTTCTTTTCTATGACAGTCATCAACACCAAATGGACTACGAAGATGATGAACTACAGGAGAAACTACTAACCTTTGGGGTAAGTCGGCCCTGGTTAAATATTCGGTTGAAGATGGGAGAAAGTGTCACATAGAAACCCTGTGTTAATGATCATAAGGAGGAATTTCTGAGTCACTCATCACTGAATCCATGCTCTCTTAAGAAAACACTGGGCATCTTTTATACCCATGGGTAGAAATGCAGAGGCCTAATCTCACGGTAGAAAACACCCTATCATATAACACTGGAGAATGGACCCCAATCTGACCATGCATCTCAGGAGGCTGAGCTCTAGGAACTCATATTCAGCATTTTAAATTAAGAAATTGGGACAAGGGAAGGCTGAGGGGAATGCTGGTCACTGCCTGCCTGCCTCCATCATACTGTGGCCCCAAAGCATGTGGAAGACAGTTCCACTCAGTCTGTTATCAGCCCGATCTCCCTTCCTCTTCTGCCACTTCTGAAGGGAGTTGGTGAGAGTGGACAGATGTCGGGGGAGGTGAGATGAGGGGTGGCCATGGAATTGATGGTAACCGCCTGAAACGAAACCTCCCAGGGAAGCTCTTGCCCCATTAATTTATGCTTGCATTTCCTACCACTTCAAGCACTGAGAGCTCCTTTATGAGAAAAATAATAATGGTCTCTTTTTCAATGTCCACTAGTTTGTGACCATTGTGCTTTTTATTTCCCCTTCTCACAGGCCATCGAGATCCTGAGTGGAACAGTAATTCTGGTTCTCGGTGTTTTTCTGGGTTCCCTACAAGGCATATTTGATTTCTTCGGGTACTTCCCTTTCTTTCTCTTCTACACAGGATATGTGATATGGGGCCCTATATATGTGAGTATTCCAATTCCCTTGACCATATATCATCTCTTAGTTACCACTGCTGGAAAGGTGCCTGATTATTAAAGTGTTGTTCTTAGGATATTCCAAGGTTGCATACTATATGTTTGAGTTACAACTCTTGACACAAACAGGTTTTAAAAAGAAAAAGGCATTCTTTCTGATTAAAAGAAATCACATTTGCTGAGTACAAAATAATTCCCAAACATTTCTTAATAATCATGAATTAAATTTATTCATACAAAGAAGATTGAATTGAAAGTGACTATTGGTGAATTTTCTTGTGGTACAACCAAGAGACTCTTGGTCTGCAAGATAAGAGTTTTGCTTCTTGATTACTGTCTGAAAATCAGATGACCGATTTCCCCTATTTGGGGTGAAATGTAATCTGTAAAAGTGGGATTTGGATCTAGGTAATTAAAAAAATTATTTATTTTGCTTTGTCATTTCATTATAGCTTACCTGAAGGTTAATTTTTTAAAGTAGTTACTAGGAACTATTTGTTGATCAGCCACTTTTTTATGGTTGTTTATTCTATTAGCTAGAACTCTGAGAATTTATACATGTTAAGTCTTGAACTGAACATGAAAATAAAATTGCTTCCCTGAAATCTAGGATGAAAAAATTTAGTTGAAAATAGTGAATAGAACTTATAATTGTCAAATGAAGAAAAATCAATAATAAGTCTTTTCCTCTAATTTATTCATGCTTTTCTTTTTCCAGAATGACTGACCCTCAGATCTCCTCTAAAAACAAATTGCTCCTAATGTGGCCAAAATCTCTTGGCCCAAATCAGATTTCATATTCAAACAAAAGATTATGGTCTGTTTCTGGATACAGTCCAAAACATGTAATTTGAATTTAACAGTTCTGAAATCTTTAGGGAGTTAATATCATCATTTTGAGGAAATAATTAGATTCTGAATTGTTCTAGACAACTGAGGTACATATTAACTCTGCATAATGAATCCTGACTAGCTAAGTGGAAAATTTCCATAAGGTAGAAAATAAAATAATGAAGTGTTTTAATTGTTCAATTAGTAAAGAGTTTTCTTTTCTCAGAAAGTGAGGTCAGTTTGTCCAAAGAAGAGCCGTGGTCAGGGTTTACTATCCACACACTAAGATTCAAGCCTGACCACTGGATTCCCATTGCTGGAAGCTTATCTCTGGCTCTGCATCACCCACTGAGCAGGTCTAAGGTCCAGGACTGGCACAAAGCCTTCACATCTGGCCTTACCTCCAAGGATACCCCCATCTCCTCCCTACCCTCTGTATGCACGCCCTGCTATGTGCTGACTGTGTGATTCCATTTGCCCATTCATTCTCTGACTAATTCTTACTAACTGTGTAACTTTGGGAAAGATGTTTGAACTCTTGTCTTTTAGTTTCTTAACTGAGATGAAGAGATCATATGAGGATCTCTCCCTGGGTCACTGTGAAATTAAATGGAAAAAAACCCCTAGGAATTATTACTAACTTGAGTGCTTTCTTTATGCTGGACACAAATCTAAGCCCTTTTTTATACATTATTTCATTTTATCCCATACAGCTACAAGAAAAATAATATTAATATGGGGATATGTACGTCTCTATTTTACAGAAAAAGAAACGGAGGCAAAGAGGTCTTGATAATCTAAGGTTACAGACTGAATATGAGTTGAAGATGGGGTTTGAACACAGAACATATGCTCTAGCTACAGTGACTGTTCCTTTATGTTCAGCCAGAAATGAGTAATTGAATTTCACATAGCAAGCCTTTGCTCTCCATGGTTTTGGCCACTTTTCCCTCAAACCATAGGAGTGGCTTGGTAAATGGTTCTGAGTTTTATGAGGTAAAAAGAAAAATGGTATTTTGAGAACACTGTGAACATATAGAGATTTCAATTTATCACACTTAGAGTCATGGAAAGAATAACATCCCAAACTAATAATTTAAACATTAGAAGAAATATCAATACAGACACTTAGATTTGTAAAGGTCTTTTTAGTCGAAAAAGTCAAAAAGTTACACAATACAAGGAGCTTTGGTAAGAGTGTGAGGATGATATTTCATATATATATATGTAAGTCAATTTTACTTATATTTAGTATTAATATAAGCATAATAATAATTATATTACATTAAAAAGATGTATTTATAATGTTTTAATATACTGTAACTCACACAAACATGCAAAAACACATATACAAAACAAAATGAAAGCATTATAAATTACTCAGTATTTGAGCCAATAAAAAATGTTATTTGTATAAAATGATGAGCAACATCAAATAAAATTTTGTGTCCTAGGATGTGAATTTTTAAAAGAAGTTTGGTCTGACTATTGCTAGATGTCTGCTAATCAAGGGAGGACCAAGAATAAATGGTTGAGAATGAATATTCCTTTATCTGCTTCATTTTCCATTTTCAAACAGTTTATTATTACAGGATCCTCATCTCTTGCAGCTGGGAAAAACCTCCGCAGAATACTGGTAAGGTGAAAGTTTTTCTATGACCGTAGGAGTAAAAACTAGGTTATCCCTTACTAGTGGGGGAGTAGGGGTTGGTGAATCCATTTGAGGCTCTGAGTCTCATGTAATCACAAGAAAATTAATTATCTTTCCTTAAGGCATTCAGATAGATAATCAGAAAACCACATAGATTGTGAAAACGATTACTGGGATGGTGACCACGAATATTTGCTGAAATCTAAAGCTGAACAAAAGCCTTCTTGACTTTTATGTGTTGTTAAATTTGACCCATTCTTATTATTTTGAGTCTACACTCTCCCACCACTAGTTCCACAACTGAAAGCCAAAAATTCTAAACCTTAGTGATTCATTAAACAGTTAATAAGCCTGTGTTATGTATGCTCTCTAAATCTACCCATTTATACTGAGTGTATTCTCTCCCCTCCTCCTTACATGTCTATTCCACCTTTAGATTCTAATCTCAAACACAAATCCCTTTTCTCTCATCTTTACCCTCTGTTGATGACCTTGTTTCCTATTCTGAGAAACAAAAGCCATCAGAAGAGAATTTTCAGACCTCCACTATAACTCATGGGCCTTATCTGTACCCATATCTATTTTTTCATTCTTACCTCCTACCATAGGTTACCTCTCTGTGATTACCGTCAAAGCCAGCATCTCTTCCTACTGCATCTTTTAAATCAACTTATAAGCATCCAGTTATGCTCTCAACAGAAAACAATATCTTGACCTTATTTTCTCCTGCCAGTGACAGGTACAATTCATTTTTCCTTCTATAGCTAAACTCTGTAAAAAAATGACCTCTACTCCGCCTGCAATTCCAATCTACCACCTTTACTATACCCTTTCCACTAAGGCCTTTCTTTACTATTACTATACAGGCCTCTGTATCTCTCTTTAAGATCACTGAAGACTCCCACACTGGAGGCACAGAGGTCAGCTCTCCATCCTCGTCTCCCCTGACCCATGAGCAGCAGTTAGCACAAGAGGGTCACTCCCTCCTCCTTCCAGTAATTTCTTCACTTGGCTCCCAGGACACTTGGATTGGCCGGTTTTCTGCTGTATTTTCAGTCTCTCCTTCTTAATCTCTTTTCCGAGTTCTTCTCTCTGGCCCTTTAATGTTGGGGTGCCCCAACTCAAATCTTTCTCACCTGCTCTGCCTAATCCTTTATTGAGCTCACCCATTCTCAGGGCTTTGAATGACATCTGTATACCCATAACCCTGAAGTGAATACTTCCAGCCTAGATCTCTCCTGAGGATGAGATGGGCACATCTAATAGCTTCTGCCTAGAGCTCTAACAGGTCTGGACTCTACTCCTAACCTTCATCAGACCTTCTCCACCCTCTGTCTTCCTCTCAGGAAGAGTCTTGAGGTCCATGTCATTTAAATCTTTCTCCGGGGTTATATTAATTTTATTCTCCACCAGGTTCCTTTGGCGTTTCATATTTGTGTATGGCGCCCTCTAGTGTCCAGAAGCTCTATCTGGAGCTGCTCAGCCCCTGAAGCGATGTCAGGGGTCGCAGGGGAGTGGGATTGATGCCTGTGGGGAGGAAAGAGCTATTTCCTGCTTCCTGGCCGCTTTGCCTGCCTCCACTGCCTGAATCAGTGCACCAAGCACACAGGTATAAGCTTTTGTCCAGAGCAGCTGGATATGGATCCCTGCTTTCCACAAGCAGCTGGAATCTCAGTCTCTCCAGGAATTCTACCTGTCTTAGCTTTCCAACCCCGTAATCAAGAGAGTATCATGAAAGCACCATGAAATGTAGGTTTGTGTTTCCAGAGCAGGTCTCTGGAGTTAGGTATTCAGCAGTCCCAGGCCTCCACTCCCTCCCTGCTCAGTTTCTCTTCCTCCCACTGGTGAGCTGGGATGGGGGAAGGGCTCGGGTCCCACTGTGCCATGGCTTTGATACGTTACCCCGTTCCGTGAGGTCTGCTCTTTCTCCAGGTGTATGCAGTCTGACCCAGTGCTCTTTCCTGTTGCTCTCTCAGGATTAGCTGTATTAATTTTATTTTCATATTATATGCGGTTTAAGGAGGAAGCCTCTGTCTCACCTCTCACACCGCCATCTTTAATCCTATCCCTCTGTCCTCCTCATGTCAGCTGATGGGAGCCCCGTCCTTCCAGGTTCCAGCACAAGGCCTTAGAGTCACCCCCGATTCTTCTTTGTATGACAATCTTCAAGTTTTCAGCAGATTCTGTTGGCCCTACATTCAAGCTAAATCTGAACTAGACCTTTTTCATCTTTGTGCTGAGCCCTTTATCCAATCTGCAGTCATCTTTCATAATTGGGCTTCTTGCTTCCACCCCTGGTCCTAAACTAGTCTCACTGGAAACATTTTTGGAGGGTTCCCTTTAAGATGTAAATCTAATCATGCCACCCCGTTGCTCAGAAATCCTCTAGGGGCTCTACAGAGTGAGAACCACAGTCCTTCCATGACCCGCCAGGCCCCCTGCTCCCTCTGCAGCTTCACTTCCTAATACTGGTCACTCGGTCCCTGCCCTCCAGCCCCCTTGCCCCCCGTTTCCCTGGGACACCCCTGAACCCTCTGGCCTTGGGGCTTTGAACTGAGTTTTGTGACAAGGACTTTCCCCCAGACACCCTCATGGCCAGTCCCCCAGCTCTTCCCTGCCTCTCCCCGTGTGTCATTCCTGTTTAATGTCACAAGCCGCCCCTCCTCTCCCTGATTCATGCCCAGATCCTCCTCACTCCCCTCATTATCCCACAGGACTGGATCATTTTCAAAGGACTGTACAACCTGTTAGGGTGCTGAGTTGTTTCCTTTGTCTTTGCTGCTGGAATGTAAGCTCCACGGGGGTGGGCTCGTGGTTCACTGATGTTTGCCCAGCATCTGGGATGTTCTGGCTGTGGAAACAACCTTGAATTGGTATTTACTTAAATGATTTGTAGCCAGAGATGACGTACGTGCTACCTGTATTAACTGAAAATTCTTATTGTTTTTTTAGCATCACGGCATGGTTGGGAGGTACATTGTCAGTGCTATAATCGCACTGGTTGGAGTTATTTCACTCTCGGCAAACTTAGCATTTAATAACGTGTGGTTGGAGGATTGCCCGTTATCACCATCACCGGACTTGTGCTTTTACATGGGCACCTCGAACAATGTATGTTTAAAAAATTATGTTTAATTATAAAGGTAGTTCAAACAGTCCAAAATGTACCAGAAAATAATACATCAGATTCTTGGCTTTGCCACTTACCAGCTCTGCCATGAAGGGCAAATTAGATAACCTCTCCGGGTTGTGACTTTCTCATCTTTGGAATGAGGACGGTGGAGTACCCAGCTCACAGGGGCCGTGTAGGATTAAATAAGTTAATATTTGATAAGCAATTAAAACACAGTGTTAACATTATTATTAGTACTGCTACTATCACTACTCCTATTATACTCCCCCGAGATATTAAAAATTCCAGATTTTAATTCATAATAACACACCATAATTGCATAATAACATTAACAATGGAGATTTATAATTTTCTCTGTGCTCTGGGATATTCAAATAATGACTCATTGAAGTTGGAATGACTTCAGTTCTGAATTTATTTGAGTGTGTGATTTTTCAAAGGGAATTTCTTCAGTAACTTTCCCAAATTATTTTTGTTGTTGTTATTTGTACTTAGGGATTCTCTCTCTTCTCACATCTGGTTAGTTATTAATATCTTTCTTCAAATTTGTCCATTTTCCCCAGGATGCTTTATGAGCTGTTCTTACTGACTCACTCCTGACCCTTCTGTTTGCTGACACTACTCATGGAAGTTTCTGTCTCATTTTATTATATTTTTAATTGTCTTAGTTTTTATTTATAAAGCTCTGTTTTTCCCCGGGATTTTGTGGTATTTGCCCTCCAGAGAAATTTTGAATTTGCTTCTTCTAAGTGCCTCAGTGATAATGGAAGGATCACCAGCCTAGTGAATTTGTGTATAATATCTCACTTTAGTGTTTCATTTCCAGGGATATTTAAATGTCCAAACACTTTATGAAGTCCTGTTAATGAAATATTGAGGGATCATTTTTTTTCCATTTCCTGAACTGCCTACATATCTCTCTAGTTTACTGTTATTCAGATTAGTAGATGTTCTTGTTAGAACTAGAATTTTGCTTCTATATCTTCTTCTGACATGATTACTTCACATGGGTTGATAGAGAAATACAATGTGTCATTCTCTTTAGGGAAAATGTTTCCATGTTTTTAATTTGACATTGTGTCTATATGGAGTGTTGGTGTGTATCTGTGTCTTCAACCTAATTTGTGGTTCACTTCTTGGTTTTATGGAAAGGATATATTGTAATTTTGTTTTCTGATGACATTTTTTTCTAAATGTTTTTACTGAGTCTGATATAAGCCATCATATCCCCTAGGGCCTGATGTGTCTAATGCTGATCTTTACCTCACTCGAATTGGGCATAACCATCTCTACCATAGTCATATGCTAGAGAAAATATTCACATTTTTGGCCAGGTGGGTTTGTTTAAATGACTAACAATTCATGTGCTCTACAACCTCCCTCTAGAGTTTGAGGTTGTATCAAACTCTTAAAATTGTAAAAAAAAAAAAACACATTTATGTATTTATGATTTGTCAGGTTCCTAGTATTTGAGATGGTATGAGTGTGAGAGATGAAATGAAGTTTGGAGAAGAATTCTGGTGTGAAAATACAAGAAAGAAATAGTGTATTTAATATCTAAGAGCACATTTTATATAGATAGAGTGAGTTTATTTTCTTGTATTGTCACTTCTTAGTTGTGTATTGGCGAAAAAATCACTAAGTCTTTATAGATTGTATGTAATTTAATAGTAATATAAGAACACTTCCCTTCTCTTCTGCATACGTAATACCTCAACACAGTAAGAATCGAGGAATGAATGTTACTGGTGATGATCCTGCTGATGACAGGAAGGGATGGAAGGCGAGGGAGGCAGTGAGCCTCATCTTGGAGGTCAACACTGTTTTGTTTTCCAGGCTATTTCATCACCTTCTAATCTTGGGAATCAGTAATGCCTCCTGATGAAAGAACACCTGAAAGCAAGGAACTTCAACCTAAGATCTGCAGTAAATTACAGCTCCATCCAAGAACCAGGAGAGCATGAGCCGATGAAATGCAATCTTTCTCTCAGGGCATCAGTCATGAGAACCTTGGACACTTGTCTGAACTTTTCTGTTCTAACCATGAATCCATTGTTGTGTCCTGATTTGGAAGGTGCTTCTTTAGGCATTATTGGCTGTGTAACTTCTAGGATCACACTCCCACGCGGTTGCCAGAAATCTGTTCTCTCTCTTCTTTCCCATCTACTCCATTGCTTTATAAGGCTTAAAGAGGGCAGGTAGAACATTCCTTATTTCATGTATTCTCTCTTAAATTCAACCTCCAACAGTCCAGTGAGAAAGTGGGTCAGATTTTTTTTTATTACAGAAAAATGCTTCTTGACTTGAACTGACATCAGCATTGCAAAATCTGTCAAATAAAAAAACATCATCATCCTTAAGATAAATTTTCACTAGATTTGAGGTAGGAGAGTGAAGCTTCACAGGTTTCATTTAAGTCAGCTCCTGAGATACATGCACACCCTGATTTATGATGATCATCTAGATTGTGGATTTTGGATCAAGACCAACATTTGTTCTTCAAAGGATGATGAGAAGAAGAAAGAAGTAAAGCGCAAGGGCTCAGGAATCTCACAGGGCTGGGTTGGGATTCTGATACTGTCACTTATTACATATGCGAATTTGAACAAGATACTTAACCTCTAACTTTTGTTTTCTCAGCTATATAATGAATGTAATAATATCAATTACCCTCTCAGGTAATATGAGGAGTAAATAAAGGTATAGCATTTATGAAGAGCACCCTTCCTGCACGCTGATGCTGTCACTGTTGGTCCTGCTGCGGCAGGTGAGGCTGAGGAGGGACGTGTCCCGTGTGCTGGGAGGACGGCGGCCCCTCCCGCCTCCGCGGTGGCCCCTTCTACACCCTCCTGTGACGTCAGTGGCTGTCTTTTGAAGGTGGTAATTTGACGTTAAGTCTCCTTCTGACACATCTCGATTTTGATTTATACATCTACTGCTGAAGTTCTTATGTTCCTGATTCATGAGTTAATTTCCCTGTCTGACAGTAAACTGAATCCTCCACAACGTCCTTAGTTTATCCCCATAACTTACTCTCAGCTCCTTCTTGGCCATATGAACAAAGATTCTTCCACAGTCTTTGCTAGTAATTTTTGCTCCATTATCCTTCAGGATACCCACACAGACTCATATTTTATTTGTTTGTTAATCCATTTAGGGAGCGCCTCCTCTGTGCCATGTGCTGTGCTGGGATTTGGCATATGATACAGAATGATGTACAGTCTCTGCTCTCATGTTGCTCCTAGTGTGAGATACAGACCCACAGAAAACCTGTAATTACAACATGGAGTGCTAAGGGCTGTGATAGGAAGAATAGGAACCTTGGAAAGCACATAGGTAGGGTTTCTAAACCAGGTTAGAGGAGACATCAGTGACAAGTTTTTAGAAGGCTTTTCTTCCATATTGAGGTCTTAGGGATACCTGGGAGTCAGCACTGTGAAGGGGAAAAGAAAGAAGGGGGAGACATGCAAGTGTCTAACTGGGGGCTTGGGGGATGGTCAGGGAACTAACTAGAGAGGTGAGTGTGTCTAAACACTTTGTTGTGTGAGGGCCACATGGCAAGGTAGAAGTTCTGAGGGAGAGAAGAGTACACATCACAGGAGACTTTAAGACAGAGCAACTCTTTGAGTTTTAAGAAGCATTGAAAATTCATGCATTGGTGTTGAACTGACTTATGCTGACTTGTGAGAGCTGATTTTAAATTTCCGGGGGGTATAAGTCAACATGTTTTTGGTAGCTTGAAACTGGCTATGGTGGGAGTAATTACACCTCAGAGACTGGCAATAGCCACAATCATATTCCCACCCTCACCCCCTCCCTTCATCTATGGAAAGCCAGGTGTTAATTTTCCCCCATTGCCACTGAATAAGTATGGACAGGCCATGTACTTATTTGAAATTAAGAAATATCATTGTAATTGCAATGTAGAGTGTGTTGGAAGGTGTAAAGGCAGAGATTAGTTGGTTAGGAGTCTGATAGAGGAAACCTAGCAAATGATGGGTATATATAGACTTCAGCAGAAGGAAAGGTATTTCTGGTAATATTTGTGTTATCATCTTTCATTATTAAGTTCTACTGCTCCTCTCTCCTACTATTATATATGTAAATAAATTATTTCTTTTTGTTTTCAAAAGTTATCTACTAACTAATTTTGACTGAAACATATTGACAGCCTGTAGTGGACATGTGATTGCTTCCCCCACCCCCATTGTCCATTCCACCCTGAGACTGATGGCAACCTTGGGATTTTGGTGGCGTTAATCCCACCCTGTGCTGTAGGGAGACCCCATGGTAGATTGAAATCCATCAGCACAGTTCCATTCATGATCGTGTTAGCCCATGGAGTTACTCTGGCCCAGGGTTCATGCAGTTGTGGAGCCCTCCTTATTAAGTTGGAGGGTTTTTTTTTTAACAAATATGAAACATGACCTTCCCTTTGATCACATTTGTGAATTAAGATACAAGTAGAACTAGTAGGTATTAGTTACCATATATTAAGATGAAGGCAACATAAGATAATTTCATAAAATAGAAATCAAACTCTAATCTAGCAACAAATGAAATTTAACCTACATCTGCAATTGCAATTCTCATGACATACATTTTGTTTTTATTACTTAACGATTATTTGTTGCTAATATCTTCTTCTCACATGCTGATTTTGTATTGTGTTATTTTGATTTGTTTTGGTTAGCTTTTATAATGCATCTACCCCATCCTGTTGCTATAGTCCTATTTATTCACTTTTCAGTATGATTTATGCATTTTGCATTTTGTGCAAGAAAGATCTTCTCACCTCAAGGTCTTGGAGACATTATTATACCTTTTCTTATTGAAATTTTGAAGTTTTTTAAAAATCATAAGCTCAAATACATCTGTAATTTACTTTTTCTACCGAGTGTGACATCCTACTTCTCTTCCTCCTTTGGAAAGTCAATAATTCCACTCATTTTTATTGAGTATCCCATCATTTACCCATTCAAGTTCACATACATGTGTGCATCTATATGAAGCTAGCTATTCCAGGGATATTTTTGTTGTTGTGAAAATATCACATTGTTGTAGATGCACGGTAATCATTTGGGTGGTATGGAATGTTAACAATACTAATTCTTCCAGACAATGAAAATGGAATATCTTTCCATTTATTCATATCTTCAGTTTCTTTCATTATGCCTCACAGTTCTCCATTATTCTCTTTAAGTATATAATTTGTCCTTTCAATAGTTTGTTTATCTTCTGTTATAATTACATGTACCAGTAAAGGTAATTTTCTTCCTTTTTTAAAGATCAATGTCTATCATTAGTCTCTTCTCATCTGTGACAATTTCTCTGACTCGTTTGTCATGGTTTGGGCAATTCTGGAAAGCATTGCTCAGGTGTTCTGTGGAATATCCTCTCAGTCTGGGTCTGTCTGGCATTATCCCGTGGCTGGCCTGGGTTTACATGTTTGGGGGAGGCTTCCGCCCAGCTGAACTGCCCTTCTCATCACCTCGTATCAGGACGCCCAGTCCATCACGACATGAACATGACATTTTTGGTGAAATTTACCGTGATTGCTTGGTTAAGGTGGTATCTGTGAAGGGGCTCAGAACACGTCTCCCCAGAATGTGCCTCTGGCATATGGAGTATTTGGAGTTGAGCAATCAATACCCCGCAGGCTCAGTAGGAACTTTTTCCCTTAACACATGGAAGAGTCTAAACTGGGGGGTCTTCCCCACAATAAGTGTAGTTACCAGACATAAATTTTATCCAGTGACCCAATTATGCAGCAGGGCCAACATCTAGTTAACAAACATCTGCTCCTCTAACTGCCCTGTGAATTGCCCTCCTCCCTGGAGCCCCAGGAGCCCATCCCCTTCCTTAGCTCAGGACGGCATATAGACCTCATTTTACGTCTCTGTCTTTGAACCTCTCGTGTGTGTGGGTTCCTCTATGTACAAAGTTAAATTTGATTCTCTCGTGTTACTCTGTCTCATGCCAGTTCAGCTAAGACCAGCTGGAAGAACCTTAGAAGGGCAGAGGAACACTTTTCCTCCCCAACATCTGCCACATGTCTCAACTGAAAGTACTATTTTTGCTTTTTTTCTGTTCATTAGGAATGAGTTAATAAATCTAGACCAGATTCAGTGGGAGAAAGGAGCTCTGCTTTCTGGAGAGTGGAGTATCAAAACGAATGTGGACATTTGTTAAAACCACCACCGTAATAAGTAGTTTAGAAAAGATATTTTGAGGTTATTCAAATACCTGTCTCTCCTCAAATCTTCTCCTTCTGATTTCAGCGTTCATAAGTCTGCATCAGTTACTACTTCAGTGTTCAAAAGGTGACTTTCCATTTCCCTCATTTATTTATTTTTTGAGTTCTTTTGTAAAGATTTTTCCTTTTTCTCTCACTTACTTATTAATTCATTTATTAATATCAGTATGGACTTATTAATCTTAAAAATAAAGGTCAAAAAATTTACCTACAAAAATGGGTTTACTTGGAAATAGTAGAGAATCACCATCTGGGACAAACAAGCTACTGCAGAACGATAGGTAAGGCTGACAAACAACGGAGATACACAATCTCTTATAGAGGAAGGGCCCAGTTGGGAGGAGGGTTTCTATGAACCTGGGAGTCCTGCGTCATAGCTTCTAATTGGCTGAGTTGGTGACAATGTCTTATTGGCTGGGCTGTTGCTGGGGCCTAAGGTGGGAAACTACCTTTCTGCTGCTGGAGAGTATGGTATCTAGAACAGTGTGCCCACCGTGTCTTCAGGTGGGATCTGAGGTTTAGGAGTGGTGGGCCTGAGAGCTCCCCCTGCTGGCCTCCTGATGCCATGTGAATGAGATTATCTTTTAGTAATTTTCAGATTCATGGATATTTATTCACCTTACTCTTTGGCTTATGACCAATTTTTGTTTTATTGCTCTACTTGTTCCAGCTTTACTCATTGGGAGCTGAGTGGGCTCTTGCGTAGTTGTGTGTGTATGTGTGTCTTTATTTATTTTTTAATTTTAAAAATTAAAGTATTGTTAGTATACAATCATAGGTTGGTTTCAAATGTATATCACAGTGGTTCAACAGTTCCTGTGATCAGCTTATAATGTGATTGTGAATTATTGTGCTACTTTATCCTCCTTCCCTTCCCCACCACATCTGCCCAAACCTCTCCCCCTTTGTCACCACTATTCACTTCTTCATGTCTATGGGTATACTGCTGTTGTGTTCTGTTTTGCTTTGTTTTTCTATTCCACAAATAGGTGAAATCATATGATATTTCCGTTTTCCTGCCTGGCTTATATCACTGAGCATAATACCCTCTAGATCCATCCATATTGTTGCAAATGGGAGGATTTCTTTTCTTTTTAAGGCTGAAGAATATTTCATTGTGTATATGTACCGCATCTTTATCCACTCATCTATTGATGGACACTTAGGTTGCTTCTATATCTCGGCTACTGCAAACAGAGTGGCAATAAAAATAGGGGTGCATATATGTTTTAAAATCAGGGATTTTGTTCTGTTTGGGTAAATTCCTAGGAGCGGAATTACTGGGTCAAATGGTGTTTCTAAATTTAATTTTTTGAGGAACCTCCATACTGCTTTCCACAGCAGTTACACCAGTTGACATTCCCACCAACAGTGTAGGAGGGTTCCCCTTTCTGCACATCCTTGCCAGCATTTGTTCTCTCTTACCTATTGGATAGTGGCCATTCTAACTTGTGTGAGATGATATCTCATTGTGTTTTTAATTTGCATTTCTTTGATGATGAGTGATGTGGAGTATCTTTTCATGTGCCTGCTGGCCATTTGTATTTCTTCTTTGGAAAAGTGTCTGTTCAGGTCCTTTGCCCATTTTTAATTGGGTTATTTGTTTTTTGGGTGTTGAGGTGTATGAGTTCTTTATATATTTTGGATGTTAACCCCTTATCAGATGAGTCATTTATGAATATATTCTCCCATACTATAGGATGCTTTTTGTTCTGCTGATGGTGTCCTTAGCTGTACAGAAACCTTTTTAATTTGATGTAGTTACACATGTTCATTTTAATTTTGTTTCCCTTGCCTAGGAGATATGTCTATGAAAAAATTGCTCATGCTTACACTCAAGAGATTTTGCCTGTGTTTTCTTCTCAGAGTTTTATAGTTTCATGACTTACATTCAGGTCATTGATCCATTTCAAATTTACTTTCATATGAGGTGAGAAAATAATCCAGTTTCATTCTCTTACATGTTGCAGTTTTGCCAAAATCAATTGTTGAAAAGGCTTTCTTTTCCCCATTGCATATTCATGGCTTCCTTAGCATATATTAATTGACCATATATGCATGGATTTATATTTGGGCTCTCTATTATGTTCCTTTGATCAGTGGGTCTGTTCTTGTGCCAGTATCAAGCTGTTTTGATTACTGTAGCTTTGTAGTAGAGCTTGAAGTCAGAGAACATAATCCCTCAAGCTTTGTTCTTCTTTCTCAGGATTGGTTTGGCTATTCAGGGTCTTTTGCAGTTCCATATGAATTTTAGAAGTATTTGTTCTAGTTCGTTGAAGAATGCTATTGGTATTTTGATAGCAATTGCATTGAATCTGTAAATTGCTTTGGGCTGGATGACCATTTTGACAATATTAATTCTTCTATCCATAAGCAAAGGGTAGATTCCCATTTAATTTTAATTTGTTAATTTCTCTCATGAATGTCTTATAGTTTTCAGAGTATAGGTCTTTTACCTCCTTGGTTATGCTTATTCCTAGGTATTTTATTCTTTTTAATGAAATTGTAAATGGAGTTGTTTTCCTGATTTCTCTTTCTGCTAGTTCATTGTTAGTATATAGAAATGCAGCAGATTTCTGTGAATTGATTTTGTATCCTGCAACTTTGCTGAATTGTTATTAGTTCTAGTACTTTTTGGTGGAGTCTTTTGGGTCTTTTATGCACAACATCATCTTATCTGCAAATAAAGATAGTTTAACCTCTTCTTTACCAATTTGGATGCATTTGTGTGTGTGTGTGTGTGTGTGTGTGTGTGTGTGTTTTCTAATTGCTGTGGCTAGGACCTCCAGTACTATGTTCAATAAAAGTGGAGACAGTGGGCATCCTTATCTTGTTCCCAATCTAGCAGAAAAGCTTTCTACTTTTCACTATTACATATTGTGTTGGCTGGGGGTTGATCTCATATGGCCTTTATTATGTTGAGGTATGTACCCTCTATACCCATTTTGTTGAGAGTTTTTATCACGAATGGATGTTGAATTTTGTCAAATGCTTTTTCAGCATCTGTTGGGATGATCATGTGATTTTTGTCCTTCTTTTTGTTGATGTGACATATGATATTGATTGATTTACGAATATTGTACCATACTTGCATCCCTGGAATAAATCCCACTTGGTCATGATGGCTGATTTTTTTGAAGTATTTTTGAATTTGGTTTGCAAGTATTTTGTTGAGGATTTTTGCATCTATGTTCATCAGGGATATTGGCCTGTAATTTTCTTTTTTTGTGGTGTCTGTCTGGTTTTGGTTTAAGAGTGATGCTGGCCTCACCAAATGAGTTTGGAGGTATTCCCTCCTCTTCTACTTTTTGGAATACTTCAAGAAGAATGGATATTAGATCTTCTTTAAATGCTTTGTAGAATTCAGCTGTGAAGACATCTGGATGAGGAGTTTTGTTTTGGGGGAGTTTTTTTATTACCAGTTTGGTTTGATTTCTGGTAATTGATCTGTTCAGATTTTCTGTTTCCTCCTAGGTCATTCTTGGAAGGTTGTATTTTTAATAAATTGGTTGTCCAATTTATTGGTATATAATTTTTCATAGTATTCTCTAATGATTTTTTGTATTTCTGTGGTATCCATTTTGATTATTCCTCCTTCATTTCCCATTCTATTTGTGTGTGTACATTCTCTTTTTTTCTTTTAAGTCTGGATAGGGGTTTATCTATTGTGTTTACTTTCTCAAAGAACCCATTCGTGGTTTTGTTGATTTTTTTCTATTGTTCTATTCTTCCCTATTTTATTTATTTCTGCTCTGATATTTATTATGTCCCTCCTTCTACTAACGTTGGGCTTCATTTGTTCTTTTTCTTGTTCATTTAATTGTGATTTTAGTTTGTTTATTTGGGATTGTTCTTGTTTTTTGAGGTAAGCCTGTATTGCTATGTACTGTTCTCTTAGTACTGTCTTTGCTGCCTCCCACAAATTTTGGGCTGTTGTGTTTTTGTTTTCATTTGTCTCCACGTATTGCTTAATTTCTGTTTTAATTTGTTCATTGATCCATTGATTATTTAGAAGTATGTTGTTTATCCTCTGTGTGTTTGTGGGTTTTTTTTGTGTCTGTGTGTAATTTATTTCTAGTTTCATACCATAGAAGCTGCTTGATACAATTTCAATCTTTTAAAATTTACTGAGGCTCTTCTTGTAGCCTAGTATGTGATCTATTATGGAGAACATTCCATGTACACTTGAGAAAATGTGTATCCTGCTGCTTTGGGGTGGAGTGTTCTGTAGATACCAGTTAAATCCATTTGATATAATGTGTTTTTCAGTGCCTCTGCTTCCTTGTTTATTTTCTGTCTGGTTGATATGTCTATTGATGTGAGTGGTGTGTTAAAGTATACTAAAATGAATATGTTGCAATCTATTTCACTCTTTAAAATCAGTATTTATTTTACATATTTAGGTGCTCCTGTGGTGGGTGCATAGATATTTATAATGGTTATATCCTCTTGTTAGACTTATCCCTTTATCATCATGTAATGCCCTTCTTTGTCTCTTGTTACTTGCTTTGTTTTGAAGTCAATTTTGTCTGAAATAAGTACTGCTAATCCTGCTTTTTTCTCCCTATTATTTGCATGGGATAGCTTTTTCTATCCCTTCACTTTTAGTCTGTGTATGTCATCGGGTCTGAGATGAGTCTCTTGTAGGCAGAATATAGATGGGTCTTGTTTCTTTATCCATTCTGCCACTCTATGTCTTTTGATTGGTGCATTCAGTCCATTTACACCTAAGGTGAGTATTGATAGATATGTACTTATTGCCATTTTATTAATTGGTTTCTAGCTGTGTTTTATAGCTCATCTCTGTTCCTTTATTTCTCTCTCATACTCTTCTCTTGTTATTGATGGGTTTTTAAGTGTTTTACTTGGATGTGTCTTTCTTTCTTTCTTTCTTTCTTTCTTTCTTTCTTTCTTTCTTTCTTTCTGTGTGTGTATTTATTCTAAGCTTTAGGTTTGTTGTTACCAAAGATTCAGTTATAGCTACCTTAATATATAATAGTCTATCTTAAATTGCTGATTACTCCCTTTCAAATACAATCTAAAGGTGTTTTTTCTTTCTCCTTCTTACTCCTCCATATTTTTCATATTAGATGTCATAATCTGAATTTTTTGTATATCCCCTGACTGATTTTGTGTATAGTTGATTTTGCTTCTTTTGTTTTGTTTTAATTTCATACTTGCTTGGTAATTAATTGGTCTACTACCTTTATTGTGGGTTTATTTTTACTGATGAAAACTATTTATCCTTATGGTCATTTCCATCTACAGCAGTCCATTTAACAAATTTTGTAAAGTTGGCTTAGTGGTGACAAATTCCTTCAAATTTTGTTTATCTGGAAATTCTGATTCAAATTTAAATGATAATCTTGCCAAGTAGAGGGTTTCTGGTCGGAGGTCTTTCTGTTTCAGTATATTAAATATATCATTGCCACTCCCTTCTGGCCTGTAAAGTTTCAGCTGAGAAGTCTCCTGATAGTCTGATAGGATTTCTTTTATAAATAATCTTTATTTCTCTCTCCCTGGCTGCTTTCAGCACTATCTTCTTATCCTTGATCTTGTCATTTTAATTATTATATGTCTTGTTTTTTTGTGTTTTGGGGATTCCTTTTGTTAGGGGATCTCTGTGCTTCCATGACCTAAGTATCTATTTCCTTCTCCAGATTGAGAACATTTTCAACAATTATTTCCTTAAAGAGACTTTCTATCCCTTTGTCTCTCTCTTCTCCTTTGGTACCTCTATTATGAGAATACTGGGTTTTTCTTTTTTGGGGATTGGTTGCATAGCTCTCTTATCATTCTTTCATTCCTAGAGATCATTTTTGCTCTCTGTTCCTCAGCTTCAACATTTTCCTGTTCTCTAATTTCCACTTCATTTACTGTCTCCTCTACCTGCCTCTTAAATCTACCTTTACCTCTTAAATCTCTCCATTGCACATTTCATTTCAGAATGTGTTCTTCAGCTCTGAGTGGCTCTTTTTCAAGTCTTCTATCTCTTTGTTGAAGTCCTCCCTGAGATCTTGAATACTTTTCTGTAAATCAATGAGCACGTTTATGACTTTTATTTTGAAATCTTTATCAAGAAGATTGGTGATCTCCATTTCATTTAGCCATCTTCTGGGGTTCTGTCCTGTAATTTTTTTGGTTCATATTCTTCTGCCTTCTCATTTTGTCAGGATTTCTCTGTTTCTTCCTTTGTATTAGATGGACTGCTATACTTCCTGGCCTATAGAGTACTAGGATTATGAGGAAGGCTTCCTATGGTGCCCACAAGCTCAAGACTCTTTACTCTCTAGTGCTTGGTTCTATTTTGCAGGGCCCCAGATGTTGTCATGTAGTGGGTGGGATGTTTTTCTGTCTGTGCTGGTAGTTTGCTTCATCGGCTGCCTTGTGATCAGCTCAGGAGTCTTTGTTGATCTCACTGTGGACAGGGTTGCCCTCTGCCAGACCTGCAGCAATGGTGGGGCTGCAGGAATAATGGGGTGGGCCAGCTGATGTGTGGCTTTGTCCAGGCTGATCTACAGCACTGGGCTTGGACACCCACAGGGAGGAAGGATCCCTTGGGCCTGGCCTCTCCAGACACCTCCTCAGTTGGGCTGAAACAGAGCCAAGGAAGCTGGAGAGTCTCCCTCTGCCTGCCAGGCAGCAAAGTCTGCTGCTGCTGCTGAACCAAGTAGGTTGGTTCTCAGCAGTGTGTGCAGGGAGGGGCCTCAGGGCTGCATTGCCAGCAATGGGGATGGAACATCTGGGGCACCCAAGAGTTTCTGATCTTTTGGGCTGAGGAAGGGATGGGAGTGGGAGGTATCATCCATCTGCCCTTTCTCCTGAGGAGAGAGCACCACCCAAACCTCACCCCTCTTGCTCCCACCCCACTGCTGGCAAATCTTTCAAACTGCTGCCTCTGCTTTGGGTCTCAGGACTGGAGGAGCATGCCTGCCCTGCACACTGGCTGGAGTCTCTGCCTCCCAGAGTGTTCCACCTGCATCTGGTGTCCAACCCCACTAATCATCAGAATCCAATGGACTGTGAGCTTGTGCTCCCACAGCAGATCTCCAGAGCCAGGTGTGCAGAAGTCCTGGGATCCTACCCCCTTCCTGCTCTGTTACTCTTTCTCCTGCCTGTAGACTGAGCTTAGGGAAGGGCTTGGGTCCTGCCCAACCTTGGCTCTGCCACTTTACCCTTTCCTGTATGACCATACAGGTGTAGGTGATCTGTTCTGTAGTCTTAAGGTCATTTTCAGGTCAAGTTGTATTTGCTGTATTTTCTTTTTTTATGTGTTTTTGGGAGGAGTTTTCTGCCTTGCCTTCCTACTCCATCATCTTTTTCCAGAAACTGGCTCCTGTGCAGTTTTGACATGCCTCCAACCTATTATGTATGTCCCAAAACTTCAGAAGGGACCGTTAGCCTCCTCTGAGGATAATAACAGGAATAGAGATCAATTGATCCTTCAAAACCATTCCTTTCTACACAGAAAATTTAGTGTGTCATTAACTAAATATATTTGGATACACTTCTATGTTAAAAAGGCTGAGAGGTAAACAGGTCTGTTTTGGTTTTTTTGTTTGTATTTTTACTCCAGTATAAATTAATGTGAAAGGACTGGGTGATAACTTTGGATTAAGAAGAAGAGGACTTGGCATGGTTTTTGTCCCATCTAATCACTGATTAGATGGTGATCCTGGCCACTAACTTGGACTCTGTGAACCTCAGAATCTATAATAAGGGCTAATTAGAGGATTGCTTTGAAAACACAAACCATCAAAACTCCCTTTCTGTCAGTTCAGAGCTTTGCACAGAGAGGTTTTTTTTTCATGCCTGAATTTCTGTTTACATCTCACAGTCGGCCTTAAATTGAAACTTCAGAAGTTTCTCTCTGTGACACCCACTTACTGGAGAAGGCTGCCCCATCCCCACCCCACCATACATGGTGGACACTTTGGAAGAGGGAGCTGGAATTCCTGAGGGGAGTGAGCCTCCTCCAACCTAAGCTGGCATAAGACAGGCTCTGGGAGAAAGTATCTGGTGGCATCAACATAGTTTCCCCACTTGGAATCATGAGGAGTGAAAAACCTGGTAGATGAAGGGTTGACATTCTTCTTGTTGGAAAGAGGAAGCATTTCCTCATGGAGACCAGGATGCGACTGGCAAAGAGGATCCACCCGCTCTGGTTGGTGCTGGTGGGTTAATATAAGATCTTGTGTGAAGGATTTGTAATTTTTATTTTCACATAGATGGAATAATGTCAACATGACTATGTAAATAAAGGCAAATGAGAAATATATTGGTCATCCCTGCATTAGATCACACCTGAATCAATTCCTGGAGTGGTCAGTGGATTCAGGAAAATATTCAGTTCAGATCCTTACTCAGGTGCTCCTAACACCAAAGTAATTTCTCACACTTGGCCTCCTGTATAAGAAAATTGATATAATTTTGGGAAAATATCCTCTTATTCTACAAAACATATGTATTTTTCTAAAGGTAATACAAATTCTGGCTGGTTTGATATGCCTTTGTTTTAGAAGACTTGTCACCTCCATGCTCTGTATTTCAGAATTTAAAGAAGACTTTAACTCATCTTTTTCAAGCAGGCTACCCATTCTCAGATGCAGTATTCATGAGTATGTACCTACAATGGTCTCTGAAATAACACTGCACATAATTTTTTCTTGTTCAGATCAGATCTAATCAATTGCTAATTTTATGTAAGAAAATATATACATGCACATGCACACACAAAATATATGTTCACTAGTTTAACATTAGGAAGCATTGTAAAGCATTTTAGGTAGACCATATTACGACTTTTTATCAAATGAGAAACCAGAGATTAATAAACTTTAAAGGAATTCCCAAGAGACATCTGGCTAATAAAAACTGAATCTAAGTCTTCAAAATTCAATTACAGAAAAATGTTCCTAAAGGTGCACATCAGTAAAGTTGTACTGGTGAAGGGAGGAGAAAGAGACTGCTAAGGAGAGGAGAGCAAGGTCAGTAGGCATCTGATGAATTTCTACTATGTTCTGCAAACATTCGGATGCTCTCCCACCACATCTCTGTTAGTCAGTGTGCCGTTTAGAAACCAGGAGACTCAGGGAGGTCCTCAGTCTCTCTGCTCCCTGCCTTCCTGTCCTCAGGCCATCACTGATCTGCTTCCTGTCGCTATAGTTTGCAGTTTCTATTATTGGATTCATGCAGCATGTTCTACCTACTGTCTGTCTCTGTTCATTCAGCATTGTCTTTTTTAATTTTTTATTAAGGTGTGATTGATACACACTCTTATGAAGGTTTCACATGAAAAAACAATGTGGTTACTGTATTTACCCACATTATCAAGTCCCCACCCATACCCCAATGCAGTCACTGTCCATCAGTGCAGCAAGTTGCCAGAGATCCACTATGTCCCTTCTCTGTGATGCACTGTTCTCCCCATGATCCCCCACACCATGTGTACTAAACATAATACCTCTCAATACCCTTCTCCCTCCCTCCCCACTCACCATCTCACAACCCTTCTCTTTGGTAACCACTAGTTAATTCTTGGAGTCTGTGAATCTGCTGTCATTTTGTTCCTTCAGTTTTGCTTCATTGTTATACTCCACAAATGAGGGAAATCATTTGGCATTTGTCTTTCTCCGCCTGGCTTATTTCACTGAGTGTAATGTCCTCCACCTCCATCCATGTTGTTGCAAATGGTAGGATTTGTTTCTTTATTATGGGTGAATAGTATTCCATTGTATATATGTACCACATCTTCTTTATCCATTCATCTACTGATGGAAACTTAGGTTGCTTCCATTTCTTGGCTATTGTAAATAGTGCTGTGATAAACATAGGGGTGCATATGTCTCTTTTAATCTGAGAGGTCGTATTCTTTGAGTATATTCCAAGAAGTGGGATTCTGGGGTCAAATGGTATTTCTATTTTTAGTTTTTTGAGGAACCCCCATATTGCTTTCCACAATGGTTGAACTAGCTTACATTCCCACCAGCACTGTAGGAGGGTTCCCCTTTCTCCACATCCTCGCCAACATTTGTTGTTGTTTGTCTTTTGGATGGTGGTGATCCTTACTGGTGTGAGGTGATATCTCATTGTGGTTTTAATTTGCATTTCTCGGATGACAAGCAATGTGGAGCATCTTTTCATGTGTCTGTTGGCCATCTGAATTTCTTCTTTGGAGAACTGTTTCTTCATATCCTCTGCCCATTTGTTTTTTTTTTTTTTACTGCTTATGTGTGCATTTATTATTCTTCCCCAACTAACAATTTGCATGGTTTCAAAATCATTTTCTTATATTTTCTTTTCCCTTCAACTCTTTCTTCCTCCTCTTTTCTATAATGTGGGTTTACCCATATTTTCTTTTTCTTTCTTTCTTTTTTTTATTTTGGTATCATTAATATACACTTACATGAGCAGCATTGTGGTTACTAGATTCCCCCATCATCAAGTCCCCACCTCCTACCCCATTACAGTCACTGTCCATCAGTGTAGTAAGATGCTCTGGAATCACTACTTGTCTTCTCTGTGTTGTACAGCCCTCCCTGTGCCCCCCCCCACATTATGAGTGCTAATCGTAATGCCCCTTTTTCCCCTTATCCCTCCCTTCCCACCCACCCTCCCCAGTCCCTTTCCCTTTGGTAACTGTTAGTCCATTCTTGGGTTCTGTGAGTCTGCTGCTGTTTTGTTCCTTCAGTTTTTCCTTTGTTCTTAGACTCCACAGATGAGGGAAATCATTTGGTACTTGTCTTTCTCTGCCTGGCTTATTTCACTGAGCATAATACCCTCTAGCTCCATCCATGTTGTTGCAAATGGTAGGATCTGTTTTTTTTCTTATGGCTGAATAGTATTCCATTGTGTATATGTACCACATCTTCTTTATCCATTCATTTACTGATGGACACTTAGGTTGCTTCCATTTCTTGGCTATTGTAAATGGTGCTGCGATAAACATAGGGGTGCACCTGTCTTTTTCAAACTGGAGTGCTGCATTCTTTTTTTTTTGTACACAATAAGGGTTTATTTAGCTCTCCTATTAAAGAAGATGAGTGGGGATGGACCTGTAGGTTGTCAACACTATGTCCATCTCCTGGTTTCTGTTTTATCATCCTTGGTGCACAGCTTCCATCTTTAAATTTGTCTTATGATGCTGAAGCTCTAACCATATACTTAAGTTCCAAGATGAAAGAATGTAGAATGGGTCCACGGCAAAAGGTTTCCTGGAAGTTCCAACTACTTCTGCTTAAATCTCATAGTTTGAAACGGACATGTGGCCCACTTGGTTCCAAGGGAGGCCAGGAAAAGGAAGCTGGATATATTATCTTCTTGACTAAATCTGATTTTGTTAAAGGAATAGCAAATGAGTATTTGCTTAGCAACTAGAAGTGTCTGCCAGAATTACAAAGAGGTAATAACTGGAAATATGTTTCCTGTAGTTTTGATATGTACATGATAACCAGAACTATAAAATGAAGCCTTTAAAGATATGTATCAGAAGAGATGCAAACCCCCCAAAATACTGGTTTGGTTCAGATAATATTGTGATGTTCTGGATCAATTATTTTAGAAAAAATTGGTTCAGTTCTAGTTCATATTAGTTTAAAAGGATTTTATTGGTTTTCATAGAAATCTTATTGAGTGAGTCCACAATTTAGAAAAAAAATGTTTGGTTTCAGTTCAGTACTGGGTTTCACAAAGTAGTGTGATCCCTTCTGATTTTGGGTTCACTGCGTGGGTTCACCTGCAGTTCCTGGTTATGATGTATCCACACTAGTAATTTTGTAATTATGATTTATAATAGCAGACATAGACCAAAGAACTGATTTCCACTTAACAATCTTGCTTTTCCTATGTAAGAACTAAAAATCCTAATTGCTTTGAGTGATTTTAAATTTATCTCTGTGAATTGGTATGGCTAAAGGTCCCACTTGTAATAGATGTGCCAAAATTAACACAGTCTGTCTCTTCCTTGTTTATATAGAAACATAAATACACCCAATTTAAATTTTCTCTTTACTTTACTTCTCTTTAAGTTTTGCATTTCCATGGTTTGAGATTTCTTTTATCAGGTTAGTTTTAGAACACCGTTCTAGATTTGGCTTTGTATGGTGCCTCATAAAATTCACTTCAAATTAGAGATTGCAAGTTCAATTTTTTTTTAAATGGGAACTAGGGAGATGTAAATTTCAGAAGCGAACCATGTGATGGGAGGGATGGAACTCCTGCTAAAGGAAATCCAGCTGATCAGGGCCTCCAAGGAACTATGGCTCAAAATGGCCACAGAGCATAACATTTTAATGAGGAGTTGGAGATCTGAGTTCATATGAACTACCCCAATTTTTACATATCAGGTGCTAATTTAAAATATTAAAATCAGTGAATGGATCATTACTGTATAGGACAAACAATACATGTCTACAGTCAGAATTTTCTTCTGCTGGTTTTTAGGGTCTGATTTAAATGCTCCACATTTCTCAATGTCCTTCTGATTCTATTCTAGGCTTTACTAGACGATTCTGCATTTATTCTTTTTTTTTTTTGAGAGGGCATCTCTCATATTTATTGATCAAGTGGTTATTAACAACAATAAAATTCTGTATAGGGAACTCAATGCACAATCATTAATCAACCCCAAGCCTAATTCTCAACAGTCTCCAATCTTCTGAAGCATAACGAACAAGTTCTTACATGGTGAACAAATTCTTACATAGTGAATAAGTTACATGGTGAACAGTACAAGGGCAGTCATCACAGAAGCTTTCAGTTTTGATCACGCATCATGAACTATAAACAATCAGGTCAATAATGATTATTCGTTTGATTTTTATACTTGATTTATGTGAATCCCACATTTCTCCCTTATTATTATTATTATTATTAATAAAATGCTAAAGTGGTAGGTAGATGCAAGATAAAGGTAGAAAACATAGTTTAGTGCTGTAAGAGGGCAAATGTAGATGATCAGGTGTGTGCCTCTAGACTAAGTATTAATCCAAGCTAGACAAGGGCAACAAAACATCCACGGATGCAGAAGATTTCTCTCAAAATGGGGGGTGAGGTTCTAAGCCTCACCTCTGTTGATCCCCAATTTCTCACCTGATGGCCCCCCTGTGACTGTGCCTGTCTTAGGTTGTTCCTCCCTTGAGGAATCTTACCCGTCTCTGGCTAACCAGTCATCTTCCGGGGCCATACAGGGAAATGTAAAGTTGGTAAGTGAGAGAGAAGCAATATTGTTTGAAAAGGTTAGCTTTTTACTTCTTTGCAGATTTATGCCCTGTGGCTTCTATGCCCAGCATTTGTCTTGAGGTATCTTTACCACTTGGAAGAATTATGATACTCGATAATTTCAATATGAGGCATGAATTCTACTTAAGGGTTGTAATTAGGAAGGAAGAAGAAAAGCTATAGAAGTAGCAGATGGAAGAAAACATGGGAAGATTGATTATTTCTTTGACATATCTTCTTGTAGTGTAACATAAGCATGTATAGGTTTTAAACTACTAATTAAATTGCGTGCACACATTAACATAATAGGAATACAGCTACATAACCAAAGCAGACCTACAAGTACCAGCCATATCCAGTGAAACCAAAAAAACCAGTTAGGCACCCTAGGCATTTGTGAAAACTTATCAATGATATGATGGATATTGTCTAACTGAATTTGAATAGTTTGAGAAAAATTAGACAAATTGAAACAACACATTCCTGGGAACTGTTCATATCCCATATGTTCTTTTAACAGTAGATAGTCTATAGTTGCAAGATTTTGGAGCGGTGCAACTTGCACTTCTCCTAATTCCTGGTTGAGTTCCGACAGTATAGATCAAGTCAAATTTGTTGTTTTACTGTATGCACAGGCCAGCTTAGATATCTCCTTCTTCATTCCAATGGCAAGTCCAGGAACCGGTGGGATGAATGCAGCTACAACTGCAACAGTGCCGGGATCTTTGCTGACATTTTTTGATGATCATCTTCTGGAATGACTCTTCCAGACAATGTTGATGTTGGAAGTTCTTCTTCATATCGTATCTTAATTCTTTTTCTGGGTAGCCAAATTAGGCTTTGATCCTCGGTATAAACACAAATAAACCCTTTGCCCACACTTTGATATGCCCTTTATACCATTGTGAAGAACTTATTGGAGATCACCACACAGGTACTGCTTTTTTTTTTTTAAGAGAAAGGAATATTATCAGAAAAATGTATTTCCATAGCTGATCATCTGACACTTTTAATGATCAAAATTAAGGATATTTAAAGCATGCATTAATCGTTGATTTACAGTTAGTTTTATCTTATCAGGGAGTAATCCCCCTTTTCTTTCTTTCTTTTTTTTGTTATCATTAATCTACAATTACATGAAGAATATTGTGTTTACTAGGCTCTCCCCTATACCAGGTCCCCCCAACAAAGCCCTTTACAGTCACTGTCCATCAGCATAGCAAAATGTTGTAGAATCACTACTTGTCTTCTCTGTGTTGTCCAGCCTTCCCCTTTCTCCCACCCCCCCATTATGCATGCTAATCATAATAACCCCTTTCTTCTTCCCCCCTCTTATCCCTCCCTACCCACCCATCCTCCCCAGTTCCTTTCTCTTCGGTACCTATTAGTCCATTCTTGGGTTCTGTGATTCTGCTGCTGTTTTGTTCCTTCAGTTTTTCCTTTGTCTTCATACACCACATATGAGTGAAATCATTTGGTATTTCTCTCCTCTGCTTGGCTTATTTCACTGAGCATAATACCCTCTAGCTCCATCCATGTTGTTGCAAATTGTAGGATTTGTTTTCTTCTTATGGCTGAGTAATATTCCACTGTGTATATGTACCACATCTTCTTTATCCATTCATCTACTGATGGACACATAGCTTGCTTCCATTTCTTGGCTATTGTAAATAGTGCTGCGATAAACATAGGGGTGCGTCTGTCTTTTTCAAAATTGAGTGCCCCATTCTTAGGGTAAATTCCTAGGAGTGGAATTCCTGGGTCAAATGGTATTTCTATTTTGAGCATTTTGAGGAACCTCCATACTGCTTTCCACAATGGTTGAACTAATTTACATTCCCACCAGCAGTGTAGGAGGGTTCCCCTTTCTCCACAACCTTGACAACATTTGTTGTTGTTTGTCTTTTGGATGGTAGCCATCCTTACTGGTATGAGGTGATACCTCATTGTGGTTTTAATTTCCATTTCTCTGATAATTAGAGATGTGGAGCATCTTTTCATGTGTCTGTTGCCATCTGAATTTCTTCTTTGGAGAACTGTCTGTTCATCTCCTCTGTCCATTTTTTAATTGGATTATTTGCTTTTTGTTTGTTGAGGTGTGTGAGCTCTTTATATATTTTGGATGTTAACCCTTTATCGGATCTGTAATTTATGAATATATTATCCCGTACTGTAGGGTACCTTTTTGTTCTATTGATGGTGTGCTTTGCTGTACAGAAGCTTTTCAGTTTGATATAGTCCCACTTGTTCATTTTTGCTTTTGTTTCCCTTTCCCGGAGAGATATGTTCATGAAGAAGTCACTCATGTTTATGTCCAAGAGATTTTTGCCTATGTTTTTTTCTAAAAGTTTTATGGTTTCATGACTTACATTCAGGTCTTTGATCCATTTTGAATTTACGTTTCTGTATGGGGTTAGACAGTGATCCAGTTTCATTCTCTTACATGTAGCTGCCCAGTTTTGCCAACACCATCTTTTGAAGAGACTGTCATTTTCCCATTGTATGTCTATGGCTCCTTCATCATATATTAATTGGCCATAAATGTTTGGGTTAATATCAGGGGTCTCTATTCTGTTCCACTGGTCTGTGGCTCTGTTCTTTTGCCAGTACCAAATTGTCTTGATTACTGTGGCTTTGTAGTAGAGCTTGAAGTTGGGGAGTGAGATCCTCCCAACTTTATTCTTCCTTCTCAGGATTGTTTGGCTATTAGGTGTCTTTGGTGTTTCCACATGAATTTTTGAACTATTTGTTCTAGTTCGTTGAAGAATGTTGTTGGTAATCTGATAGGGATTGCATCAAATCTGTATATTGCTTTGGGCAGGATGGTCATTTTGACGATATTAATTCTTCCTCGCCAAAAGCATGGGATGAGTTTCCATTTGTTAGTGTCCTCTTTAATTTCTCTTAAGACTGTCTTTTAGTTTTCAGGGTATAGGTCTTTCACTTCCTTGGTAAGGTTTATTCCTAGGTATTTTATTCTTTTTGATGCAATTTTGAATGGAATTGTTTTCCTGATTTCTCTCTCTATTAGTTCATTGTTAGAGTATAGGAAAGCCACAGATTTCTGTGTGTTAATTTTGTATCCTGCAACTTTGCTCTCTATTCCAATATCAGTTCTAGTAGTTTTGGAGTGGAGTCTTTAGGATTTTTTATGTACAATATCATGTCATCTGCAAATAGAGACAGTCTGACTTCTTCTTTACCAATCTGGATTCCTTGTATTTCTTTGTTTTGTCTGATTGCCGTGGCTAGGACCTCCAGTACTATGTTGAATAACAGTGGGGAGAGTAGGCATCCCTGTCTTGTTCCCCATCTCAGACGAAAAGCTTTCAGCTTTTTAATGTTCAGTATGATGTTGGCTGTGGGTTTATCATATATGATCTTTATTATGTTGAGGTACCTGCCCTCTATACCCATTTTGTTGAGAGTTTTTTTATCATGAATGGATGTTGAGTTTTGTCAAATGCTTTTTCAGCATCTATGGAGATGATCATGTGGTTTTTGTCTTTCTTTTTGTTTATGTGGTGGATGATGTTGATGGATTTTCAGATGTTTTACCATCCTTGCATCCCTGGGATGAATCCCACATGGTCATGGTGCATGATCCTTTTGATGTATTTCTGAATTCTCTTTGCTAATATTTTTTTAAGTATTTTTGCATCTATGTTTATCAGGGATATTGGTCTGTAATTTTCTTTTTTGGTGGGGTCTTTGCCTGGTTTTGGTATTAGGGTGATGCTGGCTTCATAGAATGAGTTTGGGAGTATTCCCTCCTCTTCTGATTTTTGTAAAACTTTAAGGAGAATGGGAATTATATCTTCTCTGTATGTCTGATAAAATTCCAAGGTAAATCCCTATGGCCCAGTTTTTTTTTCTTGGGTAGTTTTTTTATTACTGCTTCAATTTCTTTGCTGGTAATTGTTTTGTTTAGATTTTGTGTTTCTTCCGTGGTCAGTCTTGGAAGGTTGTGTTTTTCTAGGAAGTTGTTCATTTCTTGTAGGTTTTCCAGCTTCTTAGAATATAGGTTTTCATAGTAGTCTAATAATTCTTTGTATTTCTGTTGAGTCCGTCATGATATTTCCTTTCTCGTTTCTGATTCTGTTGATGTGTGTTGATTCTCTTTTTCTCTTAATAAGTCTGGCTAAAGGCTTATCTATTTTGTTTATTTTCTCAAAGTACAAGCTCTTGGTTTCATTGATTTTTTTCTATTGTTTTATTCTTCTCAATTTTTTTTATTTCTTCTCTGATCTTTATTATGTCCCTCCTTCTGCTGACTTAAGGCCTCATTTCTTCTTTTTACAATTTTGAGAATTGTGACATTAGATATTCATTTGGGTTTATTCTTCCTTCTTTAAATATGCCTGGATTGGTATATACTTCCCTCTTAAGAATGCTTTTGCTGCATCCCACAGAAGTTGGGGCTTTGTGTTGTTGTTGTCATTTATTTCCATATATTGCTGGATCTCCATTTTAATTTGGTCATTGATCCATTGACCATTTAGGAGCATGTTGTTAAGCCTCCATGTGTTTGTGAGCCTTTTTGCTTTCTTTCTACAATTTATTTCTAGTTTTATACCTTTGTGGTCTGAAATGTTGGTTGGTAGAATTTCGATGTTTATGAATTTACTGAGATTCTTTTTGTGGCCTAGTATGTGGTCTATTCTGGAGAATGTTCCATGTGCACTTGAGAAGAATGTGTATCCTATTGCTTTTGGATGTAGAGTTCTATTGATGTCTATTAGGTCCATCTTTTCTAGTGTGTTGTTCAGTGCCTCTGTGTCCTTACTTATTTTTTGTCTGGTGGATCTGTCCTTTGAAGTGAATGGTGTGTTGAAGTCTCCTAAAATGAATGCATTGCAGTCTATTTCCTCCTTTAGTTCTGATAGTATTTGATTCACATATGCTGGTGCTCCTTTGTTGGGTGCATATATATTTAAAATGGTTATATCCTCTTGTTGGACTGAGCCCTTTATCATTATGTAATGTCCTTCTTTATCTCTTGTGATTTTCTTTGTTTTGAAGTCTATTTTGTCCCATACTAGTACTGCAACACCTGCTTTTTTCTCCCTATTGTTTGCATGAAATATCTTTTTCCATCCCTTGACTTTTAGTCTGTGCATTTCTTTGGGCTTAAGGTGAGTCTCTTGTAAGCAGCATATAGATGGGTCTTGTTTTTTTATCCATTCAGTGACTCTATGTCTTTTAATTGGTGCATTCAGTCCATTTACATTTAGGGTGATTATCGATAGGTATGTACTTATTGCCATTTCAGGCTTTAGATTCGTGGTTACCAAAGGTTCCAGGTTTCTTTCCTTACTATCTAAGAGTCTAACTTAACTCACTTAGTATGCTGTTACAAACACAGTCTAAAGGTTCTTTTCTATCTCTCCTCCTTTTTCTTCCTCATTAATTCTTTACATATTAGGTATCAAATTCTGTACTTTCTGTCTGTCCCTTGATTGACTTTGAGGGTAGTTAATTTAATTTTGCATTTGCTTAGTAATTAGCTGTTCTACTTTCTTTACTGTGGTTATTACCTCTGGTGACAGCTATTCAACCTTAGGAACACTTCCATCTATAGCAGTTCTTCCAAATTAGACTGTACAGACTGTTTGTGGGAGGTAAATTCTCTCAGCTTTTGCTTTTCTGAAAATCGTTTAGTCCCTGCTTCAAATTTAAATGATAATCTTGCCTGATAAAGTTATCTTGGTTCCAGGCCGTTCTGCTTCATGGCATTAAATACATCATGCCACTCCCTTCTGGCCTGTAAGGTTTCTGCTGAGAAGTCTGATGTTAGCCTGATGGGCTTTCCTTTGTGTGTGATCTTATTTCTCTCTCTGGCTGCTTTTAACAGTCTCTCCTTATCCTTGATCTTTCCCATTTTAATTACTATGTGTCTTGATGTTGTCTTCCTTGGGTTCCTTGTGTTGGGAGATCTGTGGATCTCCATGGCCTGAGAGACTATGTCCTTCCCCAGATTTGGGAATTTTTCAGCAACTACCTCCTCAAAGACACTTTCTATCCCTTTCTCTCTCTTCTTCTTCTTCTGGTATCCCTATAATGTGAATATTGTTCCACATGGATTGGTCACACTGTTCTCTCAATATTCTTTCATTCTTAGAGATCCTTTTTTCTCTCTGTGCCTCAGCTCCTTTGTATTTCTCTTCTCTAGTTTCTGTTTCATTTATTGTTTCCTCCACTGTATCCAACCTGCTTTTAATACTCTCCATCATGATCTTCAACGATTGGATCTCCGACCTGAATTCATTCCTGAGTTCTTGGATATCTTTCTGTACCTCCATTAGAATGTTGATGATTTTTATTTTGAACTCCCTTTCTGGAAGAATCACGAGGTCCATATCATTTAAGTCTTTCTCGGGAGTTGTATTAATAATTTTACTCTGGACAAGGTTCCTTTGGCATTTCATATTTGTATATGGTGACCTCTCGTGTCCAGAAGCTCTAGTCTCTGGAGCTGCTCAGCCTCTGAAGCAATGTCAGGGGTTGCAGGGGAAAGGTACTGGTGCCTGGGGGAGGAAAGAACTTTTCCCTGCCTCACGGCTGCTGTGCCTGTCTCCACTGCCTGAACCAGTGGGCCGGTCACACAGGTATAAGTTTTTGTCCCAGAGCAGCTGGATATGGATCCCTGCTTTCCACAATCAGCCAGAATCCCAGTGTCCCCAGGAACTCTGCCTGTATTAAATTTCCAACCCGGTAGTCATGCGAGTCTCATGAAAGCACCATGAAATGTAGGTTTGTGCTCCCAGAGCAGATCTCCGGAGCTAGGTATTCAGCAGTCCCAAGCCTTCCACACCCTCCCTGCTCTGTTTCTCTTCCTCCCACTGGTGAGCTGAGGTGGGGGAAGGATTCGGGTCCCACAGAGCCACAGCTCTGGTATGTTACCCCGTTTGGTGAGGTCTGCTCTTTTCTCCAGATGTATGCTGTCTGGCACCGTCCTCTTTCCTGTTGCTCTCTCAGGATTAGTTGTGCCAATTAAATTTTCTAATTGTATCCATTTTAGGAGGAAGCCTCTTTCTCTCCTCTCACGCAGCCATCTTTAATCCCCTCAGCATTGTTTTTGATTAATCAGTGTTGTTTTCTATCAATACTTGATTCATAGAGATATATTTCATCTCTGAAAAATATCACATTGGTTGGGCACTCTGCTAAATACTTAGGACTCTCCTTGAACTTCTGCATATTATTTTAGAAACTGGTCTCTACCATCTTCATTTCAAACTCTTATTAGGTGTCTCTCAGCACATCAGGCAATTGGATTCTTTGAAGTTCTTTTGAATTTATGCTATTGATTTACAGTTTCTATAAATATTTCACCATGTGTGTTTTCATAAGTATTCTATGTATATATGACATTTTTCATAGTCTGGAGATATACTTGCCACAAACAAATGTTTCTTTCCCAAAGGCACCTACACTATCACAAGGATGCATACAAAGGCAATAAACATGAAAGAGAGAAGAGGGAATTAAAGAACTGTATCTTCACTTAATACCCACCCAGCACCACAGAGGATACACTTATCAGTATGAAGTCCTATAAAGTTGACTTCCAATGACTGAAATTTGCATAATAACTGCAAGCTAAGATTCAGTTTCCTTCCCTGAAAAAAGTATGTGGGCCACCTTGGCAGAAGGACAACATTTCTTGGAAATTATTTTTTCCTTGCTGTCTCATTTCCAGCCATTTGATTTTAAAGATCTTTCCAACATACCCAGTGGTTCTCCAGTCTAGCTTCACATTGAAATACCTTGGACCTGTTTAAAAAACTGTCCTGGTGAGTGGATCTTCTCCAGGGATACTGGTTTAATGCCTTATAAACTCCCTACAGGATTCCACTAAGTAGTTGAAAGTTAAGAGCTGTTATACAAATATTTTCTATCTAGGCTATTTTTCTTTTTACCAACAAATATGATAAATCTTCCTGGTTTCATCAGCAATTCTCAAAATGCAATGCTTTCCTTCAAATTCAAAGACTAGACCTGTACCAAATGTATTTTTCCTCATTTCCCTAAAAACAGCATGAGGTCATGACAGGAAAGAATCAAGGCTAATTTCTGATCATAGGTTTCATTTGATTTGATGGTTCACTATTTCTTGCCACAGTGACAATAATTCTTGTCTATCAAAATGTAATTTTATTATCTTACAATTATAGTAAATAATGTCCCTCCTGGCAGGGCATGGTTTCAAAGCAGTGACTTAAAAACTTGCAAAGTTATAAACTAGCAGGCAATGAATTGAACACATTCCACATATGCCAAACTGCTTAGAGGGTTAACTGATTATTTTTCTCAATAAGAGTTTGCATATATATTAAGAATGTAAAAATACTACCCCAAGAAGAGCATAACTGTAGTATGTAGTGGGTGTGAGTGCAGGGCTAAGACCAAAGCTACAAGCAATGATATTTAGTAACTGAATTAAGACCAGCACATCTTGAGAAATACAACAATTTTCCAATAAACTCTTGGGTCTCTTGTGAGTGAACAGCTCAAATATTGACTTCATTAAAAAAAATTATTTTTTCCTTTTGGCAATTGCCAACTTGAATTTTGACCTTGATTTTTCATTATGGTATTTCAGCACCAAAACTATTCAGCATGCTTGAAAATATTTTCTCTTGTATTTAGGGCTTGTGTATGCAACTGGAGGACATTTCTATGAGTCTGTTTCTCCTGGATTTTCTATGAAGCAGTTTCTCATAATCATTCTCTCTCAAAAGAACTGAAGAGGGTTCCCATTCTTATTTATTTCGAACACTAAAGGTCTTGGTTGCTAACTCGTCTAAATGCATTCTATCATTAATCTTTATATGTAGTGTTCTCTAAGGTGGATGCTATGATCTTATTTACTAAAGTGATAACTGAAATCTTAGAGTTTAAGGAACTTCCTTTCTGAGCATTTTCCTTTCACAGTTAAATTTACGACATGAAGGTTGAAAGGAAATTTTCCTCCACTTCCTCTTTCCATCTCTCCTTTTCTACTT
Source organism: Manis pentadactyla (assembly GCF_030020395.1). NCBI lineage: Eukaryota > Metazoa > Chordata > Mammalia > Pholidota > Manidae > Manis > Manis pentadactyla. Next base: position 16,645,838 of record NC_080027.1, on the reverse strand, counting down.
CAATATTCCATCTGCAGTGACTCTGGCTAAAGGCAGAAGAGAGGGTCACAGTTTACCATCATCCTTTTGGAATTTCCTCCTGACATCACGTTAGTGTCTGTCATCAGTCCCTTGGCACCTCTGCTCCAGGCCCAGGTGGCAGCCCTGGGCACACAGCCCCTGCAAATGACCTCTTCCTGGCTGCTGGGCCACCATATTTTCCTGGCTCCTGGCTGCTGCTCGCCGTATATTCCAACCCAGAGCTCACACTCTCCCGTCCCTGAGCATCCTTGGGCCCTGGTGTCTGGCCTTCTTTCTCTTCCTCTGACCAAGTACCCCCACAGACTCCAGCTTCTAGAAGTGGGACCTCACCTCATTTGCTGGGAATAGCCCTCCTTCTCCCAGACGCCCCATCTGCACTAGGGGATGGGCTCCACCCCAGGCCTTCCTCCAGGCCCTGCCCGGGACCTGCCTCGGGACTGGACTCTGTGCTGTCACGTGGGCTCTGTCTCCTCACTGCCTGGCTCTTAGCTCCGATCTCTCCATCACCTATCTTAGGACACTTATTTATTAGAATGATTATACAATTTTTCTTCTAAAGTGTGACACTTGTACAGGGAAGGAGGTGTGGCGACAGTCGCAGGGGTAATGGGCACAACTCTGACCCCCTTCCCGGATCCTGAGTTGCACACAGCCGGGCCGGTTCCCGTGTGACGCTGGGAAAGCTGGCTCCCGCCTCTACGCCGCAGGTCCGTCCTCTGTGAAACTGGGTGAGTAGGTGTGCCTAGGCCCTGGGTCTGGTGGGGACGGTGAGTGAATGTGAGCGAAGCGTTTAGAACAGTGACCGGCACACAGTCATCACTCAGTGCACATCAACTCTACCTGTGATGTCGGTAAACTGTCCACCTGTCTGAGCCTGTGAGACCAAGTGTGACACTGCACGCGGCCACCTGCCTCCTCCAAATACGGGTCTCATTATCGGACTGTCTCTTCTTACTGTGCAGATAGCTGTCCACCCCCATCCCACAACCTTTTCCTACCCCTCTACCCATATTTTCTGCCTGTATGTCTTGTTCCAACAATATGTTAAGTGATATCTGAGAGGCAGACACCTCTCCTCTCAGATCCTTATTATAATATTTATTTATTATAATATAATAAAGTATTTATTTCTTATTCACTGAGTTCCTGTGTATGACAAACACTGAACCAGGCCCGGTGTTACAGGGATGAGAGACAGCCAGGTGCAGCCAGGTGCAGATAAGCATCCAGTCAGTGAGGCTCAGAGTGGTAAGTGGCCGGAGAGGGGACGTGGAGGGCGACCTGAGAGCCACTAAGGGGGCCTCATCCAGCCTGGTGGGAACTGAGCAAGGCTCCTTCATGGAAGTGTGACATGTGGGCCCAGACCCAGTCTGGAAGAAAAGCATAATTTACCTGAGTGGGAGTTGATGGGAAATGGCTCTTGAAAATAAGAAGGTACTGGAAAGGGGAGGAAAGGTTGGGGGCATGTGAAAACTACACAAGAGCCCACTTAGCTCCCAGCAAGCACAGCTGAAACCGTTTGAGCAATAAGATAAATGGTTATTGTTCATAACTCGATGAGTAAAGTAAATAATCCATGAATCTGAAAATTATTACTGAAAGGAAATCTCACTTACGTGGCATCAGGAGGGCAGCAGGTGGAGCTCTCATGCCCACCGCTCCTGCTTGCCCATTTGACAGGCAGGCAGTAGCTGAACAGGTAGGGAGTTCAAAACAATCATTACGCGGCAGCTGCAGCCAGGTGATGCATCCAGGCCACAATGCATCTACAGTAGAAGAAAATAACCTTAAGGGTGATAAGATACATGTTTCAATGACAGCAGTTTAGACAAATCTTGTCCATTTGGTAGGATACATGCAAGAGAGTGGTACTGTGATAGGACAGTGGCAGAAATGGGATCTCGTCCTGGTCTAGTATAGCAGACTTTCACCTGCTCCCTGTGGGAGTTACAGATGGGTCAGTACATAGGGCTCTGGGAGGTGCATGCACTGGCCATAAGGATAAAACAAACCTTCCGCATAAGATGCTCTTACCTCCTGGCTGTTTTTGGTACACTACCATGACCTTTGGGGGTCATTCAACTGTTATTCCAGGAATACACAGGAGACCAGCTTCCAGGCCTTTCCCCCAAGGTGCCAGAAGGGCCAGCCATCACTGGTCCATGTGTCGAAATTTCCAGGGCCACATTCATTCAACAGTGTCTCCAGGGTTTAATGCAGTAGGGCTGGCAGCAGGAGGTTGCTCTGCTGGCCCTATCCTGGCTTCAATAACTCCTCTTTGGTTTGCACATACAGTTGTGTAGGAGAGGCAGCAATGTGTGTTAGCATATACACGGGGCTCAAGGCTCCTTTTCGGGGCTTCTCATTCCAACCCCATAGCACCATCCATAAGCAAACTGACCAGCCCCATAGACTAATGGTGTTTGACTTCAGGCCAGAAATCAACAAACCATTGTAGCCCTCTATCATTCCTCACCCCAGTAGGCTTAAATGGTACATGAAACTTCCGCTTTATTTCTAATTGCTGCACCCATTCTTGTAACACATATCCAGTAAAGTGGATGTCTTGATCAGTCTCAATCACCTGTGGCCAGCCAAAGGCTGCATATAGATGCTCTAGTCCCCTCTTGGTGGTTTGCTGATCTTCATGACATGCAGTTAAAGTGGCCAACAGGCCAGTTGCTGTGTCCACACAGTCATGGCATACCGATATCCTTCTGATATGGGCAGAGGCCCAATATAGTCTATCTGTCACTTGACAAGGGGTATCAGCCCCTTCACTATTGTCCCACGTTGCTGCAGGATCAGTGTAAGTCCCTCTTAGAGCACACAAGGCACTCTTTCTGGGCTCTGCTGACTTCTTCAAAGGTCAACAGCAAGCCCCACTGAAAGTCTACAGCCCACATTGTCTTTTGCTCTGCACACAACAAATGCTGATGTATCCATTGGGCCACATCAGAGGCAGGCTTTCCTTCTAGCCAGCGCACCTGGGCCAGTGTGTCTGCTTCATCATTCCCTGGGGATGCCAAAGGCAAATGGGCAGTCGCATGATACATGGTAACAGTCTTAGTCTGACCAGAGGCACATAGATCTTGCCACAGCTCTGCCCCAAAGGGGCTGGTGACCAACCATCCAGGTGGCATGGTACCATGTTGGTAGCCACAGGGTCAAGCCCTGATAGATGGCCCAGCTATCAGTGCAGACAACTATGGGGAAAGGCTCCTGGTGATCACGAGCCATACTGCCCACAATTCAGCCCATTGGCTGCTCTTCCCCTCTCCATCCTCCATCCATATTGTCTCAGTCTTAGGACGGAAAGCCACAGGCCTCCACTTTGGGGGCTGCCTATGACTGAAGCTATCTGTGTACCAAGCATCTTCAGGTATGGGGGCTTTTCCCTCTTGATAAGGACTCTCATCTACCAAAGGCTCAAAAGCAAGTTCGTCCTGCTTTCCACTGGTATATGTCACTGGCCCCAGTAAGCGTTGTAGTTCTCTACTTAAGGGGCTAGTAGAAAGGGTGCTATACTGCTGTAAATAGGCGCCCCATTTGTCCAGTGTGGGCATCTGTGCCATGCCACTCCATGGCACACCCACACCCACCCCACAATGGGATAGGGGGTTATTACCTTGGCCGGAGTTGTTCCAGTGATGAGCTTCATAGCCAGCAAGGCATGGTACACAGCAGCCAGTTGCTTCTCTGTCAAGATGTACTAGACCTCTGCTCCTTTCTGTAGCTGTAACCAGAATCCAGTGGGTTGGTGTGTCTTTTCAAGCCACTTCCAAAGGCCCCATCCATAGCCATCTTCAGTTCCATGAGCATCTAGCTCACAGGGCCCTGATGAGTCCATTACATTCAAGGCCTGCACAGCCTTGACTGCCCGCTTGGCAGCAGTAAAAGCAGCTGCACATGTCTCATCCCGGTGCCACCTGATACCCTTTCGTACCAACCAGTATAACAGCTTCAGAATTTGTGCCCAGTGTGGGATAAACACTCTCCAGTAGCCCAAAAGACCCAAAAACTCTTGTAATACTGCCATAGTGGTGGGGGTGGGAAATCCAGGACCTTGTCTATGACTGCTTCAGGAATAACTTTAGTTTTACCTGACCAGACAACCTCCAAGAATTTCACAGACAAACCAGGTCCCTGAACCTTGGTGCTGTTCACAGGCCATCCTTTCTCCTGCAGATGTTGCAGACATCTAGGAACTGCCCCTTCTAAATCTGCAGGAGAATCAAACATGAGCATGATATCATCAATGTAGTGATACAGCCGCACCATTTGCAGTTTCTTCCATGTGGCCAAGTCCTGGCCTACAAGTCCATAACAAATGGGGCTGTGGAGGTATCCCTGTGGAAGGACGGTGAATGTCCACTGCCAACCTTCCTACGTGAAGGCAAACTGTTCCTGGCTTTCCTGGGCTATGCCAATGGAGAAAAAAGCATTAACAAGGTCCACAACATAATGATAGATCCCCAGCTTATGACTTACAGAGTCCATAAGTGCTACTACTGAGGGGACAGCAGCATGCAAAGGGGATGTGACTTTATTCAGTTTCCCGTAGTTCAAGGTTCATATGCCAGGAGCCGTCTGGCTTTTCCACTGGCCACAGTAGGGGAATTAAAAGGACTATGAGTGGGCTTTATGATGCCCATCTTCTCCAACTCCTGTAGAGTTTCTCCAATTTCCTTGTGCCCCCCAGGCAATTTATACTACTTATTAGTATTTGTCACTTTCCAAGGTACAGGCAGAGCTACAGGTGGGTGCTTATCATGTCCCCTCAGAACTGCCTTTATTATATGTATCCTCAGTCTGAACTCATCTTCAGTGGTCTGTAACCACAGATCCTGCAGGATATCCCCCCACCAAATATATTCAGGAATGGGAGAAATGTACATAGTATAATCCTTTAGGGGTAAATGCCCTATCTCCAATGAGATTTGGGTCTTCTTCACTCTAACTGCCTTACCCCCATAGCCATCTATCACAGCCAGGGGTCGCAGGAAAACACTCAGGGTTGCCATAAATCAGAGAACATTCAGCTCTTGTGTCTACCAGTGCCAGGACACATTGTACATTCACAGGGGACCAATGAATTACTAATTCTACATGTGGCCTCTGGTCCTCACCACGTCCCCCAATATGGGGGCCTTGACCCTCTCCTCAGTCGAACCATGATGCCTTATCATCCTGTGGGGGTGAGGGCCCAGGCAGAGCCTGAGTACTGTCTCCCAGGAAGTCTTGCAGGGACCCAGGTAGGACATGGGGCTTTGCCTCTGGCTTCCGTCTCCTGGATCTCAGCGGCTGGAACTGCTGCTCTGGCTTTAATTGGTGCCACAGTTCTAGCAAGCTCCTATTGGGCTGCCCATCAAGTTTTTCTTTCACTACCCCAACTTTTATCAAATCAACCCACATCTGGTTCCTTGAGACCTTCATGGGGCCTTTTGTACTTCTCCTTTCAGTCGTGGTCTATACTTCCCTCCATGCCCTTATTGTTCCAACCTCTCCCAGATCTGCTGAAGTACAAGTAGCCCCACTTATGGGTTGCCTTAGGTGTAGGGCAAGGATAGTCACTAGGGACCCAAAGAGAGATGGGGGAGCTGTATAGAGTACCAGATGTCTCATTCCTACAGTGAATACCTCCTCATCAGGGCCCTGGGGGTCCATATTATAGATGATATTTTTCATGCCCAATTCCCACAACACCTGTTGGAGCTCTGCATATGTTTTCCAGCTAGTGGGTAAGTATGGTAAATTACCCTGATTGGGCCAACTGCCCTGGTGGCTGCTGTCAGCCAATCCAGAAGTGCCTGATTCCCTGAGATGTGACGGGCACTTTTCAACCACTGCTGGAGGGAAGGGTGAGTCATCAGGGAAGCTAGTCTACCCATTTCAGAACCCGACGTAACAATGTGTACCACCCCCATATCCCAGAGACACAAAAGCCATGTAGGCAGAGGTTGGAGAAAAGGGTTTAGGAAGGTTAACTACTCATTATCCACACTAGGAATAAAACACCTTGCCTGTGATTCTAGGTGCCTCATAATTTTCCCTGCTGAGCATATGTTCTTGGTCACTACAGAACAAATGTATTCCACACTTATTATTTTCCCTGTGGAAAGTGTCATTTGGGAAGATGGAAGGGGGGTGAGCAGATCAAGAATTAGCAGAAGCTGGACCTTGGCAGTTAAGTGGCCAGAGGATGCAAAAGCAAAGAAATCCAATTTCAGAAAGGATTCAGTGATATTTTAAGCACCTAGGTAGTCTGTCTAAATCTTTCTCTATGCATTTCTGAAGTCATGAAAATGAAACAGCATTGATGTCAAGACAAGAAATAATCAAAGTTGATGTCTGATCTTTGGTTTCATTTTATTGGATGATTCGTTATTTCATGCCTCCAGTGACAACAACCTTTCATAACCCAATTTTGTTGTCTTTCAGTTATACTAAACAATATCACTTCAAGCAGGGTGTGGATTCAAAGCAGTGACTTCAAAACTTGCAAAGTTATAAACTAGTAAGCCATGAATCAAACACATTCCATGTGATCCAAATGTTTTAAATGCCAAATGGTTTAATTATTTTTCTAAACTAGAATTTATACATATATTAAGATATATAAATATACTGCTTCAAGAGCAGCATAAATGTAGAAAGTATGTGTGCCCATCAGTGTGAGCATGAGTGCAGGGGTAACACCAAAAATGCAAACATGGTATTTAGTTACTGGATGAAGACACTCACTCCTTGAGAAAAACATCACTTTTCAAATAGTCTCTGTGAATGAACAGCTAGAATGTTGACTTCATTAAAAAATATGTGTATTTTTTACTTTTGGAAATTAGCAAGTTGAATATAGACCTTGATCATTCATTATGGTATTTTAGCTCCAAAAGTCAGCCAGTCTCCTTGAAACACTTGTCTTGTAATTGGGGAATATTGCAATACAACTAGAAGAAATTTCTATAAATCTTCTCTTGAAAACAATTTCTCATAATTACTGTCTCCCTGAAGACTTGAAGAGGCTTCCCATCTTACATATTTATTTCGAATGCATGTAGAGGTCTTGACTGCTAAGACCTCTATGTGCATTCTATCATATATCTTTACATGCATTATATTCTAAAGTTGGTGTTATAATCTTAATTACAAATAAGATAACTGAAGTCTTACATTTAAGTAACTTCCTTTCAGAACTTTTTCCTTCTTCAGCTCTAAATCTACAGCTATGCTGAGAGGAACTTTTTGGCCCACTTCCTCCTAGTTCTTCCTCTTGAGGTGGCACAGGGACATGGGTCAAGCATGATGATTAATTTTCCTGCCTATGCTTAAAAATGCTGAGATATAAACAGTATAGGAAGAACAAAGGACTCCATCTTAAGGTTCAATTTTATGAACCAGGGAATTAGGTGGTAAGATTCCTAACATATTTTATGGTTATCATCCAATAACCTTTCCTATCTAAGGTGGCAAGTAGTCCTAAATGATAAGTCCCCACTGTTTGAGGGTAACTACTATCTTAGAGAAGAACAGGTTCAAGAAATTCCTTGTGTTAAGTTTATCTTACAGAATATCTAGAGGACAGACTACAGATGGTGACACAATGTCTGTCACCAGAGATAGACATCATGAGACCACAAGTCAAGCCTATGCTCCCTGGCCCTTTACCCCATCCTTGAAATCCTTAAAAGACAGAATCCTAAGCCTTTAAGCACGTTTCCTCTCTGTGGTGGCCAGCACTCCCCTTTCTTTGACTGTGTACTTTGCCTTAAAGACTTCTTGCTGCTCAACTTACTATGTGTTGTCTCTGCACTCTTCCAAGCCCGTTAGGAGATTAATATGAAACCTCTTCTCCCAGTGGCAATTGCCTTTGTTACTTTGCTATTTCATTCAATTTTCTAGACTTAAGCACAAGTCTTCACTCTCTATGTCCTACTTCAGACAAGTAAGGAAGAGCTACTAAGATTTCTGGTTTGGGCTTGCAAGTTCCCGCCCCCCGGGTGACCTGGACGGGACTGCAGCTGTCTGATCCTGCTCTTTAGCAGCCTGTCCCCTTTCTTTGCTTTGGGAAGTTCTCAGAACATAATCTCACTCCATCCAGTGCTCTGAGGCTCCCCCAAATCCTTGGGTGGTAAGGGCTTAGTTCCCAAGCTGGGCAGATTCAAGTGGACACTGGACGCCAGGTGACCCTGGCTTAAGGAGCTGGCCAGGGATCTGCTCTGTGCCAAGCAGGAGTTCAGTGAACTTCCCTTTCCTCCCTCTGCTCCTCCTTGGTCTCTGCTGCCTGCAGGGCTGCTGCCATTCCCTGCTGCTCTCGCTTTAATGAATTCCTTCCTTACCTATGTTTGTCAGACTTGTTTGTGAATTTTTCTCAGTAAGAATCAAGAACCCTCCCCTGTCCAGGTTGAGATTTCACCGAGTGCACAGGGAGAGACCTACCCAGATGCAGCTGCCTGACAACGCTCTCTGTCCTTTTTTCTTGAGTATTCCATTTGCAATGGCTCTGGCTAAGGAGGCGGGCAGGGTCTTACTTTTACCATTATGCTTTCAACAATTTCCTCCTGACTCCGGTTTGGTGTCTGTCATCAGTCCCTTGGCGCCTCTGCTCCAGGCTCAGGTGGCAGCCCTGGGCACAGAGCCCCCGCACATGACCTCTTCCTGGCTGCTGGGCCCCGGCTCACTGTATATTCCCACCCCAGAGCTCAGTCTCCCCTCCCCAAGGTGTTCTTGGATCCTTGTGTCTGACCTTTTTTCTATTCCTGTGACCAAGTCCCACCTCTACTATCTGGCTGTCTTTTCTTACTGTGCAAATAACTGTCCACCACCCTCCCACAACCCCTTCCCGCTCCTCTACTCATATTTTCTGCCTGTATATCTTGTTCCAACAATGTGTTAAGCAATCTCTCAGAGGCAGCTGGCTCTCCCTCCTAGTGCCAGCTTCCTAATCAGCACTCAGCCTTCTGGAAGCCTGGGGAGATCTGAGGCCTCAGATGCACATGTGGTTATCACCATCCAGCTGCCTGGAGAGCATGTTTGGTGACTCATCTAACATGTTTCATGGGCAAAGATATGGTAAGCCTCAGTGAGAAGAGGCTGTAATTTCCTGAAGACACTCATGGTCATTACTGGTTCTCCCACTCACAACAAGGGGGCTTGAGAGGAAAGAAGACTTCAAGGCCTGAAGCCTGCAAGGTAAACCCTATAGATTCCCTCTTCCCAGAAAGCCCCCTTTATTGTCTGTCATAGGTGCCTCCCCATGGGCCACTGAGGACATCTGCAGAGTGCTCTGCCTGGTTGCTCTGTAGGGATGTGGGACATTTAGCTATGAGGATGGCCTCCCCTTAGAGTTTTAATGTTATTCTGGTGCCATGGTAAAAAAGGCCACACATAATTATATATAGTTATTTCTTTAGATAATATGGATATGGACACACACACACCTTAGATGTATTAATCCAAGCAGCTTTCCCCAAATTTGGCTGCCAGGTCTGGTAACGAGGGGTGGTGAAGACATCCCTTAGGCATGGAATTTGGTGAGTGAGTTCTGCCTGAGCTCAGTAAGGGGGACAGTAAGGACACTTGAGTCAGATTACAAGGTTCTGATGCCTACTCCTTAAATTGCTGGCTGTGTGATCTTCGGCAAGTTACTTGATTTCTCTGATGCTCTGCTTCTTCCTATGTAAAATGGAAAGGATCATAGCAGTAGCACCTACTCATATGGTTGCTGTGAGAGCTAAAGTGGTTAACTTGAGTGAACACTGGAACAATGCCTGATATATACTAAAAGCTAGATAGGTGAAATTAACTGATGGGTTCTTAGGAAATCTACATTTGTTACCATTTAAAAAAAAGTTAAGTTGACCAAATAATAGAACATATTTTATTTTATCTAAAGGCTTAAAATTCTCAGTAATGGCTATGGTATTTTGAAAAAGCTAAATAATATGGTTAGAATAGATTTACTGCCATAACTGCTCCTGTATTTTTAATATTTGAAGTTCCAATCTTTGCAGACACATTTACCTTTGTCACCTGTAAGGCATGGCTACATCAGGCTGGACTAAAAGTTCAACAGAAGCTATTTATTAAGCATGTATTCACTGAGTGCCCGCATATGACAGACACTGAGACAGGCGCTGGTGTTACAAGGATGAGAGACAGCGAGGTGCAGATAAGAATCCAGTCAGTTGGGTCACAGAGTGGTAAGTGGCAGGAGAGGGGAAGTGGAGGGTGACCTGAGAGCCACTAAGGGGGCTTCATCCAGCCTGGTGGGGACTGAGCACAGGTCCTTCATGGAAGTGGGACCTGTGGGCTGAGATCCCATCTGGAAGAAAAGCAGAACTCATCTGGGTGGAGCTTGAGGGGAAAGGGGCTTCAGGAGAGAATAGTCCTGGGAAGGGCTCAAGACTTTCGGGAACTTGACCCTTGGGAGGATTCAGAGAAACAAAACAAGGCTGGACTGAGCTCCGAGACAAGGAGGGGTGAGGAAGGAAGTTGGGGAGGCGGGCGAGGAACTAGTGATGATGAAGCAGCAATGTTCCCACATCATGTGCATCCCAGCATATTAGATGTTTTATCTAAAATATGGACATAGTTCCCAATGGATGAATTTTAAGCCTGGACTTTGCAAGGTGATGCTTAATATAGAAAATGGGATTTAAAGGAGATTTTTCTACTTTTGACCATTCTTGTAATTGTTAATCAGAATTCCATTAGGCCTTCATGAAAATAGAGTTTGTTGTAGATTTTTTTTATCTTTCCTCATTCTTAGTATTGAGAACGGGATGTAAGGGATCCTATCCTTTTCCCATTTATCAATGTTTAAATGGAGTATGTACCTAAATGTTAGCATAACAATCAATATTGACAGTGAAAATGGACGATTAGTCCCTGACATGGCATCAGTAGGCCAACAGGGGTAGCGCTCAGGCCCTAAAACTCTGTCAATTGCAGCCCAGAATGAAGGGCTGGACCTTGTTGGACAGTCACTGCTCCACCTGCTGCCTTACCACCAGCAGGAAGAGGAACAATCTCCTCCAGGGCACCAGCCCAACCAATGAAAGACTCTCAGTTCAGCCAGTGAGCAGCCACTGTACCTGGAACTCCCAGATTTCTCTAGAAGAGTGGTTATTAATAAAGAACCCTATCCAACTGTGCCGTTTCTCTTATAAGAGTGTTTCTCTGCTTTGTTTCCTGGACATGTCTGTTGTTTCCCAAAGCATCCTTGTCTTGAACTGCAGTTTTCTACTATTATGAATAAACCCATTTTTGCTGGTAAATTAACTGACAGTTTTATTTTTAAGATGAACAGTAGGAAACTTTTATTAGGAATGAATAGCGGTTGTCAATGTGATAGACTTAGAATGTGTTCTGACCTTCACCTTCTTAGTGTTTTACTGATTAAATATGTGTGCTATATAAGTCCTACAATATAGAACTGGAAATACAAACATTTTCTTCGAAGGAAGTGGCATGGATTTCTTTTGCAAAAAATGAGTAAAGTTATTTTAAAAATGGATATGCCATATAATTTCCAACAGAAAGTAGGAATTAAGATAATATTCTAAACTCAAAGTCAGTAGTTCGGCAGAATTCAGCAGTATTTAATGGGCTTATGGTTAATCTCATACCATCCACCTCAACAGTTGAAAAAGCATGTAACACATTTTGTAATCATTGTCTCTTAGAGGACTCTGCACACCAGGGAGCTATATTGTTCAAGAGTAAACATACTGTGTATCTTGTAGTGATACATATCTTTTAGCTGTAATGATTGAGGTGGTTGCTTGGTGACACATACAATAGTTCAATTCCTCTTTGACAGAAAGCAGAGTAAAGTTAAAAGGGAACATTTACCAACTGTTTATCAGGTGAGGGACTTCATACATTATCAAAATTGCCCCTTGCAATGTTCATATGAAATTTAAATGGTTAAACAGAAGTGAAAACTGAGGTTCGTATTACTACATCATAAGCTAGTATGTGGCCAAATTTGAATTTGAACTTAGCTATTTTATAATGCTTAAACTGTTTGCACTGTGCTATATTGTTACCCAGAAAGACATCTTCCATACAGCACTATATAGTATAAAGGATACAAAAAGTTACATCTTATAATACAATGTCTCTAATAGAATCTCAACTCACTTCTTAGCTGTTTGGGTAAGTTCTCCAACCTCTCTCTGTCTCAGTTTTCTCATATTTAGAATGGGTATGATAATATTGCTACGTAGATTAGTTGGGAGGAACAATATGTTTACTGTTTGAATAGGTTTAGTCCTATTGTTCCAAAGTGAAGTGAAGCGTCCAGGCCGACCACAATGACCTGATAATGTCTGCTACTCCAAGACAAAATGGAATTAAACAATGTAAAATCTCTCATTATTCTGCCCCAGGCCCTTAAGGAGAGTAATTTTGATGAATGGGCAGAATCAAGTCCTTCTATGTGCCTTGGAGAAATGTTATTAGCTGATGGTAAAAGGGAAAACATCAAAGCTTTGTATTTCTCTTCTATGACAGTCATTAACAACACCAAATGACCTCTCAACAAGATAAACTGAAGGAGAAACTACTAGTCTTTGGGGTAAGTCAGCCATGGTTAAATATTTGGTTCAAGATGGGAGAAAATGTCATGTGGAAACCTTGTTTTAGACCATGAGGAGGAAATTCTGAGTCACTCATCTCTGAGTCCATAATATAGCTCTCTTAAAAAAAGACTGGGCCATATTTTCGACCTGTGGGTAGAAATGCAGAGGCATAATGTCATGGTAGAAAACACCCTATCATGGAACATTGGAAATGGATTCCAATCTTACCACGCACCTCAGGAGGGCTGAGCTCTAGGAGCTCATATTCCAGATTTTAAATTGAGAAATTGGGTCCAGGGAAGGCTGGTGGGAATGCTGGTCCCTGCCTGCCTGCCTCCATCATAATATGGCCCAAAAACATCTGGGAAGATAGTTTGACTCAGTCTGTTATCAGCCCGATCTCCCTTCCGCTTCTGCCACTTCTGAAGGGAGCTGGTGAGAATGGACAGAAGTCGGGGGAGGTGAGATGAGGGGTGGCCATGGAATTGATGGGAGCAGCCTGAAATAAAACCTCCCAGGGAAGCTCTTGCCCCATTAATTTATGCTTGAATTTCCTACCACTTCAAGCACTGAGAGCTCCTTTATGAGAAAAATAACAATGGTCTCTTCTTCAATGTCCACTAGTTTGTGGCCATTGTGCTTTTCATTTCCCCTTCTCACAGGCCATCGAGATCCTGAGTGGAACAGTAATTCTGGTTCTTGGTGTTTTTCTGGGCTCCATACAAGTCATATATAATTTTTTTGGGGACTTCTCTTTCTTTACCTTCTACACAGGCTATGTGATATGGGGCCCTGTATTTGTGAGTATTCCAGTTTTCCTGACCATAGATCATCTCTTAGTTACCACTGCTAGAAAAGTGTCTGATTATTAAAGTGTTGTTCTTAGGATATTTCAAGGTTGCATACTGCATGTTTGAGTTATAATTCTTGGCACAAACAAGTTTTAAAAACCAAATCTCATTCTTTGTGATTAAAAGGAATCACATTTGCTTAAGATAAAAAAATTCCCAAACGTTACTTTATAAACATGTATTAAATTTATTCATACAAAGAAGATTGAATTGAAAGTGACTATTGGTGTATATCCTGTGGTACAACCAGAGTTTTGGTCTGTAAGATAAGAGAGTTGCTTGTTAATTACAGTCTGAAAATCAGAACAGTTTCCCTTATTTGGGATGAAATGTAATCCATGAAAGTGGGATTTGGATGTAGGTAATTTAAAAAATTTATTTATTCTGCTTTGTTATTTCATTATAGCTTATCCGAAGGTTAAAACTTTTAAAAGTGGTTAATAGGAACTATTTATTGATCAACTACTTGTTTTATGGTTGTTTATTCTATTAGCTAGAACTCTGAGAATTTATACATGTTAAGTCTTGAACTGAACATGAAAACAAAATTGCTACCCTGAAATCTAAGATGAAAAAATTTGGTTGAAAATAGTGAATAAAATTTATAATTGTCAAATGAAAATAATCAATAATAAGTCTTTTCCTCTAACTTATTCATGCTTTTCTTTTTCCAGAATGACTGACCCTCAGATCTCCTTTAAAAACAAATTGTTCCTAATGTGGCCAAAATCTCTTGGCCCAAATCAGATTTCATATTCAAACAAAAGATTATGGTCTGTTTCTGGATACAGTCCAAAACATGTAATTTGGATTTAACACTTCTGAAATCTTTAGGGAGTTAATATCATCATTTTGAGGAAATAATTAGATTCTGAATTGTTCTAGACAACTGAGGTACATATTAACTCTGCATAATGAATCCTGACTAGCGAAGTGGAAAATTTCCATAAGGTAGAAAATAAAATAAGGAAATGTTTTAATTATTCAATTAGTAAAGAGTTTTCTTTTCTCAGAAAGTGAGGTCAGTTTGTCCAAAGAAGAGCCGTGGTCAGGGTTTACTATCCACACACTAAGATTCAAACCTGATGACTGGAAGCTTCTCATTCCTGGAAGCTTCTCTCTGGCTCTGCATCACCCACTGAGCAGGTCTAAGGTCCAGGACTAGCACAAAACCTTCACATCTGGCCTTACCTCCAAGAATACTCTCACCTCGCCCACTTCCCTCTGTATACACACCCGGCTGTATGCTGACTGTGTGATTCCCTCTATTTGCCCATTCATTCTCTGACTACTCCTTACTAACTGTGTGACATTGGGAAAGATGTTTGAGCTCTTGTCTTTCAGTTTCTTAATTGAGATGAAGAGATCACATGAGGATCTCTCCCTGGGTCACTGTGAAATTAAATGGAAAAAAACCCCTAGGAATTATTAATAACTTGAGTGCTTTCTTTATGCTGGTCACAAATCTAAGCCTTTTTTTATACATTATTTCATTTTATCCCCATACAGCTACAAGAAAAATAATATTAACATGGGGATATGTACGTCTCTATTTTACAGAAAAAGAAACGGAGGCAAAGAGGTCTTGATAATCTAAGGTTACAGACTGAATATGAGTTGAAGATGGGGTTTGAACACAGAACATATGCTCTCAACCATAAAGCTACAGTGACTGTTCCTTTATGTTCAGCCAGAAATGAGTAATTGGATTTCAATTAGCAAGCCTTTGCTCTCCATGGTTTTGGCCACTTTTCCCTCAAACTGTAGGAGTGGCTTGGTAAATGGTTCTGAGTTTTATGAGGTAAAAAGAAAAATGGTATTTTGAGAACACTGTGAACATATAGAGATTTTAATTTATCACACTTAGAGTCACGGAAAGAATAACATCCCAAACTAATAATTTAAACATTAGAAGAAATATCAATACAGACACTTAGATTTGTAAAGGTCTTTTTAGAGCATCTAGTCCAAAAAGTCAAAAAGTTGCACAATACGAGGAGCTTTGGTAAGAGTGTGAGGATATTTCATATATATATGTATATATATGTAAGTCAATTTTACTTATATTTAGTATTAATATAAGCATAATAATAATTATATTACATTAAATAGATGTATTTATTATATGTTTAATATACTGTCACTCGCACAAACATGCAAAAGAAATGAAAGCATTATAAATTTACTCAGAATTTGAGCCAATTAAAAATGTTATTTGTATAAAATGATGCGCAACACCAGTAAAATTTTGTGTCCTAGGATGTGAATTTTTGAAAGAAGTTTGGTCTGACTATTGCTAGATGTCTGCTAATCAAGGGAAGACCAAGAAAAAACAGTTGAGAATGAATATTCCTTTATCTGCTTCTTTTTCCATTTTCAAACAGTTTATTATTACAGGATCCTCATCTCTTGCAGCTGGGAAAAACCTCCGCAGAATACTGGTAAGGTGAAAGTTTTTCTTATTTTTCTATGACCATAGGAGTAAAAACTAGGTTATCCCTTACTAGTGGGGGAGTAGGGGTTGGTGAATCCATTTGAGGCTCTGAGTCTCATGTAATCACAAGAAAATTAATTATCTTTCCTTAAGGCATTCAGATAGATAATCAGAAAACCACATAGATTGTGAAAACGATTACTGGGATGGTGACCACGAATATTTGCTGAAATCTAAAGCTGAACAAAAGCCTTCTTGACTTTTATGTGTTGTTAAATTTGACCCATTCTTATTGTTTTGAGTCTACACTCTCCCACCACTAGTTCCACAACTGAAAGCCAAAAATTCTAAACCTTAGTGATTCATTAAACAGTTAATAAGCCTGTGTTATGTATGCTCTCTAAATCTACCCATTTATACTGAGTGTATTCTCTCCCCTCCTCCTTACATGTCTATTCCACCTTTAGATTCTAATCTCAAACACAAATCCCTTTTCTCTCATCTTTACCCTCTGTTGATGACCTTGTTTCCTATTCTGAGAAACAAAAGCCATCAGAAGAGAATTTTCAGACCTCCACTATAACTCATGGGCCTTATCTGTACCCATATCTATTTTTTCATTCTTACCTCCTACCATAGGTTACCTCTCTGTGATTACCGTCAAAGCCAGCATCTCTTCCTACTGCATCTTTTAAATCAACTTATAAGCATCCAGTTATGCTCTCAACAGAAAACAATATCTTGACCTTATTTTCTCCTGCCAGTGACAGGTACAATTCATTTTTCCTTCTATAGCTAAACTCTGTAAAAAAATGACCTCTACTCCGCCTGCAATTCCAATCTACCACCTTTACTATACCCTTTCCACTAAGGCCTTTCTTTACTATTACTATACAGGCCTCTGTATCTCTCTTTAAGATCACTGAAGACTCCCACACTGGAGGCACAGAGGTCAGCTCTCCATCCTCGTCTCCCCTGACCCATGAGCAGCAGTTAGCACAAGAGGGTCACTCCCTCCTCCTTCCAGTAATTTCTTCACTTGGCTCCCAGGACACTTGGATTGGCCGGTTTTCTGCTGTATTTTCAGTCTCTCCTTCTTAATCTCTTTTCCGAGTTCTTCTCTCTGGCCCTTTAATGTTGGGGTGCCCCAACTCAAATCTTTCTCACCTGCCCTGCCTAATCCTTTGGTGATCTCCTCCATTCTCAGGGCTTTGAATGACATCGGTAGGCCCACAGCCCTGAAGTGAGTACTTGCAGCCTAGATCTCTCCTGAGGATGAGGCGGGCACATCTAATAGCTTCCTCCTAGAGCTCTAACAGGTCCGGACTCTACTCCTAACCTTTTGTCAGGCCTTCTCCACCCTCTGTCCTCCTCATGTCAGCTGATGGGAGCTCCATCCTTCCAGGTTCCAGCCCAAGGCCTTAGATTCACCCCCAATTCTTCTTTGTATGACAATCTTCAAGTTTTCAGCAGATTCTGTTGGCCCTACATTCAAGCTAAATCTGAACTAGACCTTTTTCATCTTTGTGCTGAGCCCTTTATCCAATCTGCAGTCATCTTTCATAATTGGGCTTCTTGCTTCCACCCCTGGTCCTAAACTAGTCTCACTGGAAACATTTTTGGAGGGTTCCCTTTAAGATGTAAATCTAATCATGCCACCCCGTTGCTCAGAAATCCTCTAGGGGCTCTACAGAGTGAGAACTACAGTCTTTCCCATGACCCGCCAGGCCCCCTGCTCCCTCTGCAGCTTCACTTCCTAATACTGGTCACTCGGTCCCTGCCCTCCAGCCCCCTTGCCCCCCGCTTCCCTGGGACACCTCTGAACCCTCTGGCCTTGGGGCTTTGAACTGAGTTTTGTGACAAGGACTTTCCCCCAGACACCCTCATGGCCAGTCCCCCAGCTCTTCCCTGCCTCTCCCCGTGTGTCATTCCTGTTTAATGTCACAAGCCTCCCCTCCTCTCCCTGATTCATGCCCAGATCCTCCTCACTCCCCTCATTATCCCACAGGACTCGATCACTTTCAAAGGACTGTACAACCTGTTAGGGTGCTGAGTTGTTTCCTTTGTCTTTGCTGCTGGAATGTAAGCTCCACGGGGGTGGGCTCGTGGTTCACTGATGTTTGCCCAGCATCTGGGATGTTCTGGCTGTGGAAACAACCTTGAATTGATATTTACTTAAATGAAATGTAGCCACAGATGATGTACGTGCTTCCTGTATTAACTGAAAATTCTTATTGTTTTTTTAGGATGACGGCATGGTTGGGAGGTACATTGTCAGTGCTATAATCGCACTGGCTGGCATTATTTTGCTCTCAGCAAATTTAGCACTTAATAATGTGTGGTTGGAGGATTGTCCATTTTCACCATCACCAGGCTTATGCCTTTACATGGGCACATCGAACAACGTATGTTTTAAAAATTATGTTTAATTATAAAATAGTTCAAACAGTCCAAAATGTACAGAAAAATAATATATCAGGTTCCCTGCCTGGATGTAAGTCTTGGCTTTGCCACTTACCAGCTCTGCCATGAAGGGCAAATTAGATAAGCTCTCCGGGTTGTAACTTTCTCATCTTCGAAATGAGGACGGTGGAGTACCCAGCTCACAGGGGCCGTGTAGGATTAAATAAGTTAATATTTGATAAGCAATTAAAACACTGTTACATTATTATTAATATTACTACTACCACTGCCACTATTATACTCCCCCGAGATATTAAAAGCTTCAGATTTTCATTCACATCTTGCATAATAACATTAACAATGGAGATTTATAATTTTCTCTGTGCTCTGGGATTTTCAAATAATGACTCATTGAAGTTGGAATGCCTTCAGTTCTGAATTTATTTGAGTGTGTGATTTTCAAAAGGAAGTTCTTCAGTAACATTCCCAAATTATTGTTGTTGTAGTTGTTATTTGTGGTTAGGGATTCTCTCTCTTCTCAGGGCCAGTTAGTTATTAGTATCTTTCTTCAAATTTGTCCATTTTCCCCAGGATGCTTTATATGCTGTTCTTACTGACTCACTCCTAACCCTTCTGTTTGCTGACACTACTCATGGAAGTTGCTGTCCTCACTTTATTATATTTTAATTGTCTTAGTTTATATTTTTAATACTCTGTTTTTTCTTGGGATTTTGTGGTATTTTCCTCCAGAATAATTTTGAATTTGCTTCTTCTAAGTGCCTCAGTGATAATGGAAGGATCACAAGCCTAGTGAATTTGTGTTTAATATCTCACTTTAGTGTTTCATTTCCAGGGATATTTAAATGTCCAAACACTTTATGAAGTCCTAGTAATGAAATTTTGAGGGATCATTTTTTTTCCATTTTCCTAAACTTCCTACACATCTCCCAAGTTTACTGTTACTCAGATTATAAGACGTTGGTGTTAGGATCAGAATTTTGCCTCTATAGCTTCTTCTAACATGATTACTTCACATGGGTTGATAGAGAAATACAATGTGTCATTCTCTTTAGGGAAAATGTTTCCAGGTTTTTAATTTGACATTGTGTCTGTATGTAGTGTTGGTGTGTATCTGTGTCTTCAACCTAATTTGTGGTTCACTTCTCAGTCTTATGGAAAGGATATATTGTAATTTTGTTTTCTGATGACATTTTTTTCTAAATATTTCTACTGAGTCTGATATAAGCCATCATATCCCCTAGGGCCTGATGACTCTAATGCTGATCTTTATCTCACTGGAATTGTGCACAGCCGTCTCTACAGTAATCAAGTGCCAGGAAGAATATTTACATTATTGGCCAGGTGGGTTTATTAAAATCACTAACAATTCATATCATCTACAACCACTCTCTTGAGTATGAGGTTGTCTCTGACTCTTATAACTATAAAAAAAAAACTTTTATGTGGTTGTGATTTGTCAGGTTCCTAGAATTTGAGATGGTATGAGTGTGAGAGATGGAATGAAGTTTGGAGAATTCTGGTGTGAAAATACAAGAAAAAACACTGTATTTAATATCTAAGAGCACATTTTTTTATACAGATAGAGATTAATTCTTTCTTGTATTGCCACTTCTTAGTTGTGTATTGGGGAAAAAAATCACAAAGTTTTTCTAGATCATGGGTAATTTAACAGTAAAATAAGAACACTTCTCTTCTCTTCTGCATATATAATACCTCAACACAGTAAGAATCAGTGAATAAATGTTATTGGTGATGATCCTGCTGATAATAAGAGGGGATGGAAGGTGAGGGAGGCAGTGAGTTCATCTTGGAGATCCACGTTGTTTTATTTTCCAGACTATTACATGTCCTTCTAATCTCGGGAATCAGGAATGCCTCCTGAGGAAAGAAAATCTTAAAGCAAGGAACTTCAACCTCAGACCTGCATTAGATCACAGCTCCAACCGAGAACCAGAACATGAGGCCATGAAACGCAATCCTACCCTCAGGGTATCGGTCATGAGAACCTTGGACACTTGACTCAACCTTTCTGTTCTAACTACAAATCCATTGGTGTGTCCTAATTTGGAAGGACAAACATGCTTCTTTAGGCATTATTGGTTGTGTAACTTCTAGGACCACACTCCCATGTTGTTGCCAGAAGTCTGTTCTCTCTCTTCTTACCCACCTACTCCATTGCTTTATAAGGATTAAAGAGGGTGGGTAGAACATTCCTTATTTCATGTATTCCCTCTTAAATACCATCTCTAACTTCCCAGTGAGGAAGTGGGTCAGATTTTTTTTATTACAAAAAAATGCTTCTTGACTAAGCCTGATATCAGCATTGCAAAATCTGTCAAATAAAAACTCATCATCAACCTTAAGATAAATTTTCACTATGTTTGAGATAGGAGGGTCAAGCTTCACAGGTTTTATTTAAGTCAGCTCCTGAGATACATGAACACTCTGATTTATGATGATCACCTAGATTGGGGAATTTGGAGTAACACTGACATTTGTTCTTCAAAAGATGATGAGAAGAAGAGAGAAGTAAAGAATAAGGGTTCGAGACTCATACAGATCTGGGTTTAGATTCTGATACTGTCAACTTGGTACCTGTGTGAATTTGAACATGTTACTTAACCTCTGACTTATGTTTCCTCATCTGTAATGGGTGTAATAATGCCAGCCTCCTCCTCAGGTGTCATGAGGGGTAAGTAGAGGAACACCGAATGTAAGGGCCACCCCCGTGCTTGCTGATGCTGTCACTGCTGGTCCTGCTGCAGCAGGTGAGGCTGAGGAGGGACGTGTCCCGTGTGCAGGGAGGACGGCGGCCCCTCCTGCCTCTGTGGTGGCCCCTTCTACACCCTCCTGTGACGTCAGTGGCCTTCTTTTCAAGGTGGTGATTTGATGTTAAAGTTCCTTCTGACACAACTGAATTTTCATTTATACATCTACTGCTGATGTTCTTATGTTTCTGATTTATCAATTAATTTCTCGGTCTTGACACCAAACTGAATCCTCCACGATAGTTTATCCCCATAAGTTACTCTCAGCTCCTTCTTGGCCATTTGAACAAAGATTCTTCCACAGTCTTTGCTACTAATTTTGCCTCTATTTTCCTTCAAGACACGCACACACACACATTTTATTAGTTTGTTAATCCATTTAGGGAGTGCCATGTGCTGTGCTGGGATTTGGCATATGATACAGAATGATGTACAGTCTCTGCTCTCAAGTTGCTCCTAGTGGGAGATACAGACGCACAGAAAACCTGTAATTACAACATGGAGTGCTAAGGGCTGTGATAGGAAGAATAGGAACCTTGGAAAGCACATAGGTAGGGTTTCTAAACCAGGTTAGAGGAGACATCAGTGACAAGTTTTTAGAAGGCTTTTCTTCCATATTGAGGTCTTAGAGATGCCTGGGAGTCTGCACCATGAAGAGGAAAAGTAAGAAGGGGTCTTTGAACCTCTCGTGTGTGTGGGTTCCTCTATGTACAAAGTTAAATTTGATTCTCTCGTGTTACTCTGTCTCATGCCAGTTCAGCTAAGACCAGCTGGAAGAACCTTAGAAGGGCAGAGGAACACTTTTCCTCCCCAACATCTGCCACATGTCTCAACTGAAAGTTACTATTTTTGCTTTTTTTCTATTCATTAGGAATGAGTTAATAAATCTAGACCAGATTCAGTGGGAGAAAGGAGCTCCACTTTATGGAGAGTGGAGTATCAAAACGAATGTGGACATTTGTTAAAACCACCACTGTAATAAGCAGTTTAGAAGAGATATTTTGAGGTTATTCAAATATCCTGTCTCTCCTCAAGTCTTCTCCCTCTGATTTCAGCCTTCACATATAGATTTAGCCTGCATAAATTACTATGATTATGTTCAAAAGCTAATTTTTCTGCTTTCCTCATTTCTTCTTTATTACTTGCATTCTTTTGTAAAGATTTCCCTTTGTCTCTCATTTATTTTTATCAATATAGACTTATTAACCTTAAAAATAAAAGAGATTTTACCCACAAAAAAGGGTTTGCTTGGGAATAGCCGAGAATCGCCGTCTGGGATAAGCAAGCTACTACAAAACCATAGGTAAGTCTGCAGAACAAGGGAGATTAACAGTCTCTTATAGAGGAAGGGCCCTGTTGGGAGGAGGGTTTCTATGAACCTGGGAGTCCTTGTGTCATAGCTTCTAATTGGCTGTGTTGTGACAATGTCTCATTGGCTGGGCTGTTGCTGGGTCCAAGGTGGGAAACTTCCCCTCTTCTGCTGGGGTGTATTAGAACAGTGTGCCCACCATGTCTTCTAGTGGGTGGGGTCTGAGAGTTAGCACTAGTGATGAGTGTGAGGGCTCCCCCTGCTGGTCTCCTGATGCCATGTGAGTGAGATTTCCTTTTGGGTTATGACCAATAACCATTTGTTTTATTGCTCAAATTGTTCCAACTTTACTCATTGGGAGCTGAGCAGGCTCTTGTGTAGTTTTTTTTTTTGTAGATAATTATTTTGTTATTGAAGGGTAGTTGATACACGGTATTACATTACATTAGTTTCAGGTGTACAACATAGTGATTCAACATTTATATACATGACAATTCTAGGTACCAGCTATCACCATATCAAGCTGTTACAATATCTTGACTATATTCATTACATCCCGGTTACTTATTATTTTACCAATGGAAGTGTATACTTTTTTTTTTTTTGTGAGGGCATCTCTCATATTTATTGATCAAATGGTTGTTAACAACAATAAAATTCTGTATAGGGGAGTCAATGCTCAATGCACAATCATTAATCCACCCCAAGCCTAATTTTCATCAGTCTCCAATCTTCTGAGGCATAACAAACAAGTTCTTACATGGAGAACAAATTCTTACATAGTGAATAAGTTACATGGTGAACAGTACAAGGGCAGCCATCACAGAAACCTTCGGTTTTGCTCATGCATTATGAACTATAAACAGTCAGTTCCAATATGAATACTCATTTGATTTTTATACTTGATTTATATGTGGATACCACATTTCTCTCTTTATTATTATTATTTTTAATAAAATGCTGAAGTCGTAGGTAGATACAAGACAAAGGTAGAAAACATAGTTTAGTGTTGTAAGAGAGCAAATATAGATGATCAAGTGTGTGCCTGTAGACTATGTGTTAATCCAAGCTAGACAAGGGCAATAAAACATCCACGTATGCAGAAGATTTCTCTCAGAACGGGGGGGTGAGGTTCTAAGCCTCACCTCTGTTGATCCCTAATTTCTCACCTGATGACCCCCTTGCGACTGTGCCTGTCTTAGGTTGTTCCTCCCTTGAGGAATCTTACCCGTCTCTGGCTAACCAGTCATCTTCCAGGGCTATACAGGGAAATGTAAAGTTGGTAAGTGAGAGAGAAGCCTTATCGTTTGAAATGGTTAGCTTTTTATTTCTTTGCATATTTATGCCCTGTAGCTTCTATGCCCAGCATTTGTCTTGAGGTATCTTTACCACTTGGAAGAATTATGATACTCGGTAAATTCGATATGAGGCACGAATTCTATTTAAGGGTTGTAATTAAGAAGGAAGAAGAAAAGCTATAGAAGTAGCAGGCGGCAGAAAACATGGGAAGACTGATTATTTCTTTGACATATCTTCTTGTAGAGTAACTTCAGCATGTATAGGTTTTAAGCTACTACTTAAATTGCGCACACACATTAACATAATGGGAGTATAGTTACATAACCAAAGCATACCTGTAATTACCAGCCATCTCCAGTGAAACCAAGAAAACCAGTTAGGCACCTTAGGCATTTGTGAAAACTTATCTATGATATGGTGGATATTGTCCAACTGAACTTGAACAGTCTGAGAAATCAGACAAATTAAAACAACCCATTCCTGGGGAATGTTCACATCCCTTATGTTCTTTTAACAGTAAATAGTCTGTAGTTGTAAGATTTTGGAGCGCTACAATTTGCACTTCTCTCTTGTGTAGTTTTGACATGCCTCCAACCTTTCCTCCCCTTTCTAGTACTTTTTTATTTTCTAGAGCCACAGGATACTTCAACTTATTTACATATTTATTTATTTTTGGCAGACAGAATTTCGGTTTCTACAGGGTCCTCTGGTTTCTTTTGGGGGGACTATACTTACAAAACCTGATTTATATGAGATGTGCTTATTGCTACTGGGTGTCACTACAGTTAGACCCCCTTAGTGGACAAGACTAAGAAATACCTGTGTATACATTAACCCATGTGCACACGTTTATGTTTATTTCTGTACCTATTACCTGCACATATATAATGACACTTGAGTTCATGCTGATATCTCCTGTTCAGATTTGGCCCTGTGGGCTTCACTTTAGCAATGCCCCCACTTTGCTCATCTGTAACTTGTTCCCTGAATGTAAGAAAGTGGTAGCAACTATCAAATATTTATTTATACCAGTGTATTTAACCTTACTATACATTTAAATGTGTTTAAGAATTGCTAACCAGTGTTCTTGTAAGAAATAGTATTACCACCTAGAGTACAGCATTTATATGCTGTTCTTTTTATCTTTAGTCATGAGGTATGCAGTTGTTAGGGAGAAAAATTATACTCTGCCTTTGAAGGTTCTTCTAGCTGGTCTTATAATCCAATTGACCTGAGATCAAAAAAGGATTAAAGATGGAGGCATGAGAGGTGAGACAGAGGTTTCCTCCTAAAACTGCATATAATATGAAAATATAATTAATACAACTTATCCTGAAAGAGCACCAGGGAGGAGGACGGTGCCAGACTGCATACACCTGGAGAAAAGAGGAGAGCTCATGGAACAGGGCAACCTACCAAAGCCGTGGCCCAGCAGGACCCAAGCCCTTCCCCCACACCAGCTAACCGGCTGGAGGAACAGAAAAGGAGTGGGAAGGGAGTGGAGGCCTGGGACTGCTGAATACCTAACTCCAGAGATGTGCTCTGGGAGCAGAAACCTACATTTCATGGTGCTTTCATGATACTCTCATGATTGGGGGATTGGAAAGCTAACACAGGCAGAATTCCTGGAGACACTGAGATTCCAGCAGCTTGTGGAAAGCAGGGATCCATATCCGGCTTCTCTGGGATGAAAGAAAGGTGGGAAGTCTGAGAGACTTCCTAACAAGGAGGCCCTTAGCTGTGCTGCTAAAGGGGTAGGGATTGCACAGAGCTTACTGCTCAGGAGAAAGGACAGGTAGACAAAATTGTCCAGGTGCACTCTGCCCAACAGCTTGAGAGCTTTCTTGATCTACAGGCACCCCAGCTCCCTGACTGTCTACACAGCTCCAAGGACCCCCTCTGTGATACACTGCCTAGTGTGCCTTTCTCCTGACCAGCCGCACCTGGCTCACAAACCAGCAGACCCTACACTGGCATTAGGACAGCCAGAGGGAAGATCTGTCTACAGCAACTGCAAACGCAAGGTATGGAGGCTTATGCCTGTGTGCTTGGCCCACAGGTTCAGGCAGTGGAAATAGGCATAGTGGCTGGGAAGCAGGAAACAGCTCTTTTCTCCCCCCCAAGCACCAATCCCACTCCCCTGTGACCTCCAACATTGTTTCAGGGGCTGAGTAGCTCCAGAGAGTAGAGCTTCTGGACACTAGAGGGCGCCATACACAAATATGAAATGCCAAAGGAACCTGGTACAGAGTAAAAGTAATATAACCCCTGAGAAAGATGACATGAACCTCATGAGTCTTCCTGAGAGGGAGTTCAAAATAAGAATCATTAACATGCTAATGGAGGTATGGAAAGGCATCCAAGAACTCAGGAATGAATTCTGGTCAGAGATCCAATCATTGAAGAGCACAATGGAGGGTATTAAAAGCAGATTGGATATGGTGGAGGAGATGATAAATGAAATAGAAAATAAGGAAGAGGAATACAAAGAAGCTAAGGCACAGAGAGAAAAAGGATCTCTAAGAATGAAAGAATATTGACAGAACTGTGCGACCAATCCAAATGGAAAAATATTTGCATTATAGGGGTACCAGAAGAAGAAGAAGTAGAGAGAGAGAAAGGGACAGAAAGTGTCCTTGAGGAGGTAATTGCTGAAAACTTCCCCAATCTGGGGAAGGACATAGTCTCTCAGGCCATGGAGATCCACAAATATACCAATACAAGGGACCCAAGAAAGACAACACTAAGACATATAGTAATTAAAATGGGAAAGATCAAGGATAAGGACAGACTATTAAAAGCAGCCAAAGAGATAAATAAGATCAGATACAAAGGAAAGCCCATCAGGCTAACATCAGACTTCTCAGCAGAAACCTTACAGGCCAGAAGGGAGTGGCATGATGTATTTAATGCAATGAGGCAGAAGGGCCTCAAACCAAGATTACTTTATCCAGCAAGTTATCATTAAAATTTGGAGGGATTAAATAATTTCCAGAAAAGCAAAAGCTGAGAGAATTTACCTCCCAAAAACCATCTCTACAGTGTATTTTGGAGGGAATGCTATAGACGGAAGTGTTCCTAAGGTTTAAATAGCTGTCACCAGAGGTAATAAAACCACAGTAAAGAAAGTGGAACAGCTAATTACTAAGCAAATGCAAAATTAAATTAACTATCCCCAAAGTCAATCAAAGGATGGACAAACAGTACAGAAAAAGATACATAATATATAAAGACTGAAGGAGGAGGAGGAAAAGAAAAGAACCTTTATGTTGTGTTTGTAATAGCATATTAAGTGAGTTAAGTTAGACTCCTAGATAGTAAGGAAGTTACCCTTGAAACTTTGGTAACCATGAATCTAAAGTCTGCAGTGGCAATAAGTACATACCTATCGATAATCACCCTAAATGTAAATGGACCAAATGCACCAATCAAAAGACATAGAGTCTCTGAATGGATAAAAAAACAAGACCCATATATATGCTGCCTACAAGAGACTCACTTTAAACCAAAGGCATACACAGACTAAAAGTGAAAGGATGGAAAAAGATATTTCATGCAACTAATAGAGAGAAGAAAGCAGGAGTTGCAGTACTTGTATCAAACAAAATAGACTTGAAAACAAAGAAAGTCACAAGAGACAAAGAAGGACATTACATAATGATAAAGGGGTCAATCCAACAAGAAGGTATAACCATTATAAATATATATGCTCCCAACACAGGAGCACCTACATACGTGAAACAAATACTAACTGAATTAAAAGGGGAAGTAGAATGCAATGCATTCATTCTAGGAGACTTCAACACTCCACTCACTCTGAAGGACAGATCAACCAGACAGAAAATAAGTAAGGACACAGAGGCACTGAACAACTCATTAGAACAGATGGACCTAACAGACATCTTACAGAACTCTACAGCCAAACGCAGCAGAATACACATTCTTCTCAAGTGCACATGGAACATTTTCAAGAATAGATCATATACTAGGCCACAAAAAGAGCCCCAGTAAATTAAACAAGATTGAAATTGTACCAACCAGTTTCTCATATCACAAAGGTATGAAACTAGAAATAAATTACACAAAGAAAATGAAAAATCCCACAAACACATGGAGGCTTCACAACATTCTCTTAAATAACCAATGGATCAATGACCAAATAAAAAAAGAGAAAAAACAATATATAGAGACAAATGACAACATTAATTCAACACTGTAAAATCTGTGGGATGCAGCCAAGGCTGTGCTAAGTGGAAAGTGTATTGTAATACAGGCCTACCTCAAGAAAGAAGAACAATCCCATATGAGCAGTCTAAACTCACAATTAATGAAACTAGAAAAAGAACAACAAATAAGGCCCAAAGTCAGTAGAAGGAGGGATATAATAAAGATTAGAGCAGAAATAAATAAAATTGAGAAGAATAAAACAATAGAAAGAATCAATGAATACAAGAGCTGGTTCTTCATGAAAGCAAACAACATAGATAACCCCCTAGCCAGACTTATCAGGAAAAAAAAGAGAGTCTACACACATAAACAGAATCAGAAATGAGAAAGGAAAAATCACTACAAATATCACACAAATACAAAGAATTATTAGAGAATACTATGAAAAATTATATGCTAACAAACTGGATAACCTAGAAGAAATGGACAATTTTCTAGAAAAATACAACCTTCCATGGATGACCAAGGAAGAAACAGAAAATCTGAACAGACCAATTACCAGCAATGAAATTGAACTTGTAATAAAAAAACTACCTAAGAACAAAATGCCTGGACCAGATGGCTTCACCGCTGAATTTTATCAAACATTTAGTGAAGACCTAATACCCATCCTCCTTAAAGTTTTCCAAAGAGTAGAAGAAGAGGGAATATTTCCAAACTCATTCTATGAGGCCAGCATCACTCTAATACCAACACCAGGCAAAGATACCACAAAAAAGGAAAATTACAGACCAATATCCCTGAAGAACATAGATGCAAAAATACTCAACAAAGTATTAGCAAACTGAATTAAAAAATACATCAAGAGGATCATACACCATCATCAAGTGGGATTCATCCCAGGGATGCAAGGATGGCACAACATTCGAAAATCCATCAACATCATCCACCACATCAAGAAAAAGAAGGACAAAAACCACATGATCATCTCCATAGATGCTGAAAAAGCATTTGACAAAATTCAACATCCATTCATGATAAAAACTCTCAAAGAAATGGGTATAGAGGTCAAGTTCCTCAATATTATAAAGGCAATATATGACAAACCCACAGCCAATATTATACTCAACAGTGAAAAGCTGACAGCTTGTCTTTTAATATCAGGAACAAGACAAGGATACCCATTTTCCTCACTTCTATTTAAAATAGTACTGGAGGTCCTAGCCATGGCAATCAGACAATACAAAGAAATAAAAGGTATCCAGATTGGCAAGGAAGAGGTCAAACTGTGCCTGTTGGCAGATGACATGATATTGTACATAAAAAGCCCTAAAGAATCCACTCCAAAACTACTACATCTAATATCTGAATTCAGCAAAGTTGCTGGATGCAAAATTAATACACAGAAATCTGTGGCATTCCTATTCACCAACAATGAACTAGCAGAAAGAGAAATCAGAGAAACAATTCTATTCACAATTGCATCAAAAAGAATAAAATACCTAGGAATAAACCTAACCAAGGAAGTGAAAGACCTATACTCTGAAAACTACAAGACACTCATGAGAGAAATTAAAGAAAATACCAGTAAATGGAAACAAATCCCGTGCTCATGGATAGGAAGAATTAATATTGTCAAAATGGCCATCCTGCCTAAAGCAATCTACAGGTTCAGTGCAATTCCTATCAAAATACCAACAGCATTCTTCAATGAACTAGAGAAAGTCATCCTAAAATTCACATGGAACCACAAAAGACTGTTAATAGCCAATGCAATCCTGATAAGAAAGAACAAAGCAGGGGGAATTAAGCACCCCAACTTCAAGCTCTACTACAAAGCCACAGTAATCAAGACAATTTGGTACTGGCACAAGAACAGACCCATAGACCAGTGAAACAGATGAGAGAGCCCTGATATAAACCCAACCATATATGGTCAATTAATATATGATAAAGGAGCCATGGACATACAATGGGGAAATGACAGCCTCCTCAACAGTTGGTGTTGGCAAAACTGGACAGCTACATAGAAGAGAATGAAACTGGATCATTGTCTACCCCATACACAAAAGTAAACTCGAAATGGATTAAAGACCTGAATGTAAGTCATGAAACCATAAAACTCTTAGAAGACAACATAGGCAAACATCTCCTGAATATAAGCATGAGCAACACCTTCCTGAACGCATCTCCTCAAGAAAGGGAAACAAAAGCTAAAATGAACTCATGGGACTACATCAAATTTAAAAGTTTCTATACAGCAAAGGACACCGCCGACAGAACAAAAAGGCATCCTACAGTATGGGAGAATATATTTGTAAATGACATATCCAACAAGGGTTAACATCCAAAATATATAAAGAACTCACACGCCTCAACACCCAAAAAGCAAATAACCCGATTAACAAATGGGCAGAGGATATGAAGAGACAGTTCTCCAAAGAAGAAATTCAGATGGCCAACAGACACATGAAAAGATGCTCCACATCACTAATCATCAGGGAAATGCAAATTAAATCCACAATGAGATATCACCTCACACCAGTAAGGATGGCCAGCATTGAAAAGACTAGGAACAACAAATGATGGCGAGGATGCACAGAGAGGGGAACCCTCCTACACTGCTGGTGGGAATGTAAACTAGTTCAACCATTGTGGAAAGCAGTATGGAGGCTCTTCAAAAAACTAAAAATAGAAATACCATTTGACCAGGGAATTCTACTCCTAGGAATTTACCCAAAGAAAACAAGTTCTCAGATTCAAAAAGACATATGCTCCCCTATGTTTATCGCAGCACTTTTTAAAATAGCCAAGATATGGAAGCAAACTAAGTGTCCATCAGTAGATGAATGGATAAAGAAGATGTGGTACATGTACACAATGGAATACTATTCAGCCATAAGAAAGAAAGAAATCCTACCATTTGCAACAACATGGGTGGAACTGGAGGACATTATGCTCAGTGAACTAAGCCAGGCAGAGAAAGACAAATGCCAAATGATTTCCCTCATTTGTGGGGTATAACAGCGAAGCAAAACTTAAGGAACAAAATGGCAGCAGACTCAGCAACTCCAAGAATGAACTAGTGATTACCAAAGGGGAGGAGTGTGGGAGGGTGGGTGGGGAGGGAAGGAGAAGGGGATTGAGGGGTATTATCTTTAGTACACATGGTGTGGGGGATCACGGGGAGAACAGTGTAGCACAGAGAAAGCACATAGTGAAACTGCGGCCTCTTGCTTCGCTGATGGGCAGTGACTGCATTGGGGTATGGGTGGGGACTTGATAATATGGGTAAATGTAGTAACCACATTGCTTTTTATGTGAAACCTTCATAAGAGTGTATATCAATCATACCTTAATAAAAATTAAAAAAGAAAAAAGAATCCAATGGACCTGAGACAGATTAACAAGAGGCACTAAAATTTAATTACCTGCTTTTGGGGAATCTATACAGACATGAGATTCTGGAGAGTAAGGCAGAATGAGATGTATATGTCCTACTGGTCTAAGGATAAGGTGGTAGGGATCTGAGACTTCAAAGGAAAAGGGAAACAATTCCCAGGAATCTAAAAGAGTAAATTATGGGTAAACAAATGTTCACTTACCACACAGAAACAATGGAACATGGAGGAACTGTAACAGACATTGCTGCATCTCTCCCTGTCCACCAGTCCTGCTTCCCAGTATAGTATCTCTGGTGTGAGCTCTTCCTCCTGGACCAGTTCCCCCACCTAGATTCCTTTTATGCAGTTAGAGGGGAGGAGGTCACAGTTTCATTCTGGGTCTTCTTGGTTTTGATTGTTTTCAGCTCACATGTCACATGGGCACATCTTGGGGCACCTGCCCTTGGTCCCTACATAAGCAAGGGGACTTTCACATAAGGGTTGTCTTGGGTGGCCTCAAGTCTAGTAGATCTCCACAAGTGGGCCAGTCAGAACATTCTCTTGTGTCCTCATCTGATTCAATAAAGATGATACATTAGCAGACTCAGCAGATACAAACATAAAATCCTGTTTGGATAATGGCTCCGTGTCTGCTTGCAAGGCAGTAATAATGCTCAAGGCCATCCTATTTTGGAGACAACAGTTTTCATTAGAGTCATTTCAGTGCTCTGTAGGGATAGTATGCTGCTATCATTCAAGTCTCTCTGGGTGATGTAGTTAGGTGTATGTGTTCATAATATCCTCCAGACCAATGGAGGGATAATAATGGCAGCCAAAAGATCATATCTACCGCGTTCGCCCCTTGTTGCGGTGACGACAGCGATACGTACACAGACCTGGTTCACTTCAGTTGTTTATTGTTGCTCGGAAGGCCGGGAGAAGGTGAGTGAGAAGAAGCAACAGCTGGAGGGAGCGAATGAGAAGAAGAATGAGGGGAGAGAGGGAGACAGAGATTGAGAGAGTGGGAAAGAGAGTGAGAGAGTGCTTCTCTTTCCTGCTTATGCCTTATATAAAGGAAGCTGGCCTATGGTGATCAAGATCATGCAAGCCTATAGGAGCAACTTCCTTATGCTAATGCCACCAAACCAGGAAGGGTGGCGCCCAGAAAGCGGGCGACATCTTAGGGCATTGGTCAGCTACAGTGGAAGGGCGGTGTTCAGCCATAGTGGGACTCAGCCTCGGCCGTAGGCCGGCCCCTACATCTCCCCCTTTTTGTTTTTTAACACAATGAGGCTCGGGGACCATGCCTGTCTTAGGTTGTCAGGGAGGCGCAGCATCCTTACCCATCATAGGGCAACAGACAGCTAAGGTCTGCGCCCTGTCTTAGGTTGGTATGTGTACCTCCTGATCTTACCCGTCTTTGACTACTGGTCCAACATATTGTGCTACACCCTAGGGGAGATGCCTTCTTCTATAGCTGCCATGGCCTGCACCAGAGCCATCGCCCGCACTTTCCGATGTTGCCATTGCATGGAACAGAACACCCATGCCTGACCAGGCTTTGGTGGCATTTAGCACGGCTTCAGCAAACTGAGCTACAGACAGCGCCTCTAACTTTTGGGGACTAACATTCAATATTTCTAGCCATAGCTGAGTGGTGAGCACATCAAACTCACTGGACCAATTGGTGGATAACATCTTGCCTAATTTCCTGGACAGATTGGCAGCTTTAGAGAGGTTATGAAAGGAATGCCAGTAACACATAGAGCTGTCAAAAGGCAGATATGGGAGATTAAGTGTACTATAGGTAGAGAAAAAGGCAGGAAAGGTATGTGCAGTTTCAGTCACTGGGAGTGGAATAGGCCAAGCCTTCACCAGAACCCATAGTTCTCTGTGTTCCGCTATCGCCTGCTGAAGAATCAGTAGCAGGATGAGCATCAGTGGCATCGGCATCTCGCACTTCCGGTTCTGGTCTTGCCACTCTCCGTGTCAGGCGTTCAGGCACCCAGATGGGATTGTTTCGGTCCTGTGGGAAAACACAAACAGAGCCTCGGCTCCAGATTAACACTGGATCCGGGCCTTTCCATGATCCTTCCAATACATCCTTCCACATAACTGCGGGCATGTCTTTAGGCCTGGAACGGCGATTATGCCGCTCTGCTGCACTGTGGCCATCTTTGTCCAATGTCAAAAAATTTAAAATGAACAATATGATGTTAAGTTTGTCTCTGGGGGATCTGAAGTCTGCCCCTATTCCCCCTTTTTGTTTATAGAGAACATTTTTAAGGGTCAGGTTGGCGCGTTCTACCACGCCTTGCCCTTGAGGGTTATAGGGAATGCCCGTGGTGTGGGTGATATCCATTGTTTTTAAAAAGCTGAGGAGCGATTGGGATGTATATGCTGGCCCATTGTCAGTTTTTAAATGTTTGGGCTTTCCCCAGGCCGAAAATGCCTGGAGGCAGTGAGATATGACATCTCTAGATTTTTCTCCTGTATGGCAAGAGGCAAAAATGATGCCTGAGCAGGTGTCTACAGACACATGGACATATTTCATCTTACCGAATTCTGGAATATGGGTAACATCCATTTGCCAAATGTGATTGGGGAGTAGCCCCTTTGGATTAACTCCTTCTGAGATGGAGGGTAGGAGTGTGACACACCATTTGCAACTGACTACTATGGCTCTTGCTTGGTCTCTAGTAATATTATATTTTAGGCGAAGGGTATGTGCATTGACATGGAATTGTTTGTGAAATTGAGCAGCTTGTTCTACAGGGTCAAATAGAGCTAAGATGTTAAACTCACGGGTCAGGGCATCGGCACGTCTGTTTCCCTCAGCAATGGGTCCTGGGAGGGAAGTGTGGGCTCTTACATGTCCAATAAAGAAAGGTTCTGATCGAGTCCATATTAGTTGTTGTAGCTTTCTAAAAATGTTGGCAACGGGGGAAGACTGGCTAATATAACTTACATTCTCTAAGATGGACACAGCAGTCACTACATACTGACTATCTGCTAAAAGGTTAAAAGGTTCCTGTGAGAAAAGCGTAAAGGCTTGTGCTACAGCCAACAGCTCTGTTTGTTGGGCTGAAGTGGTTGGAAAACTGAATGTCCAAGATTGGTCACCAGTGACCACAGTCCCAATGCCATTCTTTGACCCATCAGTGAACACCACCTTGGCTTTGGGTATGGGATTACATCTTGTGTTTTTAGGAAAGATGACGGGATTAGAGAGGCAGAACTGTAGCCAAGGATGTTTTGGGTAGTGGTTGTCAAAGGAAGCATTGGTGATGGTGTAAGCAACAGCCCATGCATCACAGCATGCAGTAAGACATTCAATCTGCTCAGCAGTATAAGGCGTTATTATCATGTTTGGGGGAATCCCAAATGTTTTTATAGCTGTCCTGATTCCCTTGATGATCAAATCAGCTATACTCTGAGGATACCATCTTAATGTTTTTCCTGGAGAGTGGGCCAGATATACCCAGAGAATTGGCCCTTCCTGCCAAAGTACCCCTGTTGGGCTATTATTACTGGGTATCACTATAAGGAATAGCAATTTGCCATAGTCTATTCTATCTACCTGGGCAAGCTGCAAGCGGGACTGGACTAGGCTCAAGGCTTCCTTGGCTTGCTTACTGAGAGAGCGCGGAGATGATAAATCAGAATCGCCCTTCAGTGTCTCATATAATGGACTGAGCTCTTCATCTGTAAGCTTTAGGAATGGCCTTACCCAATTTATATCTCCAAGTAGTTTTTGAAAATCATTAAGGGTTTTTAATTGATCTGTTCTTATGGTTATTTTTAATGGCCTAGCAATAGTATCTTCCAATTTAATTCCTAAATACTGTTTGGTGCAAGCTGCCTGTATTTTCTCTGGTGCTAGTTCCAGGCCCCATATCTTAAAGTGTGCTTGCAAGAAGCAGAGGGCTTCTTCTACTTTACTATTCTTTTCATGACATAAGAGAATATCATCCATATAATGATAGATAATTACATCAGGGAACTTTTTTCTAACTTCTGCCAGGGCCTCATGCACATACAACTGGCACATAGTAGGGCTATTTGCCATGCCTTGTGGCAACACTTTCCACTCATACCGCTCATCTGGGCAATCATGGTTGATGGCTGGTACAGTGAAGGCAAACTTTTTACAGTCCTCAGAATGAAGAGGGATGGAAAAGAAACAATCTTTGATATCTATTACAATTGATTTCCAACCTTTTGGCAGGGCCATAGGCAATGGTAAACCTAATTGCACTGATCCCATGAGAATCATCTGATTATTTACAGCTCTTAAATCATGCAGCAATCTCCATTTTCCTGACTTCTTTCTTATGACAAATATGGGTGTATTAAATGGGGAAGTAGAACTTTGAAGATGCCCTGCGGCAATTTGCTCTTGCACTAATGTGTCATTGATGTCCCTGCAAACTTTGAGGTACACATTTAAATCTTTATTTTTCCAAGGCCTGATAGCCTCTTTACACCATTTATTTGCTTGCTCATAGGCCAACTGTTTTACTAGGGGCATTGCTGTGTCAACATCTCCAAATATACGGCCTGCAGTTTGCATTAACTTTACCAAGAAGTCTGCATAAGGCTCATTTGGTCCTTGGAGTACTTTAGATAATTGACCCTGTAAATCACTAATGCCCTGGAGTGTTTTCCAGGCCTTGACAGCTGCTGTAGCTATTTGCATATACACAGCAGGAGGGTAATTTATCTGATTATGCTGTCCTAGGTAAGGTCCTGTGCCCATTAGCATCTCTAGGTTCCACTGATTGTTCCCTGCGGCAGCGTTGCGCCGGGCAGTGTCTTGAGAAAGCTCTGCCCACGCAGTTTTGAATAGCAGGTACTGACCTCCAGTAAGGCATGCTCTGGCTACATTAGCCC
Organism: Manis pentadactyla; assembly: GCF_030020395.1. Lineage (NCBI taxonomy): Eukaryota > Metazoa > Chordata > Mammalia > Pholidota > Manidae > Manis > Manis pentadactyla. The sequence goes on along the minus strand of NC_080027.1, from coordinate 16,609,702 downwards.
AATCATCTGGTGTTAGATTCTGAGTGGCTAATGACTCCACTATGGCCACAGTGAACGCTGCTTGCACTCCATAGGTGGTGGCAGCTTCCTTTAGGCTTTTAACAAGCTTAAAATCTAGGGCTTGATGGTATCTTTGCTGGGTGTTTGGATCTTCTATTACTGGGAAGGCTGCATTCCCCTCCATGGTTAGCCATTCCCTCCATCTATTCTTGCCCAATTGTTCTTGGCACCCCTGGCCACCACAATATGAGTAACTCTGGTAAAGGGGTGGCTCTGCTCTATAGGTTGGAGAGCAAAATGGATAATCTGGGGCGGTTGGCACAATCTCTTCTACCTTACTGCTCTTATTGGGAAGAGGGGCTGAGCTAGTCTCTCCTTCCTCTCTGCTTATTCTCAGTCGGCTCAGTGAGGAGCACAATGTGGGCCGATGTCCTCTCTGAGCAGCCCTAGCCTCTAACTCTTCTCCTGATAATTCTTGGTCCTCTTCCTCATCAGAGGACCCCCCCTGTGTAGATCCACTTTCAGATGCTCTCGCAGAGGCTCTTTCCTCTTTCACTTCCTCAAGAATCTCCTCTCCCTCCCTTATGGCTTCTCTACAACTAGGTTTATTCTCCTTTAGGCAGCTCTTAACCAGCCCCCATATGGGGAGCGTCCCAGCCAGGAGCGGCTCCCTGCGATCTGCGCTGCGCAGATCCTCGCCTAACTTTTCCCACACGGGGGTAGTGATTCTTCCTGCATCTAGGAACCACGGAGCATGCTTCTCCACCGTGTGGAGGAAAGCCCTTGCGGTTTTTGTTTTTAATGAGGTTCCGTTGGCCCTCAGGAGTGCTCTCAAAGGCTCTTCTACTCTAATTCGAGACTCTTCAGATCCCATGTTAGCGATTAAAGGATAAAAGGCTACTTCTAAGTTTATGGGTAAAGGGAACTCTTATCGCTAACCTGCATTCGTCGCTATACCGCGAACTTTCCTTGCTTCGTCGCTTTCCCGCGAACTTTCCTGGCTTCGTCGCTATCCCGCGAACTTTCACTGGCGCCCTAACTTTTCATAACATTTTTGACAAAACAAAACAGTACAACAAAGAACACTATGACGGACAGACAAAACAGAAATCCCCACCACAGCCGCTTGCTATCTCCTTTCCTACTCGTACATTTGCTTTGCTCGTTGGTCCACTCACCCTTCTCATCTGAGGCGCCTTCCCGAGCAATCCTTCCGAACGGGGTCCACAGGTACTGCTTCAGGGTAAGAAGCTCTATGGCGTCTGCGTCCACTAGTTTCTCCTCTGGGTGGTTGGAGAAAAACTCCCGGGTTTCGGCACCAGATACCGCGTTCGCCCCTTGTTGCGGTGACGACAGCGATACGTACACAGACCTGGTTCACTTCAGTTGTTTATTGTTGCTCGGAAGGCCGGGAGAAGGTGAGTGAGAAGAAGCAACAGCTGGAGGGAGCGAATGAGAAGAAGAATGAGGGGAGAGAGGGAGACAGAGATTGAGAGAGTGGGAAAGAGAGTGAGAGAGTGCTTCTCTTTCCTGCTTATGCCTTATATAAAGGAAGCTGGCCTATGGTGATCAAGATCATGCAAGCCTATAGGAGCAACTTCCTTATGCTAATGCCACCAAACCAGGCAGGGTGGCGCCCAGGAAGCGTGCGCCACCTTAGGGCATTGGTCAACTAGAGTGGAAGGGCGGTGTTCAGCCATAGTGGGACTCAGCCTCGGCCGTAGGCCGGCCCCTACAATATCTGGGGAAAACAGAGCATGCCCTCCAGGCCAATAGAGAGGGAGGTTGGCATCTTTATAGACCTGACCTGGTATGCATACCATACATGTTGGCCAGGGAGGCAGCACTGCCAGGTGTGAGGAGAGGGACTGGAGAATGGATATGCCAGACCAGGACCCCCACCTTTTCCCCTCTTTCAATGTTGTTCTTTCCATTCCAGGTCTGATGCATTTCAACAGGTCCAGCTTGCAGCAGGACAGTGGGATCCAGTGGAGACTGAGTAGTTCCTCATCCAGGGATGTGAAGTAACTCTCCCATCCTGGTGGGATTTTCCCCTGCAAACTCCAGTAGATGATGCCTTTCCCAGGAGTGATGGGCTTGGTGTTCTCAGCAGAACAGCACGTTGATCCATGGGGAGAGCTGGGCAGTGGCAATTTCCTGAGACTTCTGTGCCTTTATGGTATTGGGCGCCTCAGCAGGAGTTCTGGTCTGGAAAATGGGTCAAAAAGCCCTGCTGGTTGATAATTCAAATGAATTAGAGTGTGGGACAGTGCTTTAATTCTCCTGGTCAAGGATGTTTTACCTGTTAATAATTTAATCTGTTGTTTTATTTTTTTTTAACTCTGCTGCTTACAAGTTATTTGGTAGATGTCATTTTTATTTTTTTTTGCCCAGTCTTGTATAGCATGACCTTTGGAATGTGTCTACCCCACAACTGTCTCGTCCATGAGGGCATCTAAACATAGTACTCAGCTTCTCTATTCCCTTAATGTCAGAAGCCCCATTTGCACAATGACAGAGGAAAGCCTTGGCTAGGCCAGAAGCAGTGTCCACACAAACCAAGGTGTATTTAGAGGTGCCAATATAATAACCAGTTGGGAGCTCCGGTGGATGTCCCAGACTCCTTGGCTGTTGCCTTGGGGATTGTTTAGAACACACAGGACATGCTGTTACTGCATTAATCAGGCCACTGTATGTTAAGGGCAAGCTGGCATCCTTAGCAGCATGACAGCCCACCTGGGTGCAACGTCAGCTGCTCTTTATATGCTCCCAGCCTTCTGTATCTACTGAAAGGCCAGTTGCTAAGGTCAACACCTGAGCTAGGGCCCAACTTTCTGATTGCCAAGGGGGTGTCAGTGCCTTATGAGCTGGGATGTGGAAGACAGGAGGAGGACTGCCTCACAGTCTTATAAGCTACCCCAAATATCTCTCCATATATCCTGACTCCGTGAGAGGTTATCCATTCCTTGACTTCCATTGTCCAAGGCATAGGGTTAATTCTTTTAAAACAGCCCAACTGCCAGTGTAAAGGGTTAACAGGCTGGGCTAATAAGTGACCTTCGTGAGTCAGCCTGCTGGCTGCTGCATGAGAAACTCTTCCAGAGGAACAATGTACCTGCCAAGAGTTGTGAATTTACCTCATTTTACTTGACTTTTTTGGAACTTCATGTTTATAAGGATGCCGTGTACGTATATAATTAAATTTGTTTTTCTCCTATTAATCTGTCTTAGGTCATTTTCATCATTCAATCAGCCGAAAGAACCAGGAAGGAAAGGAGGAATTTCCCCTCTCCCCAACAACTGAGCTATGCATTCATTCATACAGTCATTCAATTTATCCATTCATTAATTCACTCAATAAACATTGAATTCCTATTATGTGTTTTGACTTTGTGTTAAAATTTCAGATAAAGTTATAAGCTGTAGAACTATTTTGTCCCTATTTTCATTGAACAATAATTTACTAAGTCAAATGTTTAAAAGAAAGCCCCAACCAAATGAAGTGATTATGTAAATGTTAACAGTTTGATTCTGTTGGATTAGAGGAGAATTTGAGTCTCTGTAAAAGCATTTGCCACAGTGTTACCAGAAAAGGGTTCTTGGAAGAATTCAAGAACAGAAGCAGAATGGCTGTTGAGCATTAAGAGTTGACTTGGAAAATAAAGTTCAGGAAATAACAAGGGTACAAGCCTGAGAGTTGGGGCAAGGACAGGCCCAGAGAGGGTCACCCAGAGAACAATAGGGAGCCTTTTTTGTATGAAGGGAGATGCATATTCACTAAATGAGATTAAGTTTCAAAGGGGCCAGGTGCAGTCTGGGGAATCTGGACTTGCTCCACCCTCACGGTGGGCAGAGGGACTTCTGACTCTGCTTGGTCCCCATGGGAACTATCATGGTGTGGGGAGGGGTGATTTTTACTATGCTAAAGGTCAAGGGGTGTTATTTTTTACTATGGTAATAGATCTGGGGTGAAGTTTGAGCCCATTTCTCCCCCATGTTGGAACTAGTTGGTTTTGGCTTGTCTGATGTCTATAGTCTTACTTCATATCTTGCAGGATCCGCTTGCACAGAATCTGTAGAAAATAAACAAGCATGTGGCTGAATGTAAACACTGGCCAAAGTTTCTCTCCCCCTTCCCTGCTCATGTCCGGCTCTCTACCTATTATAACAGCAGGACGCACTGTCTCATCCATATCTGATTTACATGACATTTAGATGAGATTTTGTGTAACTGAGTGAAACAGTTGGCCTTTCTGCCTTCATATTGTATTGGCCTCCTTTGCTGACTAATCTCTGGGTCAAAAGGCTTCTGCTGAGCCCTGCAGCACTGCATGCAGGCCTGTTACCATCAGAAGGAATTCTGCTCATGACTTAAGATTGATACAATGAGCCCCTTACTTGAAACTTGCCTCCCAAGAGGAAATAAAGAAGCATATACAAAAATAATGACTGGATTGTAAAGGATTCATAGGAACATCAAGGCCAGACCCATATCAACAAAATGAATAGATTCACCTAACCAAGGACAAGGAGTCACAGCCTTTCTCAGACTTTTGCTGATGTACAGATGTCTGAGGTCAATCATCACCTCCCAACCTCAATAACCTCCTGTACCCTCTTTCCTAATATGAAAGAAGCTTAAGGTCAACCCTAAGTTAAGATGATTCTTTATTCTTCCACATTCTTGGTCTGCTGACTTTCTGAATAAAGTCACTTTCTTTTCCTAAACACCTGGTTTCTCATCTTATCAGCGTGTCATGTAGTCAGTGGCAAGAACCTGGACTTGCTAACATTTGGACTTGGTCTTTTGTGTTGATGGTGGAACATGTTCTGGTTGTAGGGGTGGAATGAGTGTATTCTACATGTGAGAAGGACAGGAACAATAGAGACAAATCTAGTATGTCTGCCATCACCCTAATAAGAGGTTCACAAATACTTTAAGAAACATTTTTTTAAATGAGAAGTTTTAAAAAAAGAGTACCTCAAAAGGTTTTTAGAGCAAAGTACATGGGTCTCTAGTTTGAAATGGCTACTGTCTATCCAGTAAACTAATGCATAAGATTTATGGTAAGCCTTAACATTATGCATTTCTTACCTCTAGGGATTAAAAGAAATTATAAACATTTACAAGGAGAAAATACATGACATGTACAAATATTTGGAATTAAAATTAAATTAGAATTCCCCAAATGAACCCTAGATGCTAAAGAAAATGGAGTGAATGATTCAGAGTAAAAACATGCTCTAGTTCAAGCTCTACACCTCTCTCGATTTCAATTAAATACAAGGGTGTAAAAAGGGAAATGTTTAGGCCAGTAAAATCTCAAAACTGTATCTTACCCTTTCCTAGATGTGACTATAGATTGTTCTTTTCTGACAATGATAAAGGAAACCTCTTTTGAAATGGAGGTGGGAAGCCCTGAGCAAGGAGCTCCCTCACATTAACCATTCCCTGCAGCCAGCATTCAGGCAGGAAGAAGTGAAGTAAGAATTATTTTGAAAGACAGGACATTTTCCCATAGTAATTTTATCTCCTGTTTTTAAGAAAAAGAAGGAAGGTTCTTCTCTATCCCAGGGACAGTGCACTAGCCACAACTTTATAGCCAATGAGAAACTGCCACAACTTCAAACTCTGTTCTTCTCCAGTGAACTTTTGGTCAAAACAACCCTCCCAAATTTCTTCCTAAAAACTAGTGGCAGCTGACCTAGACTTCCTCTCTTTGGGCTTCCTATGGTTGGCCATACACTGCTTGTCCCAAATTGAAATTCCTCTGCTGTTCCTGAATAAACTCATTTTGCTGGTAAAACACTGGCCATTTTCTCTCTCAGGCTGACACCACCAATAAGCAGTCATAGTAAGAAGGTGGAGAGGGATGACGAAGGGAACAGGGAGCCCGTGTCAGATGGAGCAGCGGGAGTCCCAGGGTGATGCTGTGTGGCGGGTTAGAGGCACCCAGTCCAGACTGACCACGAAGGAGACAGGCAAGCCCGGGAACAGATGTGTGACACAGCTCCAGGGGGGCCGTGTGAGAGAGGGTGACAGGCAACTTATACACCCTCAGAAGGCTGGAAGATAAAGCTTGAATAGCCAGTAAAGAACATAGGAAATTATTAAACATTTTCTAATAATACTGAAAACAGTAAAAATGAATTTGACCAAACAGTCAGGTGTGATGGAGAAAAGGAAGAATGGTTTCGGAAAGCTAAGCTGCTCATTATCCACACTAGGAACAGATTGCTGTGATTCTAGGTGCCTCATAATTTTCCCCACTGAGCAGATGTTCTGGTCACAAGAGAACAAGTATATTCCATGCTTATAATTTTCCCTGTGAAAAGTGTCGTTTGGGAAGATGGAAGGGTCTGAGCAGAGAAGTACGAGCAGTAGCTGGACCTTGGCAGCCAGGGGGCCGGAGGCTGCTGGAGCGGAGGAATCCAGTTTCAGAGAGATTGTCAGCAGCTGGACGGTCTGCCTACATCCTTCCTTTGCATTTCTGAAGTGAGGTAAATGAAGAGACAAACGTCTTTTCTTCAAGTCTGCACTCTGAGCTGGTTCTTTCAGAAGGAACCATTTTGCTCTGTGAGTAATATTTTCTAATTTCCTTCATTTTTGTAACCAAATGTCCCATGGCACATTGGAGCTTGATGTCAGTCTCAGCCTCTCTCAGCCTCCTAACAGTAATTACTGAACTCATACTTGGCTCTGGGCTGTAGAAACGAAAGAGAGAGAGAGAGTCTGTGATTCCTTTGGCAGTATCAGAAAATACCCCAAAGACGTAGCAGCTTTTGATTTGTAATATGCAAATTGTGCATAATTATCTTAAGGAAATTAAGCATTCAGTTTGAGAAAACAATTGTTCAAGTGGGATCTGAAAGCAAATTTATTTTAATTTAGGGGTGATAAACCTTGTGTGTAACTGAAAAGCTTACCAAGTCCAAGCTCAGGCCCCTTGCCACTTGACATGCCAGTAAGTTTAAAAGGAAGGTGTAGGAGCAAAGAATGCATTTTCTGAAAGGCAGCTGACCAAGAAGATAGCAGACTAATTTCTCAAGCACCATCTCAACTCAGGGTTCATTGTAAGGGGGAGCAGGAGGGGAGGCAGTTTAGGGAGTGACCGACGGCTGCAGACATCTGGACACCAGAGAGGGTTCTCTGAGGAGAACTGAGAAATGCCATGGTCCTGGCTAGTTAACTCTCACCGATCCAGGTCTGCTCATGACGTTTCTTGGAGAGGTCAATCATTATTTTCATATCTCCTGGGGAGGCAAGCTTCAGGTAAAGAGCTATTTGCGGAAGTCTCCAACTGTGAGCAAAATTCCTTTTGACAATCCACAAGCCTACATGCAGGGCTGCAGGGCTGAGCAGAAGCCCTTTTCCTTTTCTTTCTCTTTTGGCCCAAGGTTAAGGCAGCAAAGGAGACAGAAACAGCGTGGAGGCAGAGATGCCAAGCTTTTTCAATCTGTTACAAGAAGTCACTTGCTCTGTTAAAGAGGAAGCTATAGGGCAAGTGGATGTAAAGAGTGTGCAAACACACTACCAGAAGGAGGAAACAGATGTGGTGGGGGAAACGCTCACTCTATTATCTCTTCCTTTCAGGCAGAGGCATGATTAAAACTCATCTTGATCATTTTGTCCCCACAAAAAAAAAAAGTCATTTTGTCATATGTTTCAATGTTGAGTATTTAGAAAGATGAACAAGCACGGCTCTAGAGGCCCAAAGTACAGGCACAGAGAATGACGGGCATCTCAGGGCCAGGACAGAGATGCCTGGGATCTGAAACAACTCGGAGGTCAGAAGATACGTCTCAGTTGCTCATTTGCATTTTGTGAGTTTCTATGGAACATTCTCCCATAATAACATCATGTCCAAACACCCAAGACCATCCTCAATCTGTTTCCTTGTCTAAATCTTGAGTCTGATTTCTAAATTATTTGCTGCACACACAATGAACTATGATACATTTCAGGAAACGCCATGAACAGGTGCATCTTCAGGCCCTTTCCCAGCAGCTTCCACTGAGGCAGAAGCCAGCAAATGAAAACTCCTGGGGTTATGATTTTAAGTTCAGGTTCAAGTGTTAATTTCCCTGGGAATTTCTTCCTTGACTTCTACATACTCCTTATCAGAGAGAACTGTTAAATCCCCTGTGTCCCAGCAGCCTCTCTGACACACTGGTCATGGTATATCATTTATCTTTGCTCTGTTCTCCTAGACTGTGAGCCAGACCAGGGTGCTCACCTCTGAGCTCAGTGACAAGAGCAGGGCTTGACATGGGGCCCTGGGTCCTTTTGGGGTGACTGTATAAGTGAATGAGGTTTATTCTCAATTCTGACAACACATTGGTTAAGTTCACCAATTCCTGAAGAGATGGCACATGGGTGAATACATTTTGTCTTTTTAGAAGGTATATGCTAATAACTTTAATGTCCTCTGTTCTTACAAATATCTCAGTTTCCTGGAGAAAGTGAAGAAATTTTATCACATCCTAGATAGATGATTAAGGTGATTAGAGGTATAATTTGTAGTGCTTTACAGTTTGATGAAGAACCATTCAAGGTTATGCCTACAGTTAAACTGAAATGAAAAAATTCCGAATCTATGACTCTCCCCTGTGTATGCATTTGGCTGTGGTCTAGCCAGACATGCTATTCAAATGAACACATTAGTTCCGCTCTGACCCTCATTTATACATGCTGCTCAGTCCAGTGCTGCTTAGATCCACTCATAGGATTTGTTACCAAGCTCACAGCCCTCAGTATCTCCATTGTTTCATATTTGCCATCACAAAAAATAAAGCAGCAGAGGGTCAAGCTAATGTTTTAGCAGAGAACAATGCGAAGATTTCTTAGCTTTCACACTTTATCAGGAATGGTTTGCAACAGTTAGAAGTCTGCCTGTCCGGTTGCTGACCCCATCTGTTGCAGAGGGCCATATGAATAGTGCCCAGAAGACAGGAAAAGAGATAAAAACAGTAAAGTCAGAGACAATCCAGAGGTTCAGAGATGGAGACAAACTCATACCTACAAACAGCATGTCAGCCTGAGATTATGTGGGAAGCCAAGGATACCTTAAACAGGGAAGACAGGCTTTTCAATGGTCCACTGGAAAAATTCCAGCATCGAAATGGCTGAACAAGTAGAGAAAGCTTCAGAAAATAACACCTCTTCCTGTCCTGCAGTTATTTCTCACCCTGTCCATGTCTACTAAACTGTCATTTTTAGGTTCTGCAAATCCCACTGGCCTCAGGCAGATGTGTGCTCCAGGAATCTCACATTCCTATACCAGCCCTTCTGCGGCAGGCTACTCAAATTTGCTCTTCATCATAACAAGAAAAACCGCCTTGATCTTCTGTGGGAATCTTATCTGTCTGACAAACATCTGAAGCATGAAGATCGTCGTCAATGTCGTGAGCCAAGCCATCATCACTGCCCATCTGGAGCACTGACAGGAAGCCCACCAAGGCTCAGTGTGACAAATTGTTCCCCACCGGGCAGTTCCTTAAGGAAAATATGGACCCGGAAAACAGTGGCAGAGCAGGTCTTGCTCTTCCGAGCCCACAGCGGCCCCCCAGGTAGGTACAAATTATTATTGTTTTCTGTTCCTGCTCACCTGGTGGACCAGAGTTGGTCATGGCGCTGGGAAGACGCCAACACGTGGGCTTAGGCATCAGCCCATCTGGTTAAAAAATAAAGTGAATAGAAAGAAGCTTTTGCTCTACTTTCCCAGGAGTTGTGTCTGGTTGATGGGGAGGAAGGTTTTCACTCAGCTTGTAAACTGGGAATAACTTAAGTTGCTGGGTAGGAGGTAGGGGAGTTGGTGCCCTCAACGCAGATCTCTTGCTTCTGTGTCTCATGTGTGTTAAGGGGCAGAAGCTTTTCAAGAGCCCCTGGGCTCTTTCCTGGTTAGTCTTTGTGAACCCCAAGTTCTGGGATCCTGTCCCACTGGTTAGAGGGGAAATGTTCTTGTAATACTAAATATGAACACATGTTAAGACTTTCCCTTTAAGGGTTTTAGAGAAGGCTGATGACAGACCTTTGGGAATCTCTATCAGACTGAATATCATTGCAAAATATCTGGTATATTCCAAAGCTTCAGAAGGGATAGTGTTTCTAATTAGCCTCCTCTGAGAATGACAACAGGAAGAGAGATTCAACTGACCTCCAAAGCCATTCCTTTCTGCACATGAAGTTGGGTGTGTCATTGACAAAAAATATTCAAATACACTTCGGTGTTAAAACGACTGAGAGATGCCTGGGTGAATGGGTTTGTTTTGTTTTGTTTTGTTTACTCATCAGCACAAATTAATGGGAAATAACTTAGTAGTAAATGTGGATTGAGAAGACTTGGCATAGTTTCTGTTCCAGTTTGTTTATCTAATCACCGACTAGATGGTGATCTTCGCCGCTAACTTGGACCATCTGAGTCTCAGAATTTCTTACATATTACAATGAAAATTCTAATTGCAGGACTGTTTTGAAAAAATAAAAAGTCAAAACTCCCCTTTCTGTTAGTTAATAGCTTTGCACAGAACATTGGAGAATTTTCTCATGGCTGAATTTCTGTTTACACCTCACAGTGGGTCTGAAATTGAACTTTCAGAAGCTCCTCTCCGTGACACCCCCTTACTGGAGAAGGCCGCCCCATCCCCACCCCACCGTACATGGCAGACACTCTTGAAAAGGGAGCTGGAATTCCTGGGGGTGAGTGAGCCTCCTCCAACCTCAGCTGGCATAAGACAGGCTCTGGGAGAAAGTATCTAGTGAGAACAACATAGTTTCCCCCCTTGGATTCATGAAGAGTGAAAAACCTGGTAGATGAAGGGTTGACATTCTTCCTGTTGGAAAGAGGAAGCATTTCCTCATGAAGACCAGAATGCGACTGGCAAAGAGGACCCGCCCACTCTGGTCAGTGCTGGTGGGTTACTGTAAGATCTTGCTGTGAAGGATTTGTAAGTTTTATCTTTGCTTAGATGGAATGATGTCCACCATGACTCTGTAAGTAAAGGCAAATGAGAAATATATAGGCCATCCCCACTTTAGGTCATGCCTGCAACAATTCATAGAGTGAGAACTGGCCAGAGGGTGCTGGAAAATATCTCATCAGATGCTTTCTCAGGCCTGACTAAGATACCAAAGCAGTTTCTCATGTTTGACTTCATTTATAAGTAAATTGATGCATTCTTGGGAAAATGTCTTCTTATTCCACAAAATATATGCATCTTCTACAGGTAACACAGATTCTCGTTGCTTTGCTGTGCCTTTGTTTTGGAACAATTGTCAGCTCCATGCTCCATATTTCAGAATTTAAGGAAGACTATTTTTCATCATTTAAAGCAGGCTACCCATTCTGGGGAGCAGTTTTTGTGAGTATATATATCTGGAATGGTCTCTCAAATAACAGTGCACATAACTTTCCTTTTACTCAGATCAAATCTAATCAATTGTTTATTCCATAAACATATATACTCATAGTTTAAAGGAAATTTGTGTTAAACATATCAGCATACCTTTATCAGATGAGAAACCTGAGACTAATAAAAAAGTTTAAGGAATTTCCCAAGGGACATTTAGCTAATAAAAATTGACCCTATAAGCTGTCAGAATCCAGTTCCAGAAAGATGTCCCTAATACTGCACATCAATAAAACTATCTTAGTTCAGGGAGGGGAAAGAGACTGCAAAGGAGAGGAAAACAAGGTCAGTAGACATCTGACGAGCTTCGACTATGTCCTGGAAACATGTTGATGCTCTCCCACCACATCTCTGTTAGTCATTGTGCTGTTTAGAAACCAGGTGACTCAGGGAGGTCCTCAGTCTCTCTGCTCCCTGCCTTTCTATCCTCAGGCCATCACTGATCTGCTTTCTGTCGTTATTGATTAGTTTGCATTTTCTAGACTTTTCTATTAAAGGAATTACACAGCATGTTCTCTCTACTGTCTGGCTTCCTTCACTCAGCATAACTGTTTTTGATTAATCCATGTTGGTGGTGGTGTTTTTTATTAACAATTCATTCAGAAAGACATATTTTAACTCTAAAAAAATACCACATTGGCTTGGCCCTCTGCTAAATAGCTAGGATTCAGATCACCTCCATGGGACCCTCCTTGACCTCTGCCATATTCTATTTGAAACTTTTATCTCCTGTCCTTGCATTGCAAACACCTAGCTTATTGGGTGCCTCTCCACCCACCATGCACTCCGAATCTTTGAGATTGTTTTGAATTTGTACTATTGATTTTAATTTTCAATAAATATTTTGCCATGCACATTTTCATAATTATAATATGTCTATATTACATTTTTCATAGTCTGGAGATATGCCTGCCACAAACACATGTTTCTTGCCCAAAGGGTCTGACACTCATACAGGATGCTCGTGCAAACAGATGATTACAATAAGTGAGAGTAGTAAATAAAAATATAATAAAAAACAGAGTCATGTACAGAGTGCTGCTGGACCTTCCTACTATAAAAGTCAGGTTCAACATCACCTGGGAGCCTGGGAGAAATGAAGAATCTCAAGCCCTATCCATCTGCTGAATAAGAATCTGCATCTTAAAAGACCATCATATGATTCACATGCACATTTAGCTTTGAGAAATGCTCTGTAGGAAATAAGAATAAAAACATCGCTCAAGGGAACATAATGGATGGTACTATAGATTACACCCAAATTTACATTTGGAGGATGGAAGTGAAGGGGACATAGAGAAGGACAGATTCTCAGTGTGCTCTCTCTCCCCCTATTTTTTGGACAGTTTGCTGTTTCTGGATTTTTGCCAATTATGTCTGAAAAGCAACATACAATGTATCTGGTGAGTTGCAATTCTTTGTCCATCCTTAAGAAGATAAGAAAAATTGAATTTTAGGACTCTTATCATCTTCTACATTATGAGTGAATGTGGATATGTGATTTTTTCCAATGTACTCTATGTTGGATATAATCATTAAAAAGAGAGTCATTAATATATCTGTTGTATTATTTAAAAAACAATAAAATGTAATTACCTTGACACCTGTTTAAAAAATATCCTTCCCTGGGCCCTTGTCCCTGTAAGCATAGTCATAGGATCAAGTAGAAGATTCATTTCCAACTAAGGAGACTAGTTGAGGAGAGGCAACGCGTGTCTCCGTGGGTCTTCCCGAATGCAGTGCTCGCAAGAAGGCTACAGGTGCCTATTAAACAATGAGTACATTTTCAAGACTTCTCTTTTTAATCTACATTTTGAACCAATTCAGAGTTTACAGGGTACATCCAGCCCTGAAGGTGCAGGTAGATTTATTGGATGCCCTGACAGGTACAGCCCCAGTGTGAGTGTTGTTCTTTACCATCAGGTGTGGGGAAGCCTGGGAGCAAACACTGTCAGCTGCATAGTGGCCGGAACAGGAATCAGCACCCTGATCATCAACCTAAAGAGGAGCGTGGCTTCTATGGACAGTTGCCAGAGAGTTTATGAAAATGACTCCTGCTTTATGGCTTCTTTTTCCACTGTAGGTACTTCTTGAGGGAAGGCTAAGATTGATTCTATGTCCTAATCTCAGTAAGAAGCCCTCTTTTCCTTTTCCTTGAGCCCAATCCTTTTTGGCAACCTCTATCATGTAACGCAATGTTCTGTAGGTTCATGCACAAAGAGCCTGGCTCCCAGCTGAATTCTGTGAGGTTGGAGTCATCTGCCTTGCGGTTTTCCCAGGGGTGTGTGTGTATGTGAGTGTGCATCACTTTATAGGGACTGATCATATGGGGGTGGCAGTGAGTGAAATCGGGGGCTCCCATAAGGAGACACACTTTTGGGGCACCTACCTCGTGACACCTACTTTGTGGTTGTTCAACAGGAAATTGTGGCAATGATCCTGTTCCTTACCATTCTGGGGTTTTGTAGTGCCATTTCTCTCACTATCTATGGACTTGGAGAAGTATTCGAAGTATTCAAAGGAACTAAGGTAGGTACAGGCCTGCTACTAAATTTTGAATGACAAGCTGAGGAATTTGAGCTTTACTACTTAAACATACAGCCTAGATTTTCTAGAACATTTCTTGTGAAAATTATTTCCCCAAGTTTCAGTATTTTGGTTTCCAAATGTCATGCTTTGAATCACATTTTCCATTCATAAGTAGAACATAAGATCTTAAGAAAATAAGATAATAAGAAAATAAGATCTTCCTAACTTTAGAAAATGCATGGGAGATGAACAGTAGCATGTAGCAGAAACGCTCCGGTACCTGGGCTGATTCTCCAGTCCCGAACGGCTTCCTTGCATTTGTTCCTGCTCACTCCTTCCTTGGCTTTCACCTTCTCCTTTGCATGGAACCTTCAACTTTCTTTTTTCCCTCATTCGTGGCTCCCAATAGCCTTTCCCTGTTCCTAGCCTGCCCATCACACCTTTGATATAGGAAAAAGAATCACCAACACATACACTTGCAGAAATCTTCCAGTGAAACACACTCTCTCTGTCCACTTGCCAAAGCGTTTATGTCTGGTTGCTTTTTCTTTTTAATTTTGGTATCATTAATCTACAATTACATGAGGAACATTATGTTTACTAGGCTTCCCCCTTCACCAAGTTCCCCCCACTGTCCATCAGCATAGTAAGATGCTATAGAGTCACTACTTGTCTTCTCTGTGTTGCACAGCCCTCCCCATGCCTCCCCGCCACATTATACATGCTAATCGCAATGTCCCCTTTCTTTCCACCCCACCCTTAGCCCTCCCTTCCCTCCCATCCTCCCCAGTCCCTTTCCCTTTGATAATTGTTAGTCCATTCTTGGGTTCTGTGATTCTGCTGCTGTTTTGTTCCTTCAGTTTTTCTTTGTCCTTATACTCCACATATGAGTGAAATCATTTGGTACTTATCTTTCTCCACCTGGCTTATTTCACTGAGCATAATACCTTCTAGCTCCATCTATGTTGTTGCAAATGGTAGGATTTGTTTTCTTCTTATGGTTGAATAATAAATATTCCATTGTGTATATGTACCACATCTTCTTTATCCATTCATCTACTGATAGACACTTAGGTTGCTTCCATTTCTTGGCTATAGTAAATAGTTCTGCGATAAACATAGGGATGCATCTGTCTTTTTCAAACTGAGCTGCTGTATTCTTAGGGTAAATTCCTAGAAGTGGAATTCCTGGGTCAAATGGTATTTCTATTTTGAGTTTTTTGAGGAACCTCCATACTGCTTTCCACAATGGTTGAACTAATTTACATTCCCACCATCAGTGTAGGAGGGTTCCCCTTTCTCCACAACCTCACCAACATTTGTTGTTGATTGTCTTTTCGATGGTGGCGATCCTTACTGGTGTGAGGTGATATCTCATTGTGGTTTTAATTTGCATTTCTCTGATGATTAGCGATGTGGAGAATCTTTTCATGTGTCTATTGGCCATCTGAATTTCTTCTTTGGAGAACTGTCTGTTCAACTCCTCTGCCCATTTTTAATTGGGTTATTTGCTTTTTGTTTGTTGAGGCTTGTGAGCTCTTTATATATTTTGGATGTCAACCCTTTATCGGATCTGTCATTTATGAATATATTCTCCCATACTGTAGAGTACTTTTTTGTTCTATTGATGGTGTCCTTTGCTATACAGAGCTTTTCAGCTTGATATAGTCCCACTTGTTCATTTTTGCTTTTGTTTCCCATGTCTGGTTGCTTTTTTTGATCATTTTCCTCCAACGACAAAAAGACAGCAGATAAACACAAGTTCCGGCATGTAATAGCCTCACTGACTTGTTATCGACTGTTGTAATTCCTTTTGGGCCCACTCGGCCAGGCAATACAATTTGGTTGGTTGCAGACAGAGGGAGCAAGTGCAGCATCATGGGAGAGAGGGCGGAGATTCAGAAAGACACAAGGAGATGAGACCCACCTCTAGAACAAGTGTTCTAGTGGTGGGGAATTCTTGGTGATTGATGTTAAATGATTTTTCCCTCATCAGTGTTCAGAAGATCGTCTTTATGAAGAATTAAGCATATATTCGCCAATTTACAGTGAGTTGGAAGAAAGAGCAGAGACATCTTCTCCCACTGATTCATAAGAATCGTATGTTCAGAACATTCTGACAGCAAAGAGTACAGAAAACCACAGGTGTTTGTTTAAGGGGCTGCTGGAAGAATGTCAGTTCTCTCCATGGTCTGCCAATTTTACATTTTGATTTTTTCTCCAGATGATGGTGTTCTGTTTTTGCTGTTTCTGTTCACCCAAAAGTCTCCCTTGTCTCCCATTTGTAGATATGATAGTTTTGTGTTTTTCTTGTTTAATGCTATCTCACAGCCATCCCTTCTGGGAAGTCAACACATACTAAGAGTTTACTATGTGCAGTTAGGGAAAATAAGAGGAAGGCTGGTTGAGAGTTGAGTTAAACGTAGGCAACTTGATAATATTTGGTTTTTAGCCCTTTTTAGAGGTCACAAGAATGACAGATGTGCATAATATATGTCCCCTTGACAGACTGTAAGCCCCTTAAGGGCAAAGTTCATCCAGCAAACATATGCTGGGAACAATTTAGTGTTAAAGTTTCCCACACTTGTCTCCTTTACACTGTGTACCCAAGTATTTCATATGTAGTGAGTGCGCAGTGGGAAGGCACAAACCGCATGTTATAAATTAAAAGTGCTCTATAGGAGAAAGGGATCATTATATAAATTATTTAATTCATATATATATATACATATATATGCATAAAAGCAACCTCCAAATTTTAATAATCTCTAATGATATAAAATTTAAGTCCATTCTATCTTAACTCTAAGGAAGCTCTCTGATCCCACTCTAATTTTCTCTTTAATATGCTTTTATGCTTGACAGTCTCATATCAGCACCCTGGCTTGGAATGTTCTGTCTTCTCTTCTTTGCTTGCTTGAATTTCTTCTTTTTTCAATTCCTATCTTAAAATTCACCTCATTCTTTAAATGTTCTTTATGAGATTGTTCCTCTGTCTAGATTATGAGTTTTTCTAACCAAATATACCCCCCACATACCCACACAGAAACACACATATATAACTATATGCAAATATTTTATATCCCCTCAAGGATAATATATTTTTTCAGAGACACAAAGTTTCGTAAAAATCTTATATCGCCTGAATCACCAGCACATTCACTGACATGATGTTTTTCAATAATGTTTGCATGATGGTTGTGAGAGTGCACACATGTTATTGGGCTGTATGCTAAGATTTGCACATTCTATTGTATGTCCCTCAATAAAAATAATAAAGTTAAAAAAGTGTTTGCGGATTGATGAGTGGGCAGTGGGGAATTTTACTAAGTTACTCAGTGACTGGTGGGATGGATGGATGGGCAAAAACATGAAAACCATAAATGAAAATATAATTTAATGAGGAATTTGAAATGAAAGATGAATATATGAATGAAGACCTTGCTAAAATGAAGTCAGTGGGAATGGAGAGAAATGGTTGTATATAAAGCATGGGGAGAAGGGATGGTAGATCTTGTTAACAAGCTGAATTAAAGGATCTGAGCAAGCAATTGGATGATTAATACAATAAGAGCTTGAGTCTAAAATCAAAGAGAATACCTGGTATGTTTAAAGAAATGCTAGGAAATCAGAAGTATGAACTGATGAGGATAAGTACAGATAGAGCTAAATTGAGCTTAGCTTTTGGTTTTCATTTTTAGGAGACCAAAGAGAAATGTGCAAAGGGCCTGATGGCTGGCATTCAATAAAGAATTCTGGCAAAAATAAGATTTGATGATAGCAAGTCAGCATCATTGTAAGAGAGGGCATTATTAAATAAAGCAGATTCATGCTCTAAGAGAATTATTTTGAGATAAAAGTAAAGCCAAGTTCATCTTCACATGCATGTAATCAGAGGGTAAATGAAAAGAAAAACATCCAGGGTAGAAGATGCAAAACTTAAGTCAGAAAAGCAGATCGTGAAACGGTAGACTGTGGGTGGCCCAAACAGACAGAGGTTGGACAAATAGAGAATAGCTTACCACAGAGACAGTATCTGCTGGCTACAGAGAAGTCTATAGTGATGTCAACTCCAGGTAAGGCACAGACATGGGGTGGGAAAATAGCAACGGTGACTGATGGCCAAAGGTGCAGAGAAACTCAAAACATGGTAATGGCGATGAGCAAATGCCTGAAACACTTGTAGAGGCATCTAGAAAGAGAGCATGGGACAGATGAGATGTGAGAAATAAGACAGTAGACTGTGGATAGAGACTAATGAAGAAAAATAAGCAAAATAACTTTTTTTGTTGCTTGTTGCTATTTTTCTTATTAGGAAAAGGAAAAAGCAATTTGCATCTTTAAGCAGGCCCTATGGAGGGCCTGAAAAAAATCATTTGGGGTACCATTCAGAATTTATTAATAAAATAACTACATTTTATGTAGTTAGAATGTCAAAATTCAAAGGTGAAAGATCATTTTCCCAGAATGTAAAAGTGATCACATAACCACAAAACAAAATATTAAGTGACTTGGTATGTTTATCTCACCTCAAATCCTCAGATTTTTAATTTTCATTTTTCTGAAATAAAATTGTTTCTCAAAATTAGACAGTAGCACAAAAATATACCCTTCCACTGTGTGGCTTGCCAGGCTGTATCTCCCTTCCTGATCATCCATAGGTATTAATCATTTCACATCCATGGCATATATAGTCACATCCAAACTCCTAAGCCTGGCCTACCAAGATCCTCTACAAGATTCTCCAATTTATCTTGATAAGTGTGTAATATATACTACTACCCTTTCTCCAAATTCATATTTTAAACACATTGTTGACTATGCATTTCTATGTACATGACACAATTTTTGTCTCAAGACCATTCTGATGGCTGTCCGACCCCTGCCTGCCTTTCATCACGTGCCCACATCATGGATACACAGAGCACACAACTGCTATGCTCTTCACAGATTCATTGCTGCAAATTATCTTTATAAAAATTTCAATGTACAGGTCATCTTCTCCATGAAGACTGCCTACTGCACACCTATTCATCCAGCCTTAATTTCTTGCTTCATAACCACTTTACCCCATCATTCAGTATGTTATTTATTATGAGTGTACTTGTGATCTTTTTCATGTACCCTCAATTTCTAGTATTTGTGCAATAAATCAGAATCATTTAAATTGATTTTTTGTCTGTGTTTCTGTTTGTATATGAGGGTAAGGGGCTGACCAAGGATTATGGAGAATCAAAGCATCAATTCAGTGATGCCAAGAACCCAGAGCAGTTTCTGGAGGCCTCCTTTTTATCGGTTTCAACAGATGGGACAATCTATAACCCCACAGACAGAAAACAGTTGCAAGAATAACTGGTCATTTCTTGTCAATAAATGGTGGGATAAAGTTGGAAGGAAATTGGATCATGAATCACATTTTACACTTGGTCCTGACTCTGATTCCCTTGCTATGCTATGTGAACTTGGGACAGTCTTTTCCCTTTGGGGAGCTCAGGTGTTCCAACTGAAAGGGAGCAGTTTGTGACAACATGTTTCCAACAGATTTTTCTATTTCTGTGTCTGTGCTTTTGGTAATCACAATTACTAAGTTTGTGCTTGGCAGCACAGCAGCAAGTGGAGCTATCTGATGCTATTTGATATATGATCTAGCATCTGAGAGATAACATTTGTTCTAAACTCCTCTGGCAAAGGCTAATCAGAATTTATCTCTGAAAATTGTCTTAGAAATAGAATGTCCCAAATAATTCCCATTCTATGAGGTATGGGCCCACCTACAAAAACTGCTGATAAAATAGGGTGCCATATTCACAATTTCAGATTGATTTAGAGTGTTGAGGTAAACTTACACATGCAAGAGTGTGAGAATACACTGGCAGTTGCCATCTGTGTTTCCAGAATATTTCCTTCTCTGATGCCGAGGTTCCTGTTTGCAGAGTCGAGGAATGAACTTCACAAGCACTTAAGGTAGGAGAGCAAGTGAGAGGCTTTTATTTATAAATAAAGTGAGAGGACAGAGCTCCTGGCTCACACTGGGAGGGGACAAGAGAGCCCGGGGTGGTGCACTGTCTAGGGGACTTATAGGCAGTTAAGAGACAAAAGGGTAGGGATACAGACCTGCTAAGTGGTCCCGAAATGTTTGTTTTTGAAGAGACATTAAGTTTCTTATTAGTCTTCTGGGTTGTTTACAAGAAATTTACTGCTCTGATTTCCTCCCAGGATAGCAGCTTCCTGGTCTGGGGGCATATCAATCAAGACTGTCAGCTTTGCTCCCAAGGTGGGCTGAGTTATCGTCTGTTTATTAAGGAGTATGTTAAGAAACCTCCTTTTTAACTAACTGGGTTTTAAAATGCAATTTTTTCTTTAAGATGGAATCCTTCCTGCTTTTACTATGTTGTTTTGGGCTTGCTTGCTAAATTGCCCAGGTTGCAAATCACTTGATTAGTGCTGGAGGAGGAAAAGCAGCACCTGGGTAAAGTCCAAAAATAAGCTTGGCCCCCTAGCAGGCCAAAGCAAATCTCACAATGGATTATCTTGCTGTTTTTTTTCTGGAGGCCCTCACCCTACTCCGTCTAAGCCCATGGTCCCTGTCTCACCTCTATTGGAAAACCTCTGCTCATTCCAGTCAAGTGAGCTCACTTTGTGTCTCCCAAAGAGCTTCTATCTGAACATCTGCCTAGCATTTTGTTGAACAGGAGTGAGGAGTAGTGATCATTTAACTGTGAAGTTTGGAATACAATACACACAGAAGTAAATTGTAGTAGCTACATTAGATTCCAGTTCTATGAGCTTGGGTAATCTTTTAAATATTTCTTAATTTTTCTCCTCTCTTAAATGGATGTACTAAATATAACTACTTCAAATTCATTGTGTATGTTCGAAGATCATGTAGCCAAGTGCCTAGAATGGTGTATGGAACATATTTTTGCATCCATAAATATTGATGCCTAATCCTGAACCTGAAGTTAGGAAAAGAGACTTTGTCCCAACTTCTCAGGGCCTTTGACAAAATTCATCAAACCTTGTTATTTCTGGTTGGAAAAAGTGGGTACAGGACCCTGGAAAAGATTGGGGAAGGTGATTATTAGTAGCCTCCCCACAGAATATCTCTAGGTAAATTGAAAGGCTAGAAATATATATTAGATGATGATATTGTCTCAGTCCCAAAAACACAGAGAAATCATTGGAGAGGTGCTGTAGGGAAAATGCTATCAGATATGCTTTGGGAAACCTCTAGAAACATGTCTTTTCAGTACTGGGAACTATCTTAACACATACTATCAACCCATTAGGAATGAACTGCTGGGAAAACACAGTGTAGGAGCCTCAATCTGTAAAAAACACAAGAACAGAGGGGTGGATAGTCAAGAGAAGTTCTTGGCTCTAACATTAAGCTCTGCCCAAAAGGTGCCCCCATAGAACAGCTCATTTCCTGTTCTTCTTTGGGGGCCCCAGAACACTTTTTTGGGTTAGATTCTGGCCTATGTTTCTGCAAGGCCTTGGTCATGGGGATAGACTTAGAAAGAGGGCTGGCTAAGTGTCCATCAGTAGATGAATGGATAAAGAAGTGTGGTACATATACACAATGGAATATTACTCAGCCATAAGAAGAAAACAAATCCTACCATTCGCAACAACGTGGATGGAGCTAGAAGGTATTATGCTCAGTGAAATAAGTCAGGCGGAGAAAGACAAGTACCAAATGATTTCACTCATCTGTGGAGTATAAGAACAAAGCAAAAACTGAAGAAACAAAACAGCAGCAGACTCACAGAACCCAAGAATGGACTAACAGTTACCAAAGGGAAAGGGACTGGGGAGGGTGGGTGAGAAGGGAGGGAGAAGGGGATTAAGGGGCATATGATTAGCACACATAATGTAGGGGGGTCACAGTGAAGGCAGTATAGCACAGAGAAGACAAGTAGTGACTCTATAGCATCTTACTATACTTATGGACAGTGACTGTAATGGGACGTGCGGTGGGGACCTCATCATAGGGGGAATGTAGTAACCATAATGTTGCTCATGTGAAACCTGAGCATAAGATTGTATATCAATGATATGTTAATAAAAAAAATAGAGCCACCATTTGAACCAGCAATCCACTTCTGGGTATATATCCAGAGGAAATGAAAGCAGGATCTTGAAGAACTACTTGCACACCCGTGTTCACTGCAACGTTATTCACAATAGCCAAGAAGTGGAAGTAACCCAAATATTCTTCCACTGAAGAAAGAATAAAGAAAATGTGGTCTGCACATACAAGGGACTATGATGAAGTCTCAAAAAAGAAGAAAATCCTGACAGATGTGCACCGCGGATGAACCTTGAGGACATCATGCTAAGTAAAATAAGTCAGTTACAAAAAGACAAATGCTGGGTGATCCCACTGACATGCGGAATCTGAAATAGACTCACAGAAACAGCAGAAAGGTGATTGCTGGTCAGGGGTGGGGAGCAGGGAATGGTGAGTTGTTCAGTACGTATAAATTTCAGTTTTGCAAGAAGTAGCCATCCTAGAGTGCTGTGACTGTCCTTAGGGGTTAAAATAGTAAATTTTATCTTATATTGGTTTTTTTAAATAACCACAATGAAACGTTTTTTACAAATTTTGAAAAAGTTGGAGAAGAAGATTCAGGAAGACCTGCCATTGCCTAACATTTTAAAAATCACAACTG
The DNA here is from genome assembly GCF_030020395.1 of Manis pentadactyla. Classification (NCBI taxonomy): domain Eukaryota; kingdom Metazoa; phylum Chordata; class Mammalia; order Pholidota; family Manidae; genus Manis; species Manis pentadactyla. The sequence continues at coordinate 16,587,089 of NC_080027.1, read as the reverse complement.
TTCTAGGAAATCTATACGTTGTCACTACTGCTCATGATAGAAGTTGCGGATAATCACCACCAGTAGCCACAGCTTCTGTAAAACACAGAGGCAAGTGACAGGTAGGAAAAAGGATGTTGCCATTAAACCTCATGCTCTCTGAAACATGCTTCCACACATCTTCCTGCCATTCCAGAAAAATATATATAATTTATGCCTCTCTTCCTCCTACCAAATCTTATTCTAGTACAAATCATTGGCACAGCATAAATTGCAACCAGAACCCTGGCACAAAAGACATCTGGGAAGTATTGACCCCAGTTGACCAGCCCTTCTTCACGAAGCAGAATATGGAGTGGGAAAGGCCCATCTGGCTTCCATTTAAAAAAAAAACCAACATACATATTAAAGATAACTTTATTAAGAGTTTACTAGTGACCTATATATGCATTCTCTCCTCTCTATGAATTAATATTAATTAGTTAAAGTTAACAAATGAATTAACTAATTAATTAATATAAATTACTTTTCCCTTTTACCAGGAAAAGGAAATTTCAGGATGGAACAGGATTCTGGGGTGTGTTGGGAGCCATAGGCCATAGAAACAATGGTCTCGCCCTTTTCGCCTAGGCCTCTAGTTTCTCAAGCCTGCCCCGTTTACGAAAGATCAATTGACCCAGCTTGTGACTAGACCGCTGGGATAGAGATTAAGCAGCTGCCGTGATAACATCTCCTCCTTAGTAAAACATTCTGTCTTTTCTCAGTAATCCCCCACCCGTGATCTTTTCCACAGAACATTCTTCAGTTATGTATCCTAGCAACCTAGATAATCCTTGCCACTTCAGCTGGGGCTGTTTCCCCCTCCTAGCTCCTATATAATCTACCTTGCAAGAATAAACTTGGAGACCTTGATCAGACTTTCGACTTGGTCTCCTTCTTTGTGTCTGGTTTGTCTCTCATCCAGGTTAACTTCCCCTTGAGCCCTTGTTGAACTTCCCCGCCGGCCGGGGCAGGGGTGGAAGCAGAGGGGTTTTGGTATGTGTGAAAGTAAAAACTATAAACGATAGGTTGGAGATAGTCTTTCTTCCATGCCTTTGTGAAGACGTACCACTCTGTTTGTGGGTCTACAGTACTATGCACAGTGTCTGGTCCAACCTTTGCATCTTGGAGAGTAACTCACTCACTGAATATAAAATCTTTACATGTGGTAACAGTTAAATGTTGGTTGTGTATGTTCCCAGTGATGGTGCTGAGGATAATTTCACTTCCTGTGTGGGAAAAGGTGACCTTGTAGATTATTCTAGAAAGAGGAACCTCACTGCAAAAACAGCATTATCTTTCTTGCCTCTCTTCCTTTCCCAGTCATAATGTGATAAGATATATAATGTCTTTTGGTAAGTATATAGTCTTTTATTTGGCTTCTTTCACTCAGCAAACTTATTTTGATAGTCACCCATGATTTTGCATGTACAGAGTAGTATTCCATTGTATGGCTGCACCGCCTCTTTGTTCACTGATTTGCCTATTGATGGGCACTTGGGTATGACAAATTAGGCTATTATGAACATTCTTTATATGGACACAAGCTTTACTTTCTCTTTGGTGAATACCAAGTAGAAAGGCTGAGTCACACAGATGTTTTACATCTAAGAAACTGCCAAGTGGTTTCTGAAGTGCTTGTACCATTTCACATTCCCACAGCAGTATATGACAGATCGTGTCCTCACATCCAGGCCAGCACCTTGAATGGCCAGTCTTTTAAATTTTCTCATGCTAACAGATGTGAAGTAGTCCTCATTGGGGTCTTAATTTGTATTTACCCAGCTACTAATGATTTTGAGCTTCTTTTCATGTCATAGTTTGCTTATTTGGTGAAGAGTCTATTCAAATCTTCTGCCTTCTTTAAAACTGAGTTGTTTTCCGGTTCTCGAGTTGTGAAAGGTCTTATATCTTCTACATACAAGTCCTTTATCTGAAATATGATTTGAAACTCTACTCCCAGCTTTTGTATCTTTTTATTCTATACCAATATCTTTCAAAGAATTGGTGTTTTTAATTTGAAGTCCAATTTGCATTTTTTTTTGAGAGGGCATCTCTCATATTTATTGATCAAATGGTTGTTAACAACAGTAAAATTCTGTATAGGGGACTCAATGCACAACCATTAATCAACCCCAAGACTAATTCTCAACGGTCTCCAATCTTCTGAAGCATAACGAACAAGTTCTTACATGGTGAACAAATTCTTACACAGTGAATAAGTTACATAGTGAATAGTGCAAGGGCAGTCATCACAGAAACTTTCAGTTTTGATCACGCATTATGAACTATAAACAATCAGGTCAAATGTGAATATTCGTTTGATTTTTATACTTGATTTCTATGTGAATCCCACATTTCTCCCTTATTATTATCATTATTATTATTATTAATAAAATGCTGAAGTGGTAGGTAGATGCAAGATAAAGGTAGAAAACATAGTTTAGTGTTGTAAGAGGGCAAATGTAGATGATCAGGTCTGTGCCTATAGACTAAGTATTAATCCAAGCTAGACAGGGGCAACAAAACATCCACGGATACAGAAGATTTCTCTCAAAACAGGGGGGGATGAGGTTCTAAGCCTCACCTCTGTTGATCCCCAATTTCTCACCTGATGGCCCCCCTGCGACTGTGCCTGTCTTAGGTTGTTCCTCCCTTGAGGAATCTTACCCGTCTCTGGCTAACCAGTCATCTTCCGGGGCCATACAGGGAAATGTGAAGTTGGTAAGTGAGAGGGAAGCCTTATTGTTTGAAAAGGTTAGCTTTTTACTTCTTTGAAGATTTATGCCCTGTGGCTTCTATGCCCTGCATTTGTCTTGAGGTATCTTTACCACTTGGAAGAATTATGATACTCGGTAATTTCTATATGAGGCATGAATTCTAATTAAGGGTTGTAATTAGGAAGGAAGAAGAAAAGCTATAGAAGTGGCAGACGGAAGAAAACATGGGAAGATTATTTCTTTGACATATCTTCTTGTAGTGTAACATAAGCATGTATAGGTTTTAAACTACTAATTAAATTGCGTGCACACATTAACATAATAGGAATACAGCCACATAACCAAAGCAGACCTATAATTACCAGCCATATCCAGTGAAACCAAAAAACCAGTTAGGCACCCTAGGCATTTGTGAAAACTTATCAGTGATATGATGGATATTGTCTAACTGAATTTGAATAGTTTGAGAAAAATCAGACAATTTAAAACACATTCCTGGGAACTGTTCACATCCCATATGTTCTTTTAACAGTAGATAGTCTGTAGTCGCAAGATTTTGGAGCACTGCAACTTGGACTTCTCCTAATTCTTGGTTGAGTTCCAACAGTATAGATCAAGTCAAATTTGTTGTTTTACTGTATGCACAGGCCAGCTTAGATATCTCCTTCTTCATTCCAATGGCAATTCCAGGAACCAGTGGGATGAACGCAGCTACAACTGCAACAGCGCCAGGATCTTTGTTGACATTTTTTGATGATCATCTTCTGGAATGACTCTTCCAGAGAATGTTGATGTTGGAAGTTCTTCTTCATACTGTATCTTAATTCTTTTTCTGGGTAGCCAAATTAGGCTTTGATCCTCTGTTAGTCCATTGCTGGGTTCTGTGATTCTGCTGCTGTTTTGTTCCTTCAGTTTTTCCTTTGTCCTTATACTCCACATATGAGTGAAATCATTTGGTATTTCTCTTTCTCTGCTTGGCTTATTTCACTGAGCATAATACCCTCTAGCTCCACCCATGTTGTTGCAAATGGTAGGATTTGTTTTCTTCTTATGGCTGAGTAATATTCCATTGTGTATATGTACCACATCTTCTTTATCCATTCATCTACTGATGGACACTTAGGTTGCTTCCAGTTCTTGGCTATTGTAAATAGTGCTGCGATAAACATAGGGGTGCATCTGTCTTTTTCAAACTTGAGTGCTGCATTCTTAGGGTAAATTCCTAGGAGTGGAATTCCTGGGTCAAATGGTAAGTCTATTTTGAGCATTTTGAGGAACCTCCATACTGCTTTCCACAATGGTTGAACTAATTTACATTCCCACCAGCAGTGTAGGAGGGTTCCCCTTTCTCCACAACCTCGCCAACATTTGTTGTTGTTTGTCTTTTGGATGGCAGCCATCCTTACTGGTGTGAGGTGATACCTCATTGTAGTTTTAATTTGCATTTCTCTGATAATTAGTGATGTGGAGCATCTTTTCATGTGTCTGTTGGCCATCTGTATTTCTTTTTTGGAGAACTGTCTGTTCAGTTCCTCTGCCCATTTTTTAATTGGATTATTTGTTTTTTGTTTGTTGAGGTGGGTGGATATCAAGCCTTTATCAGATCTGTCACTTACAAATATATTCTCCCATACTGTAGGGTACATTTTTGTTCTATTGATGGTGTCTTTTGCTGTACAGAAGCTTTTCAGCTTAATATAGTCCCACTTGTTCATTTTTGCTGTTGTTTTCCTTGCCCAGGGACATATGTTCAAGAGGTCACTCATGTTTATGTCTAAGAGGTTTTTGCCCATGTTTTTTTCTAAGAGTTTTATGGTTTCATGACTTATATTCAGGTCTTTGATCCATTTTGAATTTACTTTTGTGTATGGGGTTAGACAATGGTCCAGTTTCATTCTCCTACATGTAGCTGTCCAGTTTTGCCAGCAACATCTGTTGAAGAGACTGTCATTTCGCCATTGTATGTCCATGGCTCCTTTATCAAATATTAATTGACCATATATGTTTGGGTTAATGTCTGGAGTCTCTAATCTGTTCCACTGGTCTGTGGCTCTGTTCTTGTGCCAGTACCAAATTGTCTTGATTACTATGGCTTTGTAGTAGAGCTTGAAGTTGGAGAGTGAGATCACCCCTATTTTATTCTTCTTTCTCAGGATTGCTTTGGCTATTCGGGATCTTTCGTGTTTCCATATGAATTTTTGAACTATTTGTTCCAGTTCGTTGAAGAATGTTGCTGGTAATTTCATAGGGATTGCATCAAATCTGTATATTGCTTTGGGCAGGATGGCCATTTTGATGATATTAATTCTTCCTAGCCACGAGCATGGGATGAGTTTCCATTTGTTAGTGTCCCCTTTAATTTCTCTAAGCAGTGACTTGTAGTTTTCAGGGTATAGGTCTTTCACTTCTTTCGTTAGGTTTATTCCTAGGTATTTTACTCTTTTTGATGCAATTGTGAATGGAGTTGCTTTCCTGATTTCTCTCTCTATTGGTTCATTGTTAGTATATAGGAAAGCCACAGATTTCTGTGTGTTAATTTTGTATCCTGCAACTTTGCTGTATTCCGATATCAGTTCTACTAGTTTTGGAGTGGAGTCTTTAGGGTTTTTTATGTACAAATATCATGTCATCTGCAAATAGTGACAGTTTGACTTCTTCTTTACCAATCTGGATTCCTTGTATTTCTTTGTTTTGTCTGATTGCCGTGGCTAGGACCTCCAGTACTATGTTAAATAACAGTGGAGAGAGTGGGCATCCCTGTCTAATTCCCGATCTCAGAGGAAATGCTTTCAGCTTCTCGCTGTTCAATATAATGTTGGCTGTGGGTTTATCATAGATGGCCTTTATTATGTTGAGGTACTTGCCCTCTATTCCCATTTTGCTGAGAGTTTTTATCATGAATGGATGTTGAATTTTGTCAAATGCTTTTTCAGCATCTATGGAGATGATCATGTGGTTTTTGTCTTTCTTTTTGTTGATGTGGTGGATGATGTTGATGGATTTTCAAATGTTGTACCATCTTTGCATCCCTGGGATGCATCCCACTTGGTCATGGTGTATGATCTTTTTGATATATTTTTGAATTCGGTTTGCTAATATTTTGTTGAGTATTTTTGCATCTACATTCATCAGGGATATTGGTCTGTAGTTTTCTTTTTTGGTGGGGTCTTTGCCTGGTTTTGGTATTAGGGTGATGTTGGCTTCATAGAATGAGTTTGGGAGTACTCCCTCCTCTTCTATTTTTTGGAAAACTTTAAGGAGAATAGGTATTATGTCTTCTCCGTATGTCTGATAAAATTAAGAGGTAAATCCATCCTGCCTGGGGGTTTTGTTCTTGGGTAGTTTTTTTATTACCATTTCAATTTCTTTGCTCGTAATTGGTTTGTTTAACTTTTGTGTTTCTTTCTTGGTCAGTCTTGGAAGGTTGTATTTTTCTAGGAAATTGTCCATTTCTTCTAGGTTTTCCAGCTTGTTGGCATATAGGTTTTCATAGTAGTCTTTAATAATTCTTTGTATTTCTGTGGAGTCTGTCGTGATTTTTCCATTCTCATTTCTGATTCCATTGATTTGTGTTGATTCTCTTTTTCTCTTAATAAGTCTGGCTAGAGGCTTATCTATTTTGTTTATTTTCTCAAAGAACCAGCTCTTGGTTTCACTGATTTTTGCTATTACTTTATTCTTCTCAATTTTGTTTATTTCTTCTCTGATCTTTATTATGTCCCTCCTTCTGATGACTTTAGGCCTCATTTGTTCTTTTTTTTCCAGTTTCGATAATTGTGATATTAGACTATTCATTTGGGATTGTTCTTCCTTCTTCAAGTGTGCCTGGATCGCTATATACTTTCCTGTTAAGACTGCATTCGCTGCGTCCCACAAAAGTTGGGGCTTTGTGCTGTTGTTGTCATTTGTTTCCATATATTGCTGGATCTCTATTTTAATTTGTTCGTTGATCCATTGATTATTTAGGAGCATGTTGTTAAGCCTCCATGTGTTTGTGAGCCTTTTTGTTTTCTTTGTAGAATTTATTTCTAGTTTTATACCTTTGTGGTCTGAAAAGTTGGTTGGTAGAATTTCAATATTTTGGAATTTACTGAGGCTCTTTTTGTGGCCTAGTATGTGGTCTATTCTGGAGAATGTTCCATGTGCACTTGAGAAGAATGTATATCCTGCTGCTTTTGGATGTAGAGTTCTATAGATGTCTATTAGGTCCATCTGTTCTACTGTGTTGTTCAGTGCTTCCGTGTCCTTACTTATTTTCTGCCCGGTGGATCTATCCTTTGGGGTGAGTGGTGTGTTGAAGTCTCCTAGAATGAATGCATTGCAGTCTATTTCCCCCTTTAGTTCTGTTAGTATTTGTTTCACATATGCTGGTGCTCCTGTGTTGGGTGCATATATATTTAGAATGGTTATATCCTCTTGTTGGTCTGAGCCCCTTATCATTATGTAGTGTCCTTCTTTATCTCTTGTTACTTTCTTTGTTTTGAAGTCTATTTTGTCTGATATTAGTACTGCAACCCCTGCTTTCTTCTCTCTGTTGTTTGCCTGAAATTTATTTTTCCATCCCTTGACTTCTAGTCTGTGCATGTCTTTGGGTTTGAGGTGAGTTTCTTGTAAGCATCATATAGATGGGTCTTGCTTTTTTACCCATTCTATTACTCTGTGTCTCTTGATTGGTGCATTAAGTCCATTTACATTTAGGGTGACTATTGAAAGATATGTACTTATTGCCACTGCAGGCTTTAAATTCGTGGTTACCAAAGGTTCAAGGTTAGTCTCTTTAGTATCTTACTGACTAAATTAGCTTGCTTATTGAGCTGTTATATACACTGTCTGGAGATTCTTTTCTTATCTCCCTTCTTATTCCTCCTCCTCCATTCTTCATATGTTGGATGTTTTGTTCTGTGCTCTTTTTAGGAGTGCTCTCATCTAGAGCAGTCCCTGTAAGATGCCCTGTAGAGATGGTTTGTGGGAGGCAAATTCCCTCAACTTTTGCTTATCTGGGAATTGTTTAATCCCTCCTTCATATTTAAATGATAGTCGTGCTGGATACAGTATCCTTGGTTCAAGGCCCTTCTGCTTCATTGCATTAAATATATCATGCCATTCTCTTCTGGCCTGTAACGTTTCTTTCGAGAAGTCTGATGTTAGCCTGATGGGTTTTCCTTTATCGGTGAACTTTTTCTCTCTAGCTGCCTCTAAAACTGTTTCCTTGTCCTTGATCTTTGCCATTTTAATTATTATGTGTCTTGGTGTTGTCCTCCTTGGATCCTTTCTGTTGGGGGTTCTGTGTATTTCTGTGGTCTGTTCGATTATTTCCTCCCCCAGTTTGGAGAAGTTTTCAGCAATTATTTCTTCAAAGACACTTTCTATCCCTTTTTCTCTCTCTTCTTCTTCTGGTACCCCTATAATGTGGATATTGTTCCTTTTTGATTGGTCACACAGTTCTCTTAATATTGTTTCATTCCTGGATCCTTTTATCTCTCTCTATGTCAGCTTCTATGCGTTCCTGTTCTCTGGTTTCAATTCCATCAATGCCTCTTGCATCTTATCCATTCTGCTTATAAATCCTTCCAGAGTTTGTTTCACTTCTGTAATCTCCTTCCTGACATCTGTGATCTCTCTCTGGACTTCATCCCATTGCTCTTGCATATTTCTCTGCATCTCCATCAGCATGTTTATGATTCTTATTTTGAATTCTTTGTCAGGAAGACTGGTTAGGTCTGTCTCCTTCTCTGGTGTTGTCTCTGTGATCTTTGTCTGCCTGTAGCTTTGCCTTTTCATGGTGATAGGAATAGTCTGCAGAACTGGGACGAGTGACGGCTGGAAGGACTTCCCTTCTTGTTGGTTTGTGGCCCTCCTCTCCTGGGAGAACAGCGGCCTCTAGTGGCTTGTGCTGCGCAGCTGCGCGCAGACAGGGTTTCTGCTTCCTGCCCGGCTGCTATGGAGTTAATCTCCGCTGTTGCTGTGGGCGTGGCCTGGCTCGGGCAGCTACTCCAAAATGGTGGAGCCGCGTTGGAGGGGGAGCAGCCGGGAGGCTATTTATCTCCGTGATGGGTCTCCGTGCTCCCTGCTGCCCAGGGGGTTAGAGTGCCCAGAGATCCCCAGTTTCCCTGCCTCTGGACTAAGTGTCCCGGGGCGCTTCCGTCCGGTTTTGGGGTCCCTGTCCCTTTAAGACTTCCAAAAAGCACTCGACAAAAAAAAAACAAAGAAAAAAAATAATAATAATAATTAAAAAAAAAAAAACAACTGCTCGCTTTTCTTTGTCCTATGGCGCCAGCCTCAGGGACCCACTCAGCGGTCTTACTGCCCTGTTTCCCTAGTATCCAGGGCCCTGCGCACCCACTGTGTCTGCGCTCTGGCCCGGATGGCTGGGGCTGGGTGTTCAGCAGTCCCGGGCTCCCTCTCCCTCCTGCTCTGACTCCTCTCCTCCTGCCAGGAGTTGGGGGGAGGGGCGCTCGGGTCCTGCCGGGCTGGGGCTTGTATCTTACCCCCTTCGTGAGGTGCTGGGTTCTCGCAGGTGTGGATGTGGTCTGGATGTTGTCCTGTGTCCTCTGGTCTCTATTCTAGGAAGAGTTGTCTTTGTTATATTTTCATAGATATATGTGGTTTTGGGAGGAGATTTCCGCTGCTCTACTCACGCAGCCATCTTGGCTCCACCCCCCAATTTGCATTTTTTTAAGTGGATCATGCTTGAACTCTCCAAGTTCATTAGGAAAAGCAAGAGAGAGATTCTTCTCTAGCAAGTAATAAAGCCTCTGCCACTGTACAGGGTACAGGGAAGTCTAGGAATTTGTTTCTGAGGCATATTCATAAAACATCCCCATTTCAAGTCTCACCATCCCATTGTTTCTCATAAGGTCCCTGAAAATAAAACAAAAGACACGTTAAAGATGCATATCCAGTGTCCTTTGCATTTGAATTATCTTTAAAGTATAAATTTTGGACTTGATTTTCAATGTGGTTTGCAGGAGATATGTGTAATCATAAGTGTTTCCAAGGAAACCTTCTGACTTTCATCAGTGTGCAGTGGGTTGTTATTTAACCAAAGAGTTTATTTTCTGCAAGGATTATGATGCAGTTAATATCACCAGCCAGCACCACAGTCTTTATAATTATCATCCCCCCATATTGTTGAAGTGCTAGAACAGCTTAACTCAAAGGGACCTCTTCTACATGGACCTCAGCCCTACCCACTTCAGGTTGGAGTCTTAGTAGTGACATCACAGCACACAGCATGCTAGAGATATCAGTATAATTTCCAGTACCATGGGGTCTGTATTAGTATCTGATTGCTTAGCCATTCATTTCCCAAATCTCATAAAGGAAGTCTACTTTTTAGGGCACTTCTGGGTCCACTCTATCCACTTCCCTCAAATGCAACATCTTAGACAAGGATTTGAGGGTAGATGGTTTATTGGGTCGTCAGCTCAGAAAGCTGGGAGGGGGAGTGGGAAGACAAGAAAAGAAGGAAAGCCAGAACAAGGTTATTAAATTCACCATTTTGGGTAAGTGGGATTCAATTATCCAGCTACCTTCCCAAAAGTTATAAAATGCCTCCCAGAATAGCCAACTTAAAGCACAGGAGGCTGAAACATTTAGCCCCTGTATTAGTTACCTATACAGGGATAGTTTCCTATACAAAACAACCCTCTTACAGCTCTGTAAGCCAGAAGCCTGACATCAGTTTCCCTGGGATAAAGTGAAGTGGTCAGCAGGCCCAGCCCCTTCTGGTGAACACGTTTGCTTGCCCTTCTAGCTTTTAGAAGCCACATGCCCTCTGCGCTGTGGTATTCCCATTACTCCAATCTCTTGTTTTTCTCATCAGATCTCCTACAACCTCTCTGATCTCCGGATTCCCTCTTACAAGGACCCCTGTGATTATGTTGAGCCAACTCAGATAATCAAGGATAATCTTCCCATTTCAAGATCTTTAGCTTAATTCCATTGACAAAGACTCTTTTTCAATAAAAGGTTATGTTCAAACAGGTCCCAGGGATTAGGAAATGGACATCTTGGGGGGACACTATTCAGCCTATCACATCCACGAACTGATTAATTGGTTGAGGTTTACCTCCAGAAGCTCCCTGTGTTCTGAAACGTCTCTGTGTTTGTCACAGTCTGAGTTTTCCCATGGGCAGAGAAATTTTTATCATGAACTTTTGTGGGTTTTCTTACCTTTGCTTAGTCCCTGGTGCTCTCAGATAAACAGCTGTGATGCACTTAGCCTTTTGTGATGGTGGATAATTACCCATGTCTATTGCCTAGAATTAGACTCTGGTCACTTCATTCCATGACCTCTTCCCTTTTCCCTCCATTTCCTTGCTGAGATCCCATTTATTCTAGAAGTTACTTAATGTTTTCCTTTTGAAATAGATAGATTTTGAGAATGGCACATTTCTTCTCTGCCTTTCCTTTATGTCATTGCTTTAGATCTTTCTTAACTTTTTTCTACAGTAAAACCAAAGTATGGATGGATAGAGTTACAGGGAAGTGGGGAATATATCTGTTCCCCTTATTTTCATTGTCAATTTTGCAGAACAAACATTTAGAACCAGAATTTGTAAGGTCAAAATGAAACAGACATCCTGTCAATTGTTATATGAATATATATGTGTATATGTATATATACACATATATCAAATTTTCTTATTATATTAATTATATATTATATACATATATAATCTCCTTTATGCAGATTGCAGACCTAGTCCTTGGTATAGCATAACTCTAATTTTGACGTTTATGTATTTTTAGCTAATCGTAAAGTCTTCTCTTCTTTTCCCCAATTCTCTGTTATGCACCAGGTTCAAGCCAATTGTTCTAAGAGGTATCTGTCTACCTGGGACAGGGGGTACAAGGAGGGGAGTGCAGATTGCACAGGGTGGGCAGTAAGCAGTAAAACTGAGAAGATTTGAGCTTATGGAAGGAAAACACAATATTTTCACACCCTGGGAGACCAGAGAAGAATTTAGTTCATCTCCTGCCTTGTTCCTAAGTAGCCTTTTCAAAGACAACAGAAATTATTTGGAATTCTGCACAGATTTGTCTGTTTTGTCCATTCACTTAATTACTCAATCCTCTACTTACACCCACATGGACTCATGGATATTGTTTTATATTGGGTTCTAATGTAATACTACTTTATTAATTTTGTTGCCTAAAATGTTTCAGCTTTGGACATTATGAACTCTTCCAATGGATTCCTCTGTTCCTTTGACATTCCCCTATCATTATATTTCTTTTTGATAACTTCCTTAGTCTGCAGCAGGACAAGATACTCTCAGCTCATCTTATATATTTCCTACCCAAGACTTAGAACCAGCCATTTATCCAAGATCCCCTAGATTCTTTTACTGGAGAATGGTATTTGAAGCAAAGATCTGGGAGTTAGGTGTGCTTGTTGCTATTGGGGTGTGTTTTTTTGAGGTCCTCTCAATGTAAAGAGCAGGGAATATGTGTGCATGCTAACCCATGTAAACACACATATCTATAAATATTTCTGCATATATCCTTCTGTATCTGTATCAGTCTAAATATGAGCTTAGATTGACTTCTCTTTCTCTAATTGGTTGTTACATGGATCATTCTAGACTTCCCTGGCTGTCTATAACCTCCCATTCCAACTCAGTTACTTAATTATTCAATTCCAGTGCATGTATATAGTTTCAGACTTGATTGACAAGGTACTGCATGTTATATAGACTGAACGTTTATGTCCCCTCAAAACCCATAAATTGAAAACCTAATCCCCAATGTGGTGGTATTTAGGGGGGACCTTTGGGAGGTGATTGGATCATGAGGGCAGAGTCCTTATGAATGAGATTAGTGCCCTTGTGAAAGAGACCCCACAGAGCCACCCTGCCCCTCTCACTGTGTGAGGACACTGTGACAGGACGGCCATCCATGAACCACGAAGTGGGCCCTCACCAGGTACAGGACCTGCCTGCACCTTAATCTTGGACTTTCCACCCTCCAGAACTGTGAGAAATCAATTTCTGTTGTTTATAAGCAACTCAATCTATGGTATTCTGTTATATGTAGCAAGACAAACAGATTAAAACAACACAGAATTGTTTTAAAGATTTTTAGAATCAATACAACAAATCAAACCAACCAATAGAAAAACTGATAGAAGATATCAACATTTGATTCCTACAAGAACATATTTGAATAGCAAAAAACATGAAAAAATGCTGGTTTTATCTTGCAAAGCCAAGAATTGGCCAGGATGTGGAGCAATAGTAACAGCAGTTGTCATACACTTAGAGTAAGTTAGTTTGAAATACCACTTTAGAGACTCATTTAACAAAATCCTGTGTTAGGAGATGTGCCCAATTTAAGACATAAGCCTTGCAAAATTATTGTCTAATACACAGAGACACACATCAGAATATTTTGAATTGGATTTCTGCTGAAATAAGTATTGCAGGAACTATACGTTTTATCAACATGTAAAGAAGAAAATGATTTTTATACAACTGAATATGGTAAAGCAATGAAAATGATGAATAAAAACTACATATTATGATACTGAGTGGAAAATGCTTTCGAAGAAGTTAAAGTAAAATACATGTCTTGACTGAGGGTTTCAGCCCCAGGCAGGTTCACTATGAATTCATTAAGCCCAGAAAATAACAACAGAGCATCTTTGGGTAAAAGGTCTTATACTGGGCTTTATTCTTGTAGTGGCAGGTCAAGTGCTAGAATCCCGTCTGTCTCTGGGGCAGTCTGCATGCTGCAAGCAGGTTTCTGCCTCCAGGCCTCTCTGCCACCTCGCAGCCCCACAGCACTGGGAGGAGCTCTTTATATAGAGTCAATAATAACTTCTTGCACACACATGTGCAAGCCTAAGCCTGCAAGCATTGCACATGCCCAGTGGGCAAGCGGACCAGGGTTAGGTGAGAATCCTGGCCAGAGGAACTTTGGTTTTCTCTACCTGTTATAATGTATATGTTTTAAAATAAAATCATATTATATTACTGAATGTGGACACTCTTTGTTCATTTTTTAACAGAGTGCCTGCCCTTTAGCAGACTTTCAAAAACCAATAAAAAATGTAAAGAGCAAAGTATTAAAAATCAATGTGGGAAAAATCTGATGTTTACTTAGTGCTTTATTTTGTAGAAAGTAAGTGAGATTAGTAAAAAAAAAAAACTAAATTTTTTTTGGTCTCATTTCTACCTCTTGATGTTCTGAAGCTGTTGGCTCTCTGGTTTTAAAAAAAATCAGGCAATTAGCAAACCATAAAATAAATAGAATATTCCTTGATTCTTAACAGAGTTTCACAAGTTGACCAATGGGACCCAGGGATGGGGTAAATACTTGAAAACCTAGAAGACAGGGATAGAACATCAGGTGTTACATATTGAGCAAAAGAATAATATCAGTTGTGAGGAGTTTTCCAATGCAATCACAAGAAAAAGGCTATTAAAAGGGTTGGTTACTAACTGCTCTCAGTAGGCTCAGCTATACTGGTTAGTGATGAATTTTTTATCTGATGTTTGTCAACAAAATGTTAATTTGTGTTAATTAACAAAATGTTAATATTCTTTGCTGCTGTTGAGCCCTTGGTATAAAAGTCAGAATCTCGCCCCCTGTGGGAATGAGCTTTTGCCAGAAAAGCTTTACACGCAATAACAAAACAGCATCTGAATGCCATCAAGACCAAAAAGCAAGTCCCTGGTAGTTGGAGATTGATGACTAGTTCGTGCAAGTAGCAGGTTATTCGTTACAGTTTCATCACAGCTGTGCTGGTAGGCTGGGTCGGATGACTCACAGGAAATAACGATGACCCCGCAGAGCTGAAGGTGGCTGTGGGTCACTCTTTGGGTCAGACTCTTCTGCGGAGGTGATTTAAAGAACAGTGACCGAGAGGGGAGCTCACCTCCCATTTGGGGCAGTTCTAGAATCAGCCAAAGGCAGCTCATTTTCTATTCTCAGCTTCTCGAAAGAGTTCTACTTGGGCCATTGGTGGGTGACAGGTTAGAACCTGAGTCAAGAGTATCTAGCACAGGCTGAAGTGAGAATGAACTCTGGGAGGGTTAAGTCTGCTTGTAACTGTGCGTTCAAAAGACAGATTCTCATCGATGTGGGAGGGGAATGTTCAGTCTGCAGAAAGGTGCCCTTCTCAACATCTGTTTCAAAAGGAATACATTAGCTAACTTCCAGAATAAATGGAATCTCAGCCAGGGAAATGGAGGGAAGGAAACAGGGAAGAGAGACACATTAAAGGTAGTACAGAGTCCTACTTTTACAGTAAGTGGCTTTGTTGTGAATATTCATGTAGAGAAGGCAGCTTCAGCACACCATGGCTTCACCCACTGACCATGTTTGAGAAGGAAACTATGAGACTTGATCATCTAAGGAAACTTCTCTGACTCATTCTTTTTCCATCTTGTGATAAAAATATTACTTCCTTGAGACACATAAGATTATATATTAACATGTTTTGACATTGCCCCATTTCTATGGGTCTTACACACAGAAGTTACCTGGGACTCGATGAAATCAAAGGTCACAAGTTTAAGTTTTGTCTTCAGAATGTGTTGCTTAGACCTGGACCCTGATCACCAAACAGGTGGTTGTCAAAGCTTTGTTAGTGTTCTTTTTGCTAGACAGAGTGAGTCCAGTTATTGTTTGAATCTGTTTATAATTCTCTCTGTTCATGTGAGAGAATATGCAGGAATGGCGGTTTTCTCTTTAAGACTGAAAATGAGACAGAAACTGGAAAACACAGACAAACCAGACTCATTATAAGTCACATTAGAACTAAGGTGAGCCTACCAGGCAGCATGCTCAAGGGTCGTCTGTTGCCACACTGACATAATGGTGCATAACAAATAATCCGCTGAAACCTAATGGCTTAAAGCAATAAACACGCAAACTGCCGGCAAATCTGCACATTGATATGCATGGCTCTTCTGAAATCATCTGGGATGGCTCACGTGACTGAGCGTCAGTAATTGCTGTCTGATTAAGATGGCTTCAGCTGAGACACGTGGGACGCCGTGTTCCCCTCCAGGTGTTGTATCCTTCAGTAAGATGTTTTCCCGACCATGGCATGAGCTTTTAAAACATTGTGCTTTAGGGCACAAAAAAGCACAATAAACATTGTGCTTTTAAACCATTGGCTAGTACCTCATTAGTCAAAGTAACAGTTACAAGGTTAAATGCAGAATCAAGGAGGAAAGGAAAATTATATTCTGCTTTGAATGAAAGCAGCTGCAGTCTCTTGGCACTGGTATCAGAACAGGGGAGGGTGGAGAGTAGGAGCCATCAATGCACTAAATCTGGTTTCCAAAGGAGTATGAACCCACGGAAGAGGGCTCAGAAAACCATTTTGAGCAGGCCTGGAGCATCACAGCTTTTAGTAAATTGCCACTATGCTTGTGGCGTAGGTAACACTAGACAGGCAAAGAGGCCAATTTGCTAGAGAAACTGAATTCTCATTGGGTTTGAACACAGAAATGCTGACTGACATCTAAGAAGTGATATAATTCCTTTGGAACTAAGCTTTCTTACCCAGAAAGTGAAGATTCACATTTAATGTAGTTTCTAGCCACATACACTTATAAATTCATGATGTAAATTAATTATTTACTTTCCCTTACTGAATTGCAAGCATCCGATTGACAAACATGGAGTGGGTGTCATGAACATCCCCTGGCTTGCCCATGGGTTTCAGCCCTGGACAAGTTCACTATGGATTTAGTGAGACTGAAAAATGACAGTGGAACGTTATTGGGGTGAAGGGTTTATACCCAACTTTATTTCCATGGTGGCAGGTCAGTCACTAGAATCCTGTTCACTCAGAGTGAGTCTGCAGGCAGCAAGCTGGTCTCTGCCTCTGGGCCTCTCTGCCCGCACAGCTGGTCCTCTGGGCCTGTGTCCTCGGTGCTGCCACCACTCCAGCCTCTGCTCTCCTGCAGCCTTGCAGCCGTGCCACCGTGTCACCCAAAGCACTGGGCAGGGCCCTTTATATAGAGTCAATAACAACAAGCATTAACATGTGTGTAGTGAGCTAGTTGACCAGGTCCAGGTGAGAGAATCCTGGCCACAGGAACTCTCATTTTATCCACAGTAATATTCTGCAAATATTTCCTTCCAGTCTTCTCTCTCAAAAACCTGTTGCTTCATCTGGGATTTTATTTCTTGGGGCAAACTGTTTGGCCTCAGTGCTTTGGGGATATGATGAATCTGGAATAGGTGAAAGTATAGGTACAGGCTTACCAGGCTGAGTGGATTCTTCTAGTTTCAGTTCTTCATATCTGGAATTCTGTCTATTCCTGCTGGAAGAAAACTCACATTGAACCTGGGAAGTGTTTCCCTGAGCCCAGAAGCAACAAGCAAAATCAGAGGTGCTTTAGCTCAAGGCAAAAGAAATCATCCCTAATTCTCTGAATCATCTGGGCTTTAAGGGGGTCATTGCAAATTCTTCCATCAGGAAACTGAGGCTAAACCTACCTTCCCTACTTCTATCATCTGAACCCTGTGCCTGGTGTTCACTCGCGAGGACAGAATCCAGTGCTTCGGCGGCATTCTTTCTTAGACCTAGAAAAGTTATTCGAGAATGTGCTTCAGCTGCTTCAAAATAAGTACATGCTTCTGTGTTCTCCAAAAGGAGGAAGGACATCACGATCCTCTGGAAGCAACGAGCACTTACCATCTCTTCCAGATGAACGGCAGCCTGGGAGTGAACGTGGTCAGAGCCACTGTAGCAGGAACAGGGTCGCTCCCGCTAACTTCACAGCTGAGGGCCATCTTCGGACCTGACACAAAGTGTCTTATTTTTATAAGTGTTTCTGGACTTTTATTTTCTGAATTACTTTCTCTCTAAATTTGTATTTATATTATCTAAATAGTATTAGCCTGAGGTGACTGTCCCTCCGTTGATCCTGGCCTATGTTCACATAAAGGAAGATTTGGTACTTTGATATCTCAGGGGGGATTTTCATCCTCTTTCTGATAGGACCTAACAGAATAATTTCCTTTTTATCCCCAGCACTCTTCTCTGTTAAAAATGAGTAATGTTAGAAAATCAGTAATTAGGATATTTCTTTAGAGTCTAGGAGGGGAGGGGGGCGGTTGGAGCACCAAGCCAAGCCAGTCAGAGCCTCCTGGTCTGCAAGGCAAGGATGATGATATGACTTTCATAGACCTGGAGGTTCTTTGCTCTTTAGATGAGAGAAAAGTATAAATCCATACAGGTTGGTTATTTCAAGGAGACAACGGGGAGAATGAATTTCCAAGCCAAGAAAACTATGGAGAGATATCTGATTTAATCTGAACTCCCCTGAGGCTATGAAATTCCAGAGCAGAATTCCTCTGAGCTACTCTAGGATTTCCATGGAAGTCCCATGCCTATGTTGCTGGGGCTCATCTCAGCAAGCCTGAAACTGGTCTGAGCTGCTTTGCTGCACCCACATGGCACTGACGCTTAGTCCAGACAGGATTCATAGTGTTGCTTGGTGACCCCGGGTGTTAGGAGTTTCTGGGTGGTTTGCACCAGCTTGTCAGTGCAGGGGCCAAGGGCAAGTTGCCCCCAAACATGCCATTTTGGCATACTGATTATTTTGAGTTAAAAGTGACTTTAGAAATAGCCAGTGCAAGAATGCTTGGGCCCCCCTTTGGCTCCAGAAAGCAGGAAATCAATCTCCCAGTGAAAGGTCCTCTCCCTGTGCCAGGAGGTCAGGAGGCATCTTGATCACCAGACAGGGGGAATTCAGAGCTGAGAAGGTTCTACAAACAACGCCTGTTGCTTTGTAAATTTACTACCCCAACCCAAATTGTTTAGAATTCCTTATTAATTGAAGCTCACAATCATAAATTTTCTTTGTCCTGTCAATTCCTCACAGGTTTGTTGTCTCTTTACCTAAAAAATATGAAAACTGCCTGCCTTCATCATTTCTTTAGTCTCAATTTCATTATTGGGTTTCCGTGCACGTATAATTAAACTGGTCTTTTTCTCCGGTGCTCTCAGGTTGATTTAATTCTTAAACTAGCTAGAAGAACCTGGAAGGGTAGAGGAAAGTGTTCCCTCCCCAGCATCAGCATCCTTCACTGCAAACAGTGTGGCTGGTGATTTGCACATGGCTTCTGTGAGACTAGGGAATGGCCTTTCATGGGGCTGGTTACCTAACGAGAAATATGCTCATATGACAAGACAGCTATTAGAAGGCCCAGCTGCCATTAAGGTTGGGGATCCCTGGTTCTGAGGTGTCGTGTTGGGGTTCCCTATAAAAAACAACATACATTACAGAGAGAAAGGGAGGGCAACTGGAACTCAAGCCTGGCGTCTGGACCCCTTGCTGTGAGGCAGTCTTTAGCTGAAATGCACAGCCTTACTTCAACGCTGTTGTTGAATTGTGTCCTATCCCTGTAATAGACCCTAAAGTTGCCAACATTGATATATTGGATTCTGAGTCTTTAGAATTGAACCCTAGCTGCCACCGTTAGAGGATTTGGCATCAGAAGTGCCATGCATTGAAAACCCAGCCTCATCTTTAACTAAAAATGTTGCTAAGGATTTACTTACAAATTAAAAGGATAGTTCTGAAAAAGGGGATACTGAGCTGGTTACTGAGCCATTCTGGTTTGAAGTAACACAGACTTAAAGTAGTTACTGATAAACTTTCCCATGTAGATGGAAATAAGAGAGCTAGCAAAATGGTCGAGTAAGGAAGTTCAGCAAAGTGGCAGGTCAGCTTAAAACTCATTTTCAGTGTTCCTGCTTAGCAAAAGCAGAGTGTTCCCCCTCTGACCAGCAGGTGGCGCTCCGACCAAAGGAACCTGGGTAACTAAACCGGATCAATTTTACACCAGTTACACCTGCACCTGGTAAAACGGCTCCTGAGAATTTAGAATTCACCAGAATAGATGAAGGGCGGGATGCATCGTACATACTCAAAACAGGCAAGCGCGCCGCTGCCCCTCCTTTGTCATGTAAATGGTCAGCAGCCACTGGAACCATGGAAGCACTGCAGATGCCGCTGATGTCAGAACAGTTCTGCGAAGGCTGAAGTAGGCTCCCAAGTGGGATGCCCCTCACCTAGGTCCCGGTTGACACTGTGTTAAGAGGCACCACCAGAATGGGCATCTCATTTGATTTGCCACTGTGATCCCAGGAGAATGTAAAACGGCAGTGGCGAGGCGGTATCACCTTCGACGTGGGGTCCTCTTCCAAACTCATTCAGGGTGTTGGTAGGGATAGTTTTCCTACTGGCGTCCCCCGGGGGCCCCCTAATCCAGCATTCGCTGCCGCACGGCTCTCTACAAGACGTGGCGACTGCCCCTTCCTGGCCGGCAAAAGAATATCCCTGCTGCTTTGAATGTCTGATTCCCTGTCTCTGCCCTCCAGACCCAGATTGTGTGATCGGTTGGGTTGCTCGTTTAATTTCCTTTTGATTAACCCAGAATCAACTTATTAGTAACACTAACTGTATCTTCAAAAGTCCCTTTGCCATATAACATCGTAATTCTGTGAGTGATGTTTTATGATAGTTACATGTTTCACCCAAACTCTGGGAGGAGATTATACAAAGATGAGAATCGTAAGAGTCATCTTATAATTCTGCCTACAACACAGTCTGTGTGGGAGAATGTTCCATGTGCACACGGGAAAAGCGGGGGTGGTCTGCAGATGGTGGGCAGAGTGTTATATATATATATTTACATTTATGTTATTTTAGTATAATATAATTAAAATTAGCATCATAGTATTAGTGTATTATATCTACATACCATTTAGGTTAAATTGGTTGATAATGTTGGTTATATCTTTCATTTCCTTCTTGAGTTTCTGTCTAGTTTTTCTATCAATGATTAGAATAGGATGTTGAAACCAAATTATAGCTGATGGATTCTTTCAATTCTTTCAGTTTTTGCTTCATATATTGGGGCTCAGATGTTATGTACACACTCATTTACACTTCTATCTTCCTGCTGCATTGGCCCTTTTATCATTATAAAATATTCCTCTTTCTCTGAATAATATCTCTTATATTAAAGCATATTGTATTTCATATGAAGATAGCCAGTCCAGCTCTCTTATGGACATGGTTTGTGTGGTATCTTTTTGCAGATGCAAATAATAAGTGATCTCTGAAAGATGCATAATTACCCCTCTCTGATGACATCTGCAGACAAAGGTCACGGGCATGATTTCCTGCTGTCAAGTTAGCTGCCTCCAGAGAAATTCCCCATGGAGACTGAGTTAGTTCTCTGGCCTGCCTTGTATTTTAATATCTTGGGGGTAGGGGGGTGGGAGGAGAAATTTTCTCCTCATTATTAATTACCACCAGATGCCAGTAAAGCCACCTGTGCAGATGCTCTGAAAAAGGCCATTAATTCTAAAATCTTCCTTTGTAGCAAAAGGAAATTTACTGCATAGTCTGAGACCCTCTGTTTAGAGCACTCTACAGAATCTCTTGGAGAAATTCAAGATGTTATGAGAATAATCAGGTTCCATATTTCAGAGACAGATTGAGATTAAAATTGACTTTACCCATAGAGGATCAAGTTGGAGTAGGGAGTAGAAGGAGAGGTGGAAGAAAATAGAGAATAAAACCCAGGTTAACTCAGCATCTTGCATGTGCCACATATAAAGGTAAATGCTTCTCTAATTGTATTGTTACTATTTCTCCCAATTGAATGTGAATTCCTGGAAGCCAAGGAGTGTATCTTTTTCACCTTTGTAACCCTGGCATCAAGCATAGTGTCTGGTACCCAAAAAGTATCCATAAATGTTGAATGTCTATAAAGGAAAATAAAAAAAGAGAAATGGTGTACATGTGTGCATCTGTAGGAGAGGCACTGAAAAAAGGAAGAAGACATAAGGAGAGAGTTTGAAGAAAGAGCTAAAACCAAAGGAACCAACATTCAACTTTCACATCAAGAAATCACACGGAGACACTGAGTATCAGCAGGTCTGATACAGCGGGTATGACCTGGTACAGCGCGTTGTGGCGGGGGAAAACTTAGGAAGGTATTCAATGAAATGGAGCTCTTATGAAATTGAGGATATCTTTCTACACCTGTGTGTGTACATGAGTGTATACACATATGTGTTTGTGTGTGCTGAGGCTTAACATTTACACCTGAACAATTGTTCATTTGTATTTTCAAATCAGAAAAAAATTACGAACTGGTTGTCTCTTAATAATAGTTAAGTACTCCAGTTAGCATTTGTTTGCTTATTTGCTTTGAGTATTTGATGAAGGGAGAGGAAGTTCAAATTTGGGTTTAATCTGTGACTGTTGACTTACTCTGTATTTAAAAGGAAGAGTAAGAAAATGAGTTTCCAAAAAAACATGGCATTGTGATGTGATTTATAATAAGAAATACATATTTGGTCTTCCTCCCAATTCCTGGCACAGAACTCCTAACACCTGTGGAATTTCCCAGGCAACAGGGATAAAACTGCCCTTCGGCAATTTAAGGACGGGAGCTGGCTGGCAGGGGAACCAACTGTGGGATTAGAGGATTGGAACTTTGAAGGGAAGAGAGAGGGGCTGGAGATTGAGTTCAGTCACAACGACCAGAACAATGATTTAATCAATCATGCCTGTGTAATGAAGCCTCCGTAAAAACCCAACAGGACAGGATTGGGAGATTTGAGGAGAACGGTGCACCCACAGAGAGCATGGAAGCTCGGCGCCTCTTCCCACACCCCCATGCATCTCTTCCTTCTGACTGTTCTGAGTCATGCCTCTTACAAATAAACAGGAAATCTAGCAAGTAAAATGTTTCTCTAAGATCTGCAAGCTACTCTAAAAAATTAAGTGACCCCAACTAGTGGGTCTTGGGATGCCCCCCTCCAGTCTACAGCCAGTCAGTCCGAAGCACAGGTGACAGTCTGGGTTTGGACAGGCATCTGAAGTGGGGGGAAGGGTGGTAGAGGCCGTCTAGAAGGACTAAGCCTTGAACCAGCGGCGTCTGATGCTATCTCCAGGTAGATGGTGTCAGAATTGATTTAATTGCTTGGTAATGTCGAAAGAAAAATCACACATAATAGTAAATCAAATAATGACATTACATTGAAACCAATTACTTATACAGTTCCTGACACTTACTGTAGGGGGCTCGTCTACATGCACTAAGGGTAAAATACGTGCAATGGGACCCTAGTACCTAGTATGGGAGAGTCTGCACACCAGGCCGAGTCAGTTAACTCCCACTGGCAATTGGGTCAAGAAGAAGTTATCGCCATTACTTCACCACCCACTGAATTACCATCCTGCCTAGTTTTCTTGTAAATGTCTATTTGGTAGTCTAGTCAATTGTATTTTATAGTTCTGTGCTTTTGCTGAAGCCAGTATGAGGCAAGTTGAGAGAATCCTGCTGGACACATATACTCAAGGACAAGAAAATGAAAAGTCAGTATTGTTTAATGTTCATTACACAAAAGCCTATATTCGAAGCAACTCAAACTTTGCTTTTGTGGGCTGGGTTTCTTTGGTTGGTTTTCAGATAGTGTCATAAAACCAAATTTCTGATAAATCCTTCCCTAAGAAGTCAATAGTTCTTCATATCCATGGTCAAAATCTGCCTTTGGGGGCATGCTGGACTTATATGTATAACTCTGAGGCAGGAAAATCACACTCTAGAGGAAAGAAAATACGTTAGTTCTTTGTATGTTCTTCAGAGTTCACTTAGCTTTAACTTAAGAGAGATATATATATACATATATCTTGCTGTCACTTCCTCCAAACTGTATCCGTAGAATTCTCAGTCATCCCATAAGCAGTATACATGTAATCAACTTCTTTAAATTGCTGCTCATCAGCCTGGTATTCATTCTGTTTTCTATACAGAATTTTGAATAAATCAAAGCTTTTTAGTTCAATGAAGCCATGAGTCCCTTGTGGTGGTAAGATGGTTCCCATGGAATGTGAATCGACAATTTAAAAACACAAAAAACAGAAAGCCTTTTACGGCAAAAAAGAATTTTAAGATGCCAGGGAGGGAAAATCAGCCTAAACTGAATCCAGTCACATGAACAAATGCCCTTTACCAAGTCAAGGCTATTAAAAAGACTAGTGGCTGTAGCAGAAAGTGTTCTTCTCTGAAAAAGACACAGAGCATGTTCTGAGCACAGGTACAAGCTCGTAGCATAATGCCAGGCTCGTGATTTAACTTCCCAGGTTTCTGCATTTACCCAGTGGGAAGACTGAACCCAACCAGCTGATTTCTCAGATTCAACTTTCTTCCCATCCAGCAAATCCCCAGAGGGTCAGCTTCTCGCTTGCCACCTGCTTTCCTCATTTAAACGTCTTCCGTTACTATCAAACCACCTCCCGTGTGTATCTCATTACCAGTGACTAACTGGTCCTCCTGCCCCTCTTGCTGATATAGCTCAACACAGCCCAGAAACTGTGAGGCACCTGGCAAGACCCAGGGGAACCAGCCCGCACACTCACCCCCAGGAAGCCGGAGTGAGCCTGTTTCCACCAGAGCACAGCCGCCAGCACACCTATGCAGAACTCCAGCATTGTGCAAACCAGCATCACAGACAAAGCGCCCTGGAAGGCAGCAAACAAAGATTGGGGGTCCTGAGTCAACCCAAGCCTTCATGCCCCGTGGGGAGGTCACTATAGAGGTGCAGACCTCCTCCACCAGCAGAGAGTGAAGTAGGGTCACCAATCAGGAAGACAAGGAGCCTGGCGACCAGCTTAATTTAACCCTTTTGCTCATTTATTGGAGGAGGGATGAGCAGTAACTAAATCAACTAACCCACTTCAAACAGTTGCATCTCACCTAAATCTGATTACACTGTGCATTCAGCGAGGGAGCAGAGTGGTGTAATGACACAGGACCTAGAAGCAACAGAGCCCTTTCTAGCTCCCCATTACCCTTGGTAGCTGTGTGAGCCTGATCAAGTCTCTACTTCTCTAGCATCTGTTTCTTCTTATGTCAAATGTGCATAGTGACATTTCCTTCAGAGATCTGTGAGAATCGGAGTGAGGTTTTGACCATGCAAGCCCTTTGTAAAGTTCAACAAGAACACCCTCTTCTATGTATCTGAACCCCTTTGGATGGGCTTCCTTAGCCTTTCTTGGTGGCAGTAAGAGAACAATCAAGGTGGTAAAAATAGCATAAGCATAGCTGTCATAGTTGTTGACAACACAGACCAACTAAAAAAAATCTACAGCAAGAGGATAGGTTCTGCTATTTCCGTCCCAGGGCATCCTTTGTGCAGAATGAGCCACGTGATAGAACAGGAGACGGACTGTGATCGCACAAACCTCTAGTCTATTTACACACAGTTAAGGAGGAGATTCAATTTGTCTACATTACCTAGAAATTGTCCCAACAAGCAAGCTCAATATAATCCCTTTTTTTATAATGGAAAATGATCCCATCATGAATTCATACTTTATCAACTATGCATATCCCTCCAGAATTGTTCCCAGGGGGAGCTGGCTCTGCCTTGTGTTGGTTTATTCCAGTTATTATTGACCTCACTGGATGTACCTTTTCTCACTTTCATATCATTGCCGGAGAGAAGCACCTGGGGCCAGGTCCCTACAGACTGGTACACAAGCATGTGTTTGATTAGCCCTGTTTTTATCTGGCTTTCCTCCAATTGTGTCCTTGACTTAAGTAACTTTTATGATTGCAAGATAACATTCTGCAGCCTCTTTATTCTTATGTTGACCATTTTTCCCCCAGTGCTTTTCTGACCATACACATGCCCCTTCATGCACCAACTTAAGACATATTATTAGCCAAACTTCATTGCCATATTTCTTCCAACAATGACAATCATTTAATAGTTATCCTCCATCTTCCTGTATTTCTTACCTCCTAATTTAACAAATCCCATTCTGTAAGTTATAATAAAAACAACAGTGATGCCACCTTCTCACCTGACCAGCGCTGCTCTTCACTGCGGTCACTGGGAAGAGGAGAGGTCCTCACCTCAACCCAATATTTCTTACTCTCCATTTCTGCTCAGAGCAAGTGACCTCCCCCTGACACATACATACCATGTTTCCTCGTTGGCATTTCCTGATCACTTGGGTTTTCCTGCTATCTCTGCTCTTCTTGACTCACCACTCCATGTACCAAAGTTTTCAGTTTGACAAACTTCAATTTTATGCTTCTAACAATAGCATCACTTGGATTATTAAGAAAATCTACCAACAGTAAGTTTTAGTTTTTCATCATCAAACTCCTCTGACATTTCCTCTTCTGTTCCACCCTGTTGGTAAGTGATCCCAGAGCCTTGCATGTCATCCCCTCCTTTATAAAGCTCTGGCCTTCCTCCAGCTGCCCAAGCCAGAAAGAATTCAGGTTTTCAAAAGAAGGGATAACAAGGAGTGCAGGCTTTCAGAAACCTCCTAAGATTGGAACATCCCATCTAAAAATACTTACAGCCAGAATAGCATTGGCTATGGAGCAGTCCACACTATCAATTGAGTTAAAATGGTAAGTACGCTCTTCAGGTATATCCTCTTTGGTCAAGTCACACTCCCTGAAGGCAGGACCCAAGGCAGCCAGGTTGACAGAGAGGAGAATGAAACCCACTAGAGCAGACAGAGAGCTCAGGAGGTTTGCAGCCAGGCTGCTCTGAACCTGAAAGAGAAATGCTGCATTAAGGATCATGCCTAACAAGCAACCAAAGTCTCTTATCCCTCTTTGCTAGTGCTTTGCAAACATTTGTTTTCTTATCTGTGTCCCTCAGGAAGATGATAGACCTGAACCATCTCCCCAGTGCCTAGCATCATCTCTGAATCTGGAAGGAAAATCTTGGTTAACAAATGAATAAAGGAAATGTGTTCCCCTGGACAGGACTTCAGCAGGATGGCAGAGAATATCGCTGTCCTAAAGTCTTCACCCTGGACTGAGCGCAGGGCTCCAGTATAGCATCCCCAAGAGAGTGTGACCAAACCCAGTGGGCTTTCCTCTCTCCCAACTCACTCAGAAACCCCATGTGGAAGCATCGGCCACACAGAGGAGGCAGATGAAGCAAGTTACTCCTCCTTGCACATGACCTCTTCTAAATGCGCACATACCCAGAGACAAGTGAGGACATCGTTCTCAGTATTGACGACCCTGGAGCCTGCACAGGCAAGGGTTGGCCACATCCAGGGCTATGTATGGATGACAGTAGGCAGAGTTCTAGACTCTGGCCCAAGGATGGTGAAAATGTGTGAGCTGTAGTGTGAGGCACAAGAGACCTCGACTGGGTGTCAGAAAACAGAGGTAGCCGATGGGGGTAGCTGGGCCTGTGGCAATCTGCTTTCTTAAGCACCCAGTTCCTCAGTTTCATTTCCCACTCTGGGTCTCATTTCTACATTTTAGGGAGGGGATAAATAAACTGATCTTAGAAATGTTTTCCTTTCTACCCCAACTCACAGGATGAGGAATTGAGCTAGGACTGTTCTGAAAGCTGCATTTATAGATGCATGTGGTCCCGGGCACACCCAGTAGCCATGTTAGAATATTACTGAATCCCGTCTGAGCTTTTCTTCTTTTAGGGACTCAACAGTTGAAGCTTTGGGGCACAGGAGAGGATAAGCAGGGTATTTTTCTCCTCCAAACCCCAATTCTCCCAAATAATGACTTAAGTGGATGCTCCTGTGTTCCTGATGGCCAGCAACGGTCATGATGCCTGGAATATTATATTTTTTTAAGAATAGTTCAGGTTTGTTCTGGAGCAGTACTCTTCTTCAATGTTAACAAAAGGCTGGTGCAATGCAAGGCCACCGAATTCACTACAGGATAGATGAGTCTGGTGAGCCTAAACCTACACCGAGACTTCATCCTACGCCCTTGAGCTTGCTGCCCTATTCGCTGTTCTTCTCTAGGGTAAGACTCCCCTCCATGCTTTCTCCTGAAAACCGAGAAACATTATTCTTATTTTGCACTATTCAGTATGGTTGTCACTAACCCACATGGGCTACTCATATTTAATGTAAACTTAAATAAAATTTAAAATTCAGTTCCTCAAGTGCACTATCTACATTGCCAGTTATCCACAGCCACATGTGAGTACCATATTGGACAGCATAGCTATTGCATTTCCACCATGGCAGAAAGTTCTGCAGAACAGCAGTGATCTAGTAGCTTTGGGTCTTGGTGAGGGTTCCAAATAATCATCTTTAAGTTCTGATGAAAGAAAGAGAGATTTTGAGTCCTGAGCACTCTGACTTCCTGCTGCGTTCTGGAGATTTCTGTAGACAGAACTTCCAAATTGAGTCTCCGTACTACTGAATTAACATGGCATTCTTGCACATAACCCCTGACATTTAACTACTCGAGGTATCTAGGATTAGAAGAAGATTGTGTGAATTTTTACAGATTAGAAATCTTTTCCTTATAATCCAGCTTTCCCCTCCTAGCCACTGCCAATTCTGGAATTCTGGTTTTCCTTGGAAAGAGTTAAAGTCAGGCAACATTTTTTCTTCACCAATACAAATGACTAATGACAGCTTTTAGGACTCAGGAGTTCATCCTCAAATACAACAAAGGTATTAGCTGTCAGATCAGACAGATGAAAGAGTGAGAGGTGATTCTGCACATGAATGACATTTCGACTTGGTTTTCTCACAGGTTTGGACAGATGAGTTTAAACAATGAATTCACAACAAACAGACCTCTCTACAAGACTGTCAGCGTCTATGTCATGGAAGACCTAAATTTGAAGGCCAGTTACCACCCAAAGGGCATTATAGGGAGTCAGACTTTTTCTACAGCAGATTCCTGGGCACTTCTCTGGGGTGTCATTCAATACCCTGAAGGCAAGCTCTGATTTAGGTTGCAGAGTTTGGAGGGATGTGTCCTGGGTGGGAATATGGGTGACCCAGCCTCAACTCCTAACTGGACCAAAATCGTGCTCTGAAACTTTATTTCCAACTCCGCAAAGTGGAGAGATTGACCTTGAAGAATCCTCCCTAAATTTCATTTCTGTCCTTCAAGCTGTGGGTTATGAGTCTCATACTCACCAAAGGCTTAGTTGTCTTTTTCCCTGTGATGATTGATAGAGATCCAGAGATAACAAACTACTCAAAAAATAGAGAAAATGGTCAGGTCAGTTTCTAGGTACAGATGTAGCTACAATATTATTAGCACGGTGTTTATGGAAATGTCTCATGGGAAAAGCCCTGGGGAACCAATGACCAACAATGTGAGAGCCAATTGAACACATAGAGATGACCTTTTCACCCGTAGTGGATCCATCAAAGCACGAGAAAAGACAGCTCTGAGAAGGAATCTAACCCAGTAAACAAGACGAGGAGGGCTCAAAAGCCAGGAAAGAAGGGGTTTTTTAAATGAGAGAAGGTTTTGGACTCACACATTATCTAGAGAAGAACATGAGAGTAATGATATGGAAAAAGAAAAGAATGGGGAACACTCACAGATGTGGAAGGACAGAGGGGTGCATTTTGTGTCGGTGGCTCCCAAGCTGGGGTAGAAAGGTGATGGAGAATGGAGGAAAAATGAAGCTGTGTGGTGGGAAGCCTCTGAGGCTGTGCTCAGAAAATCAGAGATGTTGTTTTCACTCTCTGGACTATTCATGATCTAACGGATCTGGGACAGCTAAGTAACAGGAAGTCTTTTGACAATGGGAACATGGGACAAAACAGGAAGACGAGAAAGGTTGCTGTTTTGGTGGTCCCAGCATTAAATAAATTTGGTCTGCCTAAAAAAATCATAGGTCTTAAAAATTGGACAACTTGCCTGTCCGCATGTGGGCTGTGCTCAGGGACCTGCTTCCAGAGAGTGGAGCGTGGAAAGAGGGGGGAGGGAAGTGACCAAACAGCCGAGGAACCTGGCCAGCACTACCTCGGCCCATTACCAGCGTTAACTTTATCAGTGACGTGTCATGATGACACCATATTCCCTTGATATGACACTTTCTTCTGTCACCTTCCATCTAAAAATCCATCACTCTAGTCTACACATGAGAAAAATGTCATGTAGACCAAAATTTAGGAACAATCTACAAAAAATTCTGTTCAGTGCTACTCAAAACTATCAACATTATCAAGGACGGGAAAACCCAGAAAGTCTAGAAGTGCCTAAGAAGACACAAAGATGAAATGTAATGTAGTATCCTTGATGGGATCTTGGTAGAGAATAAAGACCTTTGGGAAAAACTTGTAAAATTCAACTAGCATTGACTTTAGTTCATACAAGAATAAAAATAGACCAGAAAGAGAAAAAGGTGGACTTTTAGATTGATCAGACAAGAAACATGTGTAGGAAAGACAAACAATCGCTACTGAGGTGTGGGACTCTGATAGAAAAACTACCAAAAACTACCAAGGAGAAGCTGAATTGTGGGCAAGGTTCACGCACATCAATCTAGTAGACATTGTTCTCTAAGAAAAGAACTGCTAAAGCTGCTTTGACACAGCAGACTTGAGGCTGTTTCAGAGGAATTTCCAGACCTCCACCAGAGCACAGACATTATCAGCTGAGCAGCCTTGGAAGCCACTAAATGCAGCAAAAAGCATTTTCAAGGGTTCAGAGATGGAGCGCCCCTTCCTCCGTGACTCCCACAAGCGTGTGGTTTTCCCTGGAGGTGGCTGGTGTCTGTCATGTTACTATACTGACAACTCCTTCCCAACTTTACCCTACTTCAAGGATTTTTGCCTAAACCTAGGGAGAAGCCACCAGCCTCATATCATAACCTAAGGTGATAAAAAAGTGAAAAGTAGTGTGATCTTCAAAAGAAAGGATTATTTGGGCTAGCTAAGATGTAAATCTATTTCTGCCCTTCATGCCACTCAGTTCTTCCCTGGGCTACACACACAGAACAAGTTCTAGCCCTTGCTCCTGGTGGACAGAACCTAGTAGGGTGACGGGTGTACAGCCTACACTACTGGCATCTTCCTCCCACTCGCGCCCCGTCTTGCTCTCCTAAGGACCTCTACTCACACACAAGGCTCCTACGAATGGGTAAGCAGCCTTCAGCAGGGAGGAAAACACTTTGGTAAAATGTGGAGAAAAGGAAGCCAATACCAGGATGATTCCCAGACTCAACACCATCACCCCACAGAAGATCTGGATGGTCTGTAGGAAGAAGGGAGACCAAGGATTAAAGTCAGTATTTGTAAAGACAGGGCCTCCTCATCTCTCTCTTAGCGCTCATGCACCGTCACTTTATTCAGGATCCCAGTGAGGAAGCAGACACTGCAGAAACTCTGGGGTGAGAATTGCAAAAAGATATTTTGGAAGAGATACTGCTGCGCCACAGAAAACAATGCCGGGGGCCCTCTGGCAAGTGCTCAGCAAGCCCGCAGGCATCTCTGCTTTTCTGGCCCTGCCTCCCAACCAGTGCCAGACTCTTGTTTTGCCTGTCTGTCTGGTTCCACCTCTTAGGGAGCAGGGGACATCTGAAAGCTCTCAACCCTTCTGAGCACCGGCAGTGCGGAAGCCCCTCCTCACCTCTCCCAGACCCTCTGGATGCTACAACATAGAGCCTGGCCCTTGGCCAGCTCCTTGACCCCTTCCGTCCATGTTCCTATAGCTGAGGATCCTGAAGCTCTGTCTTAAGGGGTGAAATTTTCCTCCTTTACGGCTTTATTACTGTTAAACTTGGCACATGAGCCTCACAGTGAGTCACATGGTATCAAGTGGGGGCAGGGCGATCAGTCCTACCAGGTTCTGAAACCTGGTCAAACGGAGTGCCTCCCCTCGGGTCATATAAGTGCAGAGACAATTCCAAGAAGCAGAGTTCTATATTTTCCTCCTGGTCTTAGATATACCCTTCTGTCCCCTCCTCCCTTCAATCACAGCTTCTCAAGATACACATGGCTTCTTTCCTTTGCCCCCTGCCCACTGCCATTCCACTCCAACATATTCTGAAGTGGGCTCACCCCAAGAACTTTGATCTCTGCCTTTAGATGTTTCTTCAGGCTGTCCTGCCTCTGGCTGGCAGGTTTGGGTTTCTCTGTTTGGGGGAAGTTGATGCCACTCGGTGTGAGAACTGCAAAGGTCTCATTGATCATGGGCTGTGATATCATGATGGTGTTGCCAACACTGGAAGAGAAAAATAAATCCAGCTCTTAAAAAGTACAGAGCTCCCAGGTCTGGCCCCCAAACTGTATATCAGTCTTTGACCACTAGCCCATTCTTGGCCTGTTCTTCGGGGAAGGAAACTCCATAGTAGGGAGCTGTGAAAACCAAGAACCCTTGGTTTCATGCACATTTTTCCATAATGTTTGGCACAGTCCATTCATTATAGATGATGAACACATCACAGGGAGGCAGCAGTGCCAATCTTGTGGGTACTCAAAGTTCAGAGGCAAATGCTCACACAAAACTTGTGATACATAGAAATCTCTCTGTTCCCTAGTCCTTCCTATAGTCACAGGATTGCTACACATTCAGTGAATTTCACCCTCAAACTTCCCTACCAGTCAATGAGATGTGATAGGGTTCTATTTGCCAACCTTTCCTATTCAGAGTCTGTACTGCTTGGACTATCTAACTCTGCTCATTTTTATTGTCTAATAATTATACCCATTAGTATTAGTCCTAGATAGTCTTATATTTTACTAGGCATTATCCTGTCGTATCTTTAATCTGTATAACAACCCTGCATGTTAGTGAGTTAGTAAAACCAGGTAATAGGGAAATTCAAAATCAAAAAATTTAATAAGAATGGAAATAATGTCCAATTTGCACGTGTGTGTGTGATATAGAGTGAACACTGAAGAAGTATTCAGTTATAATTCTGACTCAGCCATGTTCACACAGCCGGGAAGCCGTAGGGCCAAGGCGGGAGCCTGGCTATCCCTGAGTCCGGAGTCTGCACAATTCCCTAGGTCATGCTACCTCTTTCTCCTTCCCACTGGCAACAGCAGCCGGGGCCAGAGTTTATTCTGTCTGGAGAAGCATCAGCATGCATGAGAACAGGACTTGCAGTCACAAAACCTAGGTTCAAGGCCTGCACCCTCCACTTGTCAGCCTGAAGGTTCAAGCTGCCGGCGGTATCAGTGGCTGGGCTCAGCGTGGATGCCTCTTTGCCGCACCCTTCCCGGCCCGTGGACTGCCCAGTCTGCACACAGCCCAAGAGCAGCTGAAGGGCCAAGAGCTGTGTGCCCATTAATCACATGACCTTAGGTATGGGACTCCCCAGGATCAGGCAGTTAGAAGGCAGCAGAGACCTTTAAAACCAGATACTCCTTCCCTGTGCTCATTCTATTTCCAAAATTCTCTGGCGTCTCTTAACCTCTCCCAAGGAGCTTCAGATGGCACGTCCCCTCACGGAAGCACAGCAGGTTAAGCAAGAAGGGCCTCTCAGCCCCGCCTACCTGTGCCACGGACGAGACTGTGGGTTCACGCCGAGCTCAGAAAGTCCCGGGAGATGTTAGCTCTGGGTCCTCAGCCGACTGCCAGAATTTCCTATTCGCCTTCATCTTCTGGAAGTTGGAGCCCTTCCGTAGTCCAGAGCTTATGGCTACACAGGATGTGATACTAACAGATTATAGATTTGTGAAATGGGCCTGCACTTCCTTTTTCTCTAAACTCCTAGTGTCTTCAGAAAAATCACAAATAGAACCTACTCATGACTTGGGGGACACGGGAATAACGGAGCTCCCGGAGAGAACTGCCCCCACGACACTCCACGCTTGTTCTTAGATGGGCCTCTGGGCTTCTCGGCACCTTGTTTTCTACTCTGCAAATCAGGGAACAACATCTACACAGATTTGTCATAAAGATTAGAGAACCTGTTTAGAAAAGGCCTATCCTGCCTCCAAGGAGCATTCATCAATATGTTACTAATAATGGTAATATTGATAGTAATAGTAATATTGATAAATAATGATATTCAATAACATATAGATAACCATAGTAATAACAATGATGATGATGACTATTCTGTTTTCATGGAGCATTTAGTATTGTATGGCTAATAATAGTAATAACAGAACGTAGAAAAAATATCTTTTGGTTAAGTCTCTGTATGTTTCTTTTTCTAGTTCCTCAGGTCTGCACAGGCTGAAACAGCCCCTCCGCACTCATTGCCGAACCGCTGCCTTCTACAGAGTCCTCTTTCTTCTCTGGCCTCTCCCTTTCTCTAACAGATCTCCATCCTCCAGAAGGGATGGGCACCCCAAGGGAAGCGGGGAAACTGGACAGGGGCACAGATGGGGAAGATTCAGTAGGCCCTGCACAAACTCAAACTCACACGTGGGATGGTTTGTGAAACAAGGTTCCTGTGCCCCGCCAAGGCCATAGGTGGGCATTCTTCGGAGGCTGATTTTAATGCGCTAGCAAGGGAACCAGCCCAAAACATGACTGTCAGCTCCAAGGGCCGTGGGGTCTGCCCTTAACTCCACACATTTACCTCTTCTGGTAAAGAAAGGAGCTAAGGAACACTATTAAGGTTGGCTTAGTTCTCAGGACCAGAATGACAGATAACTAAACGCAGTCCCCTTGTCTCAACTTACAGTGATGAGTCTGACGGAGGGCACGGATTTGCCCAGAAAGCTGTGCAAGAGCAACAAAGAACCTTCACCATCTCTCTCTGGGGATCCTGGGGCCTCTCTTCCTTTCCTAAGGTGTCTGCTGGCACTTCCCCATTGTGCCCTGTGCCCTTGTCACCATCCCAGCATCCAGTGAAATAGTGGGTACCGTTCTCCTCCTGGGCTTTGACCAAGAAGGAGCCCAGCTCTTTAAGGGACAATGACAACTGCCTTCCCTTCAGTGGAATTTGCTAATAACTGATTAAATCTATCAGCTCAAGCAAAGATTCCTTCTACAGTCAGTTTTCCTCAGAGAAGTTACGAGGATTGCAGGAGCCAACACGGGTAAGGTGGGTAGCACAGAACCCTACAGAGGGGTGGCCCCAGATGATCTAAGCACTGTCTTCCCTCTATAGCTGCCGCTTCTAAGCTCCCAACACCAATCCCCCTGCCCACCTTCTCTCCCTCCTTCTCCTTTCCTTTCCTTTTTTTTTTTTTGAGGCGGGGAGAAGCTTCACTAATGTCCAAACAAGAGATTCTTCCCTCTGTTGTCTCAGCTTGGACCTGTCCTACCTTGACCATTTGTGGCTTCCCGAGTCTGAGCTATGCTGACCCGACTTGGAGGGAAGAGCTGACATAAAAGTACCACATTAATCATTTAGGCCAGGGCTTCTCAAAAGAAGCACTCATGACATTTTTAGACTGGATAATTCTTTGTTGTAGGGCCAGGGGATGCTCTCCTGTGGCTAGAGTATGTTTAATAGGATCCCTGGAGTCTACTCACTAGATGCCAGTGACCAGCTCCCCACCCCCAGATATGACAATCGGGAATGTCACCAGATATTCCCAAACGTCCCCTGACTGAGGAGCTGTGGGTGGCAAAACCTCCTCACCCCCCACACTGAGAACCACAGATCTAGAAGTGAAAGGGTTTTCTGTGACTTCCGTGTAAAGGCAGATGTGCAAGAAAAAAAACATTATTTTTCTTGAACTCAAGCTAATTTCTTAATTTTGGATTGTGGTGAAAAAAGAAAACATAAAATAAAATTCACCACCTTAACAATTTTTAAGTGGACAGTTCAGTAGCGTTAAGTATACTCACACTGTTGTGCAACAGATCTCTAGAACTTTTTCAGTTTTTTGCAAAACTGAACCCATTAACAGCAACTCCCTATTTCCTCCACTCTCAGTCCCTGGCAACCACCATTTTATATTCTGTTTTTGTGAATTTGACTTCAGATAACCTCATATCAGGGGAATCAGACAGCATTTGTCTTTTTGCGACTGGCCTATTCCACTCAGCATAATGTCCTCAAGGTTCATCCATGTTGCACGTATGTCAGGATTCCCTTCCTTTTTAAGACTGAATAATATTCCATTGCCTGCATAAGCCACATTTTGTCTATCCATTCATCCATCAATGGGCATTTGGGTTGTTTCCACCTCTTGGCTATTGTGAGTAACACTGCCATGAATATAAGTGTGGGAATCTTCTCAAGATGAGATAATTCATAGATCTCTTTCTTTAGGCTCAGTTTCTAGAGCTGTATATTCATTTCACCAGGCCACATTTTCCTGTTTCTCTGTAGGTCTTGCAGTCTTTTGTTGAGATTTAGACATTTGAAGAAAAGAAAGGCCACCTCCTCCAGTCTTTAAAGACTAGCTTCACAAAGGGGAGACCTTCACCCATCAGCATGGCTAGAGATTTTTAGTGACCTCTCAAACTTTCGTGGGGGTCCATCTCTGGGCTGGTGCACGTAAACTTCCCAGTTAAAGAGGTTTGCCTGCTGCTCTGGAGCCCGTCCTCTCTGTCTCCCCCTGGCGTATGTCTGAGGTACTAGGGTCACCCTGTGGCTATGACAACCCTGCCGTGCTGGTTCCCATAAGCCTCCACATAAGGCAGGACAGAAAACAATCCCTCCAGCAGCCCCTTGAAAAGCCAGGCCGCTGGGCAATGGTCCGCTTTTCTTTCCCTTCCAAGGAAGAAGCCAAGAATTGGGAGTTTTCTCCTGAAGGCAGCGTGCCCTCCCTGGGTGGGTACAAGGCCACACATTTTCCTACCCATTTTGACGCATCTCTTCTTGGCTTTATGTTTGTCTGGATGCTGCCAACTCTTAACTGGCTTCTGGAGGTCTCACAAAGGCAATTTTGTCCTTATATTTTATATTTGGTGTCTCCAAGTAGGAGTGGGGGCCTGGGGCTTCCTATTCTGCCATCTTGCTGATGTCACTCAAGTTCATTTCTTGTTATAAAATATTCTGCTGAGAGGTGGAAAGTCAGTCCCCAAAGCGGATGTTTATATAGGGACAAATAGTTGGGACTGGAGAGTAACTTGGGTCCATCTAAAGTGTAGATCCTTATTCCAAGGATCTCTACCTGGAAAGTAAAAAACTCCAAACTCTTTGGACCCAAAACAACCATCTGGGCATTTGTTCCCTAAGCCAGCACTTCGGGGGCCCATGTGCATCCCAGCGTTCATCACCAACCCTCCATCTCTTCTCTCCTTCAAAACCAGGGCAATTTTCTTCAAGTGCCTACGGACATGTTGTTATCCTAATTTTCATGATTACTCCTTTCATTCCATGTCTCCTCTTGTGCCCTGTACACCAGGAACACTTCTATCTCGATACTTCTTTCTGAAACACACAGCATAACCTCTTGAGTGGTATCTTATTCTCTGGACTTTTGGAAACAAAAATTGTAAACTCTTGGCAACATCCCCTTTTCCTTCCTCCATTGATATATTCATCTACTACTCCCCACCCCAACCCATATCCCCAATTAATACATTATCTTAAGGAAAAAGTTAAGAAAGTCCTACATGCTTGGAATGGGAAAAAATATATATTATCTTGCAAGAATTCTAACCTAGTTCATAATCTGCGGGTAAGTTATCGTTGAGCAACAGAAAGCCCGCCGTTGAAAATGCAGCCTGGCAATTCTGTGTCAGCCTTCCAAGGGGTTTGAGAAGGAAGGACAGGAGTTCAGTACACAACTTGTTCATGACCATGACTAAAACTCTAATAAATGAGAAGTTTCTTCCCGTAATGGAGAAGCAGCAGGAAGTGTGACGGGAAGCAAGGGGAAAACACTGTCCTCAAACTGAGAATTAAGCAAACTGAAGTGTGCAGGATCTGTGTGAACTGAAAGAGATTAACAACTATGAATAAGCCTATGACCCTGATCTCTGCGGGCATTTGGGTGTTTGTAATAGGATAAAACCTTGATTGTTATTTCTAAGTAACAGAGCCTCAGATCAACTGCTTTCTATACATTACTTGGTGTTTTGTTTAATGGCTTGTATCCCCAGCCCCAACCCCACTTCAGATGCCGGTGGAAATGTCAGGTTATTGTCAATGCTTCTGCCTCCACTGGCTGCAGACTGGAGGTTCCAATGACCCCTTCCTTGGGTTTGATTAATTTGCTAGCGTAGCTCACAGAACTCAGAGAAATGTTTTACTTACTAGATTGTTGGTTTATTATAAAAGGACGTAGCTCAGGACAGACAGATGGAAGAGATGAAAAGGGCAACATAAGGGGAAAGGGCAGAAATTCCATTGCCTCTTAGAGAGCGCCAGTCTCTCTCATCTCCAGGTGTTTACCAGCCAGGGAGCTCACTGAACCCCATCATTTAATTTTTAATTTTGAGGTACATACTTTTATAAGATGCATAAATCTTAGTGTCCAGCTTGATGCATTCTGACATGTATATACACTCATTTAACCATCTCCCAGATCAAGATATCAAACATTCTCATTATTTTTTTCTCTCATTCCCCACCCCTTCCCTTATGGCTACCACTAGTCTGTTCTACATGCTTATTGGTCTATCTTAGTCCTTTTCTTTATTCATTGGTTTTGCTTTTTAGATTCCACATGTAAGTGAAGTCATATGGTATTTTCTTTCTCTGTCTGACTTATTTCACTTAGCATAATACTCTCTAGGTCCATCCATGCTACAAATGGCAAGATTTTTTGTAATGGCTAATAGTCCATTATATATATGTACCACATCTTCTTTATCCATTAATCCATCTTCTTTATCCATTAGTCTATCTAATGGACATTTAGGTTGTTTCCATATTTTGGCTATTGTATATAATGCTTATTAAACATAGGAGGGCATATATCTTTTCAGATTAGTGATTTTGTTTTCTTTGGGTAAATTCCCAGAAGTGGAATTGCTGAATCATATCGTATTTCTATTTTTAGTTTTTTGAGAAACCTCCATACTGTTTTCCACAGTGACTATACCAGTTTACATTCACACCAACAGCGTACAAGGGTTCCCTTTTCTTCACATACTCACTAAAACTTGCCATTTCTTGTCTTGTTGATATCAGCTATTCTGAAGGTGTAACATCTTAGATATTATCTTATAAGACAAGCATACCTCTTTATGGTTTTGATTTGTATTTCCCTGATGATTTGTGATGTTGGGCATCTTTTCTTATGACTATTGGCCACCTGTATGTCTTTGAAAAATGTCTATTCGGATCCTTTGCCCATTTTTTAGTAAGTTTATTTGTTTTTTGGTGTTGAGTTCTATGAGTTCTTTATATATTTTGGATAGTAGCCCCTTATCAGATACATCATTTGCAAATATATTCTCTCATACATAGTTGCCTTTTCATTTTGTTGATTGCTTCTTTTGCTGTGAAAAAGTTTTTCAGTTTGATGAGTCTCATTTGTTTATTTTTACTTTTGTTTCCCTTTCCTGGGGAGACATATCCAGAAAAAAATTATTAATGCTGATGCTCAAGGGTTTACTGCTCATTGTTTCTTTTAGTTTTATGGTCTCAGATTCTATATTTAGATCTTTAATCCATTTTGAGCTTATTTTTGTGTATGGTGTAAAATAGTGATTCAGTTTCATTCTTTTGCATGTAGTTGTCCAGTTTTCCTGACACCATTTATTGAAGAGACTGTCTTCTCCACATTGTATATTCTTGCCTCCTTACCATATATTAATTGATCGTATAAGTATGGGCTCTGTATTCTGTTCCATTGCACTATGTCTGTTCTTGTGCCCGTCCCATACTGTTTTGATTACTGTCACTTTATAATATAGTTTGAAATCAGGGGGCATGATATCCCCAGCTTTTTTTTTTCAAGATTGTTTGGGCTATTTGGAGTTTCTTGTAGTTCCACACAAATTTTAGTATTGCTTTACTTCAGTAAAAAATGCCATTGGTGTATAGACAGGAATTGCATTGAATCTGTAGATTGCCTTGGGCAGTATGGCCATTTTAGCAATAATTAGCATAATTCTTCTGATCCACGAGCATGGAATAGCTTTCCACTTATTTGTGTCTTTTTCAATTTATTTTATCAATGTTTTATAGTTTTCAGAGCATTCTTTTGGGTTTTTATGAAAGCATGATTGAATAACTCATTGGCCATTAGTAACTGATTCAATTTCCAGAACTTCTCCCTTCCTTAGACTGAAAGTTCCAATCCTCTAATTACACGATTGGATCCTCTGGTGACCAGCTCCCATCTTTAGCTGTTTTCCAAAGTCAACCTCAGTAACATAAACTTGGTTGTAGTGAAAAAGAGCTTGTTATGCGTAATGTTATATGTTAGGTATACAAGACACCCATTTCACCTTTATCGCTCTTAAGTGATTTCAGGAACTGAGAACAAGAGACAAAATATTACAACAAAATATGTTCCCATTGCTCTTATTGTTCAGGAAATTCCAAGGGTTTTAGGAGCTGTGAGCCAGGAATGTAGATGAAGACCATATACATATGAGAAATATATATTTGATCATTTGAATGTGATTTATTTCTTATAAATCACAATGTGTTTGTATTCAGCAATATAAAACATTATCTATAGATATAGATATATAATGCCCATCTAATAAACACCACCAGGGACAAACATGCAGTCCAACAAAATACTTTCATTGACTTGCTGTCATAAGTGATAGTAGACAGGAGATACCTCATCAAGCACCAGGAGACACTTCATCAAAGAAAGAAAGAGCTGGTATTATTTTAGGATTTGGAGGAAGGATGGAGTTTGAATAAACTTTAATGTAATAGTGTTTTGATTGATTTAAAGCAAAGCAGAGCTGTTTATAAAGGGGTTGTCACCAAGCTTGGGCTAGAATAAGATTCAGAGTCCTGTTTCCTTGGAAACTATAAAGCAAAGAAAAAATATGTAGTGTTGAATCTTCCCCAACCATTTCACATGAAGCTCTGCATGGATGATAGTTCAATTTTTTTCCTTCCTTTTTAACTAGGAATGAAAATTCTATTTTTCATTTAAAATCATCTTATTTTTAAATATTTTTGATACTTTTTTATTGAAGTGTAGTTGAAATACAATATTATATTGGTTTCAATTATACAACATAGTGATTTGACAGTTACATACATTATTAAATGCTCACCCCAACCAGTATAGTTACTGTCAACATAGAAAGATGTTACAGAACTATTGACTATATTCTCTATGCTGTATTTTCATCCCCATGAATAATTTGTATTATGATTAATATTGGTATAACTTTTCTGCCTGCATTGATGGCCTGGAGGAAATGATTAGTACACAGACAAATTTATGTATATGTTACATATAGGTAAATCTCTTCACATGTATAATCTATTTGTGTAAGGATATGGAATACCTTTTTTAAAATTAACCTTTTATTGTCTTAGCCTGAATTCTCCATAAACAGCCTGAAATAGAACTTAGTGCTGATATTTGAGCTGAAGGAACATAAAAAGTGCATAAATCATAAGTATACAGTTCAATTAATTATCACAAAGTGAACACACCTGTGTTACTCACTCCTAGATCAAAAAGTAGGAAAGTGCTGGCACTTGGAAACACACAGCCGATGTGCTTCCTTCCAGCCACTATAGCCCCAACAGTAACCAGTATATTGACTTGTAATATGTGATTCGTTTTTCCTGGTTTTGGTGTTTCAATAAATAGAATCATTCAACAAGTATTCTTTTGTGTTTGCCGTGTTATAAAAGAAAAACACAGGCCCAAATGGAGTCACTTATACTTAGTCAGCAAACCAAGACTTACTTAACACCTAACCTAACTGCATTTTCAATCCTCCCCCACCCCCACCCCCTACCACGGAAGGAATGTAACCTTTAGCCAGCCATTGCTATAGGTTCCCCGCCTGGGGCAAGTTCTCTATGAATTCAGTGGGACCAAAAAAGGCAAGGGCAAGAAGCTGGGGGCTCAAAGGGGTTTTATTCTCATGGCAGTAGGTCTCAGTCTCTCATATGCTCTGGCCTCTGGTGAAGGGAGGCTAATTATAAGAGAAAAAATGAATTTTAGAGACTATGCCAGGTTTTTGCTGTCACTTATAACTGAGAATCGAGCACTGAATGTATTAAAACTACCTCCTGAAGAGTAACTCTACAATAAAACTAGAATGTCAGTGCCATGAGGTCCTAGACCTTGGTTAGTTCACTGCTACATGCTTGGCATGTAGTAGATGCTCAACAAATATTTGTTCAGTAAAGATATTGTGGAGGTGGAGTTAATTTACAGA
Source organism: Manis pentadactyla (assembly GCF_030020395.1). Classification (NCBI taxonomy): domain Eukaryota; kingdom Metazoa; phylum Chordata; class Mammalia; order Pholidota; family Manidae; genus Manis; species Manis pentadactyla. Next base: position 16,545,402 of record NC_080027.1, on the reverse strand, counting down.
TGTAGTAGAAAAGCTCCATCTTTATCTCTGGGGATGCCTGAATGCCTGGATTTTGAGTCTTGGTTGAGATAAGAGCTTTGGGATTTATGATGTGTTTAGAACCCAAGACTGCCGTGGTGACCACCCCCTCCAGATTGGTTCCTTTAATACTGGTTTGTGATTCGTTTAATTGGTTTGGTAAATTTGGCTTGATTACTTAATGAAGTATTGAGAGCTTCTAGCTTCTTGCGCAGATCTGGGCAGTTCAAACCTGGTGGTCCATGTATCTGGTTCGGCCAATAGGGAGTGTGTGTCTACTGTGTAATGTCTCTGATAATTGCCTACATTCTCTTTCCCTTTAGATAAAAGCCTTAGGTGAGTATACTCTGTGGAATCTGGTAAGTCCTTTCAAATGTTCAAACTGGTGAGAACAAGACTGATTTGGCCAATCTAACTGGGAAGAGAGAAAAAAATATTTGCAAAGATATTGAGAAGATTTTCTTTTAGGACCAGATGTCTTCCAGATAGAAAAATAAAAAAATATTTGAAATATGAAACTTCCATTTATTATGTCAATATTTGGTGAATATTTAGATTGTATGCACATAATAAATTTATAAACAAATTTGTGTCATTCACAAGATCATCCCTATTTACAAAAACAATCTAATTAGAATGATATTAAGACAATTTAACCAAGTGCTAAATAACTAAATTTTGTAATCCGGATACAGTTTTATTTAGGTAGTCTTTACCACCAAAGAAAAGAAGACTCTGATCTTACACTCAGACCTTGCCAGGATTTCATAACCAAAGCAAAAAAATATATGTATGTACTGTATATGTGAAATTTATGTGTGTATGTATATATAAAAAAAGATACATATTACATATATATTATACAAACACATATATGTATGTATATATGTAATTTAGGTTTTGGGGGGACCTTGGTATGAACACAGCTTTTGTGGCTTCAGAGCTGGAGGTAAAATGGGAAAATTTTCATTTCTCTCCATCATCTTTAATCATATTTAGGAGGAAAGGAATACTAAGTAGAAAAAACAATTTAAGGAAAAAGTCAGTTTTCAAAGGCAGTCAATGTGGGTTGAGGCCCCCTGGTGCCATAGGTATAGCCAGTAGGTAGCTGGGGTACAAAGCACAGTGTGGCCCCTGATGCCCAGACAGATGTGACTCTCCTCCTCTTGATGGTCAGCCCCACCTGGCCAAGTGGGAGGAGCTCATAAAAGAGGTGGGAGCCAGTTAGAGATACAGACTGATTCTGGTGAAGCTGGGTTTGACATCAGAGAAAGAATACGAACAAACTGTCCTGACCCTTTCTCTTGGAGAAAATAACACAGGTTGCTAAAATTAACAACAAAAAGATCCAGCGAGACCTACAGGGACTTTTAGAACTTTCTTTGTCCAAATGTATTTACTCAATGGACATGAAAATTTTCAGTGTCTAATATTACCAGCCCTACACAGTTAATCAAAATCAGTTAAGTTCCTGGGAATAACATGGGCATAGGAAACCCAACAAATCTCAGTCAGTAAAAAAAAAAAATTGCTGACTATAAAGAGGTTTAAAAAGGAAGTCTAATGCATTGTCAGCTTCATTTAAACCACATCTCAAATTTAAAACTTCGCTATTTTTTTTCTTTTATTCACCAGGCAATCTAAATGAAGTGACTTTGTACATCTTTTCAATGTTTATCATACAGTAAATTCATAAATCAAACCAAGGGACATATTTTAATTAATTCAAACATTTAAATATTTGCCTTGGAATTTGTATAGTCCTGTTTCATTCTGTTACCAGATTTTGTGTGGTGTTGAGAACAAAAACTTGTGAGCATGGATCAAAACTGTCTGGGTATTACCATATAAAGGCATTGGAAACTAACAGAACTTAATTTAAATACAAAATAACAAATGTGCAAGTGTCTTTTATGAATTGGTTTTTATGGAATCTAAATAAGGTGGCTTAAGAAAATCAGCACTTAAAATTATTACATTTGAATTTCATCTCTCTTGCAGACCACTATATTCTCATATGCTTAAAACAGTAACTGCCCACCACAGGCATTTTATAAATATGTGTTGAATAAAGTGATAATGAATTGATATATAAACAAATACATATACATGTACATATATATTCATGTATGTGTGCAAATTAAAACTTTTAAGACAGTATGTGCCAGTCAGAGCATGTGGTTGCTCTACCTGTATTTATACCAAGTAATTATCACAGGTCTATGAGCTAAGTGATATTATTCCTGTTTTACTGGAGAGTAGTAGGAAGTGTAGAGAAACTTTGTGGTTTTTCCATGGATACACAGGTAGCAATTGGGAGTGGTGGAGTTTTGGAGATGAAAACCCAGGGCTGTTTGACTTAAAAGCCCATGTTCTTTATCACCATATACTATATCACCATATCACTAAATACTATATTTCCTGATATCTATACTTAGTCTCTTTCTACCATATCACATCTGAATGGGATGTAGACAGTACATGAACTTACTGATTCTAATTTAATTTATATTTTGGCTCTGTAATAAATCAGATGTATTTAATGAACATTTAGTAAACATTATATATTGCATAATCATATGTATGGGACTGAATACAGTTTGATTAAGATATAAGTCTGCCCTTTGGGGAAGGCAGAGAGAGAGAAAGGAGATAGGGAAGGAGGAAGATGAAGAGACACATATAGAAAACAGAGGTGAAATCTGATCTGATCCCGTCATGATTGTTATTCTGTGCATACTTACATTCAAATAGTGGTTTGTACACATACAAGGACCAACTGTGCTAATCAAAGGGTATTTTTTATGGGAGAAAAGAAGCAGGAAAAAGAAAGGGAAGAAAAAGCCATGCATCTCGACTTCCTCAAGGTAAAAACACCTTGCATTCCTAAAGGCAGGATAAAAAGCCAAAAATTGGGAGAAGGATTGGCCAGGCAAGCAGAAATATGTAGTCTTCATAGAGTCCTCATCTTTACAGTATCTTTTGACTTCTACCAAATCTTATTTCCTAACTTAATGTCCTTATATAAAATCCTGAAGTTGAATGAAAACCTTTTGAGTGCTATTGATTCATTAAATGCATGATTTATTCATTTAACTTCTGCTATTGTTGATAAAGAACCAGGGAAACAAGTTGTTGACTTCTTGGGGGAAAATGAAAACATTCTTGTGAGTTTTATATATATAGATTGATAGATAGATCAGAGATGGATTCTGACGCTTTCCCAGTGGGGTTGTTGAGTGACTGTTAGGCTAAATTTTCTGGAACTTTTTCTCCTTCATCTGTTAGTGGCATCAAACCTCCTGTAAATGATGCAGGAGATGCTGTTTCTGCCACGTGAGGATGTGAGGGCAGAATCAACACAACCTGTGAAATCAATCAGAATGCCATGGGTGAGTCAACCAAACAACCTCAGGGTCTCCCTTCCCTGTCCCCACTATGTCATTATCAGAGTCTATCCTTTATTCTCTGAATTCAGTCTCAAGATCAGTTTGGTGGGGTTTCTCTAGCACTCTTTAGACCAGACTGGATCTAGGAAAACCATTCAGTGATAGCACTTGGCATGAGAAGCTAAGAGTGATAGCTGTTGCTGGGTCTTGCAAGCGAGATGGGTAAACCAAAGTGTTATAGAAAATAAAGAGTTCTTCTTCCAAATCAGGCTGTTTCTGCCAATGGCAACAATATACCCAAACCATAATTTTCTGGCTGTGACTAAAATACTTAAAAAACATGCTGACCCAGAATGGCAGGAACCATCAGGAAATTAAGGAAAATACTGGCCCTTCTTCCAACATCTCAGTGTGAAATGCAATTGGGGAGGAGGGAAAGAAAAGGAAGACCCTAGGTATTATATGCCTCAAAGAACCAGAAAACTCTAAGAACTTAGTTCTCAAAGTACTAAGGAAATTATATATATATGCGTTTGAACCAGGAAAGATAAAGACTTAGGCATTATATGCCTCAAAGCCATTCCTTTTCTGGATTCACAAGGTGAGAAAAATGGGAGCAACATTTCCCAACTAAGTAACTCTTCTAGGAGCAGATGGGAGTATAGGCCTCGATATTATGATATGAAGGTTACTAAGGGGGTTGCCATCTTGCTCACATGCTCAGTGAAAATAAAATGCTTCATTTAATGAAGTTACAAAATCACTGAGAATTGCCGAGAAACCCTAACTTCTAGGGTCTTATTGCAAAAGTCCACTAAGAGAGTTAGTCTCTTTTCTGTGGGGAAGGATGTGGGGGCACAGGATGTGGGATAGCATGAGAGCCCCCAAAAGAAAGGAAAGAGGTGCAAAATGGTAGAGAAGAGCACCAGGAAAATAATCTCTCCAACTATTATTTTGTGATTTGGCTCTGGGTTTGTCTGCCCCTGGGCCTTTGGGTGGGAAAACTACTGAGCAGCTCTCAGTATTTTAGTATCCACTTTTTTACCCTGGAACCCTCAAGTCTTAGAAGATATCCTTGTCCTATTCTTCTTAATGCAATTTGGTGTCCTCCCATCTCCCAGGCCCATTGGGATATGTGATTTTCTTTCTGCTTAGCAGCCGGGAGGATCTGCTGCAGGTCTCAGGGTAAGAGAGCAGCAGGTGTACACACACTGATAGAGAAGTCTGAGCCCCTCTCTTCAGTTAACCCAGGGGGATGTTGCTATAAAAGGACAATGAGTAAAATGCCCCACTCCCTCTGGGGACCGGTCCACTGTGAATTGTTCTCTGATCTGGACTAAGAGAGGAGGTCCTTTGAGGGAGTGGATGGAGAGAAACAGTTTTTTTTTAAAAACCCATTGTGGCAGGCAGGATCTAAGGTGGCACCTAGTGACCTACATCCCTGTATGACTCCCTCCCCTTGAGCATGTGTGGGACCCACATATACAACGGGCAATCACTCCTGTGCATAGATTATTTTAGTTGACATTGAGTTTATCAGGAAGGACGTTATTCTGGATGGACTTGACCTGATCACATGAACCCTTTAAAAGAACTTTAACGCACCTGAGACTTCCTCTCCCATGATGGTCTAAAAAGAGAAGCTGTGAGTTCCACAGCTGAGAGGAAATACATTCTGCCACTGGAGCATGGATGAGGACCAGAGGCCACAGCTGTGACCGCAGCCCCAGCTAGTTCCTTGATCACAGCCTTGTAAGACCCTGTGCAGAGGAACCAGCTAAGCTGTGGCCAGACTCCTGACCCATGAAAACTGAGAGATAATGAATGTGTGTTGTTTTAAGCTGCTACATTTGTGTGATTTATGACAGAGCAATAGAAAACCAATCCAGGTATCTTCAAAGGAAGCCCAGTACTCACACCACCAGTACAGCAGATGACTTTGCATCCAAATGCAGAGAGGGTCACAGCGAGGCAGAACTCTAGCACACTAAGAATGAGCACCAGAGCATCCATACCCTAGGAGCAAATTTATAACAAGGAAATGTGAGGAAATGAGGTGACAAGTTCCGAACATTCACTGCTGATCACAATGCCAACAGAGACGAAGCACTGGCCAGAGGTCAGAAAAGCTGGCTTCGAATTGCAGCCAGACACTTGGCCAATTCTTGGCCTGCTGGCTGTCACTCATTCTTGCTTTTTTTCCACTAATAAAATAATCATTTTCCTCTACTTTCCAGTACTATTGCAGATACAGAATCTGAAAATGTTTTAAAAGAGGGGAAAGGACCATCAAGATAATCAACAACTTCATTTTTTCAAACACTAGGAATTCTACATAGTTGACACAATCATGTGATCTCATCTTAGTAACTAGAGGCAGAGTAATAATAGGCCATGGAGGTCCACATCCTAATTTCCAGAACCTGTAAGTCAAATTACCTGGCAAAGGAAAATGAAGTTTGCAAGTAGAATTAAGTCTGCACATTAGCTGACCTTGAGATGGAGGGATTATCTGGGTGGGCTCAAAAATAATTACAGAATCCTTATAAGTGGAAGCAGGAGGCAGAAGAGTCGAAGTCCAAGAGAGATTTGAAGATGCTGCACAGCATGTTTTGAAGATAGAAGATGCACTCCATCTACAAGCCAAAGAATGTCGGTAGCCTCCAAAACCCAGAAAAGGCAAGGAAGCTGTTACTCCCTTACCATCTTCCAGAAAGGAATGTAGTCCTGCCAACACTTTGATTTTAACCTAATAAGACCCATCCCAAACTTTTGACTTCCAGATTTACAAGGTAATAAACTTATGTTATCTTAACTCATTAAGTTTGTTGTAATTTATTACAGCAACCATCAGAAACGAATGCAGTGGTGAACACCAAGGTAGTCAGTCCTGAATCCTTCTCCCCCAGAGTTGGCTTTAGGACTAATCTTTAGTGAAGACATATGGTCGTATTTGAGAAACATTGTGCAGTATTCTTATTCCTTAAAGTTGGAATTGGGTACCTGGACTGACGCCTGGGAATCTTTGGTCTAAATATTCTCTCTTTTTGTCTCCATTGGTAGGGATGGTACCTCTGCTTGTAAGAGGCAATAGATCAAGATCCCGGGACGTGAGTGACACAATTTCAGCTGGGCCTTGAGAATATTTGCTTTCATAATTTCTTATCTATTTACTCATATCTTCAATATACTTAGTAGCCTCTATGTTTCAGTAATTGTTTTAGGCACAGAAGATAGAGCAGTGAACAAAACAGATAATTTCCCTAACCTCAAAGATCTTACCACCTAATAGAGGAGACCAGGAGCTGACAAGCATTATAATAAGAGGCCAGCAGTCTTCCAGGTTAGGTTTTACAGGCAATAAGGTCTCTGTCACAAATATTCAAGTCTGCTGTTACAGTACAAAAGCAGCCCTAGATGGTAATGTACACTATATGTAAACAAGAGGGTGTGGCTATGTTCCAATAAAACTTTATTTACCAAAACAGGTGCCAGACTGGATTTCTAACAAAAAATAGCAAAATACATATGAGATTCTAGTTTGAGCCATTTGAACCTTCTGTCTTTCTAGATAAGTATTGCTGATCGTGGGCCATTTCATATGGCTCTGCCTAATGATTCCAGATAGTGGTGTCCTCTACTCTTTCCTGCAAAGAACTCACCTTTTCTTAGTCTCTTTTTATCATTATATTTAAAAGTAAGCCCTGGGGCCTTTGTCAACCACTGCTTAAGGAGAGGCAGGAAAAATGTTCACATGACAGGATTTGTGATAGCCTCTGGGAGAAGGTGATCAAGATGGGAGCAGGACTGGCTATGTCATTTACAGGGCCTTTATAAAAAATTTTTAAAACCTTCAGACAGCAACTGCAGAGCAGCAGTCTTCTAATGACAAAGCCCTGTGTGAAGGCAGAGGCCCTGTGCTCATGAAGCTATTCCGTTCCAGATTTTATCTCCATCACTGTGCCCTTCAAGTCTGTGAGTGGAGAGAACTTTGGAAACTAAAAGATTCCTCTTCAGGATGATCAATCGAACAATATTAAAAAGTAGGGAATTAGAGGCAGAGAGTTACAGGATCTAATCTTGCTTTTGCCAATTTCTCACTGTGTGACCTTGGAAAATTTTAAGTTCTCTTTCTTCTTTTGAGTAAGTTTCAAGAAATAAAATTGCATACTCTAAAAACTATTAGAAATCTCAAGGGCAGTAAATGAGTTTAGCAAAGACACTCCATGGGGTGTTTTGGTGCAAATATATACCATTCTAGATTTACCTAGGATTAGCTGGGAATGAAGAGAAAGAGATGTAATGGATCTGCAAAATAAGTTAGGAAGATGCTGAGTTTCCAAATTTAGGAGAGGAAAGGAAACAATGGGAGAAAGAAGTAAGTAGCACAGTTAAAGGCCAGAAGGTCACATGGATGGGAGACGATAGAAAATTCTGTGGTATTGAGAATGGCGAATACTTTGAATTGCATTTAATAATAATAATAATTGAATTGCATTTTCGTCTAGTATGCTGTACTTCAGGAACCCTCCCTCCCTGCACTTACCTGGTGGCCCAAAACTTCAGGAAGTTTTATGGCCTACAAAATCTTGTAGAAGAGAAAATTTGAAGACTAAAGCAATTAGGGTAACACCTAGATGAGGGAAAGTGGTACAGAAAAGTAGTAAAATACTGAATATAGATGGCAAATTTGCCAGGCCTTGGGTGTTGAGGCCAAAATGCTTAAACTTGCAAAAACATTCGGAGATGTTGGGAGGGATACTGGGTTACGTGTATTCACCGCTTGATGGATAATCTTCAAGACAATTTTACTTTGCTATTAGAGAACCAGTTAACTCCATCAGGCTCCATCAGGGGGCCCTGGGGACATATTGAGACTAATATCTGGGCTCTACATTTAGATCGGAAAACAGTATACTTATTGGTGGTTTGAAATTAAACAGGAAAAATTATGCAAAATGCTTAGCATACTGTTAGAAAGTACAACATTAGGTGTTCTACAACTGTGAGCTTTCTTCTCACTTTCCCAAATCACATATAGAAGAGGAGCAGAGAGAGATGAGATGTGGGCACTATTTCTCAATCACTTTGAACTTCCCAGAGTGATTCATCAATTTGGGAATACTGATTGCTACTTTTGCCAGAGCTAAGGCTCCTGTAACTTGCTTCCACCCCAGAAACCCATAAAAAGAAGGACTCACTATTAAAATTGATGCGACCATGGGACAACTGTCCAACTGCTCATAAGAGCGACAGTGAAAGTAATAGTATGGAGATGTATCGATGCTGACTGCAGTGAGTATGATTCCAAGTGCAGAGAAGACAGAGCTGAGGATGTTTAATCCAAGGCTACCTCGGACCTAGAAAGGGATGAACATCAACTGGGTAATCCAAACACATTCGCAGATATATCTCCATCAATCACTTTATACCCTCTGCTTCTTGCCCCATGCAGTCCTTCTCTCTCTTGATTGTTGCAATTATCTCCTAAATTGTCTCTTTCCTATAAATTTCAACCCTAATCTCCAGCCAAAAGACAAAGATGATCCTCTTATTCCAAAGCCGAAATCCATCAGATGACCCCCATGGGCACATGAGATAAACTCCCATCTCCTTAGCAGGGCTTTCAATACACTTCAGCCTTAAGCTGGATGGTCCTGTGCTCATCCCCTACCATCCCCTGCTTCAGTTGCAGAAGCTTCTTATAACTAAAATTCCTCACCTAAGTATGAGAGGTTTGGTGTGGCTGTAGCACAGGGTAGATGTTAGTGGTTATAGCTGGAGGAGATGCTAGGGAGACAGATGGAAGGTGGATTGGGAAAAGCCCTATTGATCATACTCCATATCATTCAAGCAAAAAAACCCAAATATGGTCTCTAGACAGGAAAAACATTGTTGAGATACCGGCTATTGCCTTTTGTTGGCCTTATGAAGGACATATTGGCATGAAAGTTACGTTTTAAATTTTCTCCTTCTTCTATAGCCTTATTGTGAATTTTTTCACTGTTAAACTGAATCAAAATCCTCTCTGCATACAGTTGATATGCATATTTTAATTAGTAAGTCAATAAATCAACACCTGATGCCATTGTCATGGACTGGCTCACAAGCTACAGGCAGGGTTTGACCAATTTCATTCAACATTTCTCCTCAGGAATTCTCCATATTTTCACAAAGATTCTCTTAGCAACTACCTTCCCAAACTATTCATTGTCATGTCAGTAATTCTATTATCAGCTAACTTTTTATTACAATTTTCAAAAGACCCATTCAACTAGGTAAAACTTAACAACCTCTCCTGACTTTTTCAAAATAAACAAGATCTGTTTTCTACTCGGCAGAATGCATACTTGGTTAATCTTTCTTCTTTTGGAAAAAACAAACAAATAAGCAAAAAAAGGAAATAAAGCTTACCAGACCTTTTGTAGTTCTAGTTCCTGCTGCAATTGACAAGGACCCTGAAATAATAAACTAGTAAACAAGAGGGGAAATGCAGGTTAAAAACTTAAACCAAATATTTGAAGTCATGATTTACCAAAATTACCCATAAATGTGATAAATACATTAAACAGACCAAGTATATTGCCAGAAACCTAAAGGATTGTACATAATTGTCCCCTCTTCCCGCAACAACATAGAAACTCTACCAGATGGATTCACAGGAGGACTTATTAAGCCTTTCAAACAAATGTCTAACTGCAATGGCATTTAAACTGTTTGAGGGCATTGAAATAAAATCCTCTGCCTGTCAGATGAAGTAACTCTAATAGAGTACCAAAATTTAATAAGATATTACAAGAGAAAAGAAACTAAACATGATTTTCATTTAAATGACTGATGAAACTTGTAAATAAAATTGTAGCAAAGAAAAATTTTTAATTCCATATTCGATGATGATTAGAATAGACTATTTTACTTGACTCCATAAATTGGATAATTTTTTTCCACTTAGCTAAAATGCTAGAGCCAATTCAACTGGACTCCCTGCCTTACACTATCTAACCATTTGAGTTTCTGGGTTTACTTTCAATATTTGATTTCAGAAGTTTCAAAAATTGTACCTTAATACCAAAAAAGACTGATCTAATAAAACAGTTTGATACAGTTCTTCAAAAAAATTACTGGATACTGAGACAGATATGATTAAATTCACCTCTGGGAAAAATATAGCAGAGAAAGTCATCCATCATATTATATGAATGAATCATGAACATGTAGGGTATTTCTTCAAATGATCAGATTTTCTAATATTGAAATATTATTATAATTTATAAATTACTGTATTTAAGGAGAAAATTTAGATGCTAACCGCTCATATTTACAACCTTGATAAGACATTTAATAGAATGCAATACATTGAATTGAATTCAATACATTGAATTGAATTTAATTATTGACTTAAACATTATTAATAAAATATGAAGAGCTGCATTTTCCATAACATGCTACAATTCTTGCCTCAGTCTAAAAGTCTTAATCATGTACAATGGGGAAACTCTAGGGCCATCTCCTTAAAGTCAAAATCAAGATAAAGTTGTAGAGTATTATGTATTACTATTCTTAGTATATTAACCAAAATAATTATATTTAAAAAAGCATTTGAAGCAAATGTTTCAAATTATTTAAATATGAACATGTTATACTGCAAACATCTAAGAATATCAACTAAAAAGTACTATAAGCTTTAAGAAAATTCAGTAAGACACATGGGAACAACACTGTGTACAGCTATTGTATATACAGATTATTAACAGGTGTGTGTGTTTGTGTTTGAAGATAGAATTTAATAGGAGAGATTCATTTACCATAGCAAAAAATATATGAAGTTTCTGAGAGAGAAAAACAATGTGAATGATATATATGACTAAAACTCTACAATGTTCCAAAAGTATGAAAAAGAAAACTTGAAGGAATATTCTAACGTGGGTGGGGATAATTTTATAGGATTCTGATGAAGGACGTGTCACTGTACAGGAGACTAAATTGCCAAAAAAAAAAAAAAAGAAACCTGTGATTGGTTCTTGGTACTGGTTTTTGTACTGTATGGAGAGAAAAGGAGGCATTTCACAAGTGAGGTTTGGAAAAAAGGTTGAAAGAATAAGTTAGGAAGCAAAACATATCCCGCCAACTAAAGCAAAGCCTGACCCAGTGGGGTACCTACGATAGTTTGGGTGATACATTAATTGACAAACACACTCCTCCTACAGTTCCCGGTAAGTTATTGAACTTGTGTAGAAGGCCTACATTATGAAAACTGGTTTCCAAAGTGATCTTGAAAAGGAAATGAAAGGGGAAACTGAAAGCTAGAGTGGTTACAAGTATGTAATATTGGAATTAAGCTGATCTTGCTTTGGCCCTGATTCCTGTACCACATCATTGTGTGATCTTGGGCAATTTCCTTAGTCTAAGTCCCAGTTTCTTCATCCATAAAACGAGGACTGTGATAAACCCTTTTTTTATAAGTTTGTGATGATTGAAATGGAGCTGCACATACAAAGCTGTTAGCGGAGTGCCCAGATCACAGTAAGGGTTTAATAGATGTTATTACTGACCTGGTATTATGGAATATATAACACATTATATAACGGTCCAGAAATAGAACAGAATTTCTGTTCTTGAAATCTGGTACTTACTCCATAAACAGGCAAGGGGGAACAAACAGCCAACTCTATTAAAAAAAACCTCTAAACTATCTCATTCTCAACTCTGTAGATAAATGGAAACCCTATAACACTTGAATGGGCTCCCTGATTCTAACATATACCCAGTTTATAAATGTATTCCTCTCTTGTCAGTAGGTAGAACAATACTGTAGACTCTATTTACATTCTCAGTTTGCAGAGAAACTCTTGCATTTTGCGTTGGGGGAAATTTTTTTTAACTTTCTTAAATTTTAATTGTAATTATAGTTATGGTTCTAAGTTATTAAACTTGTCAAACAAAATTTATCTAATAGCAGGATCCTTTGTTAAACAAAACTATTTTCTAAGGTTTGATAGCTGGCTATGAATTGCCTGCATACCCGCCATGTCTCTTCTTCCTTGTTGACAAAATCCTCATTTTGTTCAGCCTCCTCTGAGCTTCAGTGAACTCTTTCCAGCCACAGAGGGGAATTTGATCAGTCCAAGCCAACAATGGAAAATCCATTACTTTTGTCCATAGCTGGCTTGGGAACATAAAACATTAATGCATACAAAACATTTAGGAGCACTGAGATGTATCGGCAAGTCTGATACAGTATGTCAGCCACCCTCTGTGAGGTCCTAGCACTCCTGAATTAACCAACCCAGGAGACTGGGTTCCTGTTATAAAATAATCAATGCTTTCAATGTATTATCTATTCTGGTTTGGGTCTTTTGTTATATGCTATATATACATATGCTTTTGTTATATATATATGCTATAATATATCCTAACTGATACAAGTTAAATATTTAATCTGCCTAGCTTTCTGTGAGTTTTATATTATTCCCATTTAAATATGATAAAATGGAGTCACCAGAAGGTTGGATAACTTTCTGAAATTGACAGAACTATAAAATAGGGTTAGGCTATGATTCCAAAGCTCAGTATATTAACAGCTATATTTTATATGTTATGCTGTCTCCCACCATATCAGAAGACATCCTACTCACCATCACTGACCCCCAAAGTGTGTACCCCACATTTGTTGAAAAGGGTACTACATAAAATGTATGTTGTTCGTAAAATGGCAAAATGGCACTCATCATTATTATCCCCAAGCTGAGGTTCATCAGGGCAGTCAGGACCTGCACGACCTGGGAATAATGAAGAGAAAAGCAGATTATCTACCCAAAGAGGGTGCCCAAGCCGTCACCTTCCCAACCACTAAGTCATCTTCATTATTCATCTCTTGCAATAGTCAGATGGTCTTCCTGATATTCTCTTATTACTTCTCTTTCATGTAAGGAACTATGGATATACTGACGTACTAAATTTTTTTTCTGGGGATATCAATCCCCATTGCCCCAGTAATTTCAAGGGAAAAACAGTGTCCCAAGACCTACCCAGAGGTGTTTTATTGACACCTATGATACTACTCCTCCCACAACTGATATTCTCCTCTGCACATGCTCAGAGAGGAGTGATCCAGAAATTAGACAGCAATTATTCTAGCAGGGAGAAGTACTCTGACAGAAAGAAAGTATGCACAGGGTAAGAAAAAGAGAAGAGAAATATGACATTTTCTTGGGGTCTGAGGCAACAGACATGAGTGAGCACAGGGTTCTAAAAATAGGAGATGGAGAACAGTTCACCCCCTGGCATTTAAAAGGATCCAAGTGTCATAATGACTTTGTCCCATTGGTTTAAAGTTTAAGCTAGAGAGAAACCTTTATATTCATTGCCCTTTGACGTGCATTAACCCGTTTTTCTTTAAACTTTCCCTTTCTGTTAGGCTCACCCACCTGAGACTCCAGGTGGGGATATCAGAAAAACCTATAAAGACAGAAAGGCACAGAGAAGAGAAGAATTTTCATTCTCTGAGGAGTCAGCTAAGAAACTTCTCTGGAGAGAGACAGTAACTGTGGGGCCATCAGCTGTCAGAAGGTCTGTTGTGGGGACTCACATTGCCTTTTCTTGAGCTGCTCTGCCACGCTGAAGTTGAACACAGTTACCATGGATGACCCACAGCCCAAGGACAGATCTGAAGCCACTATATTTTAAATACAACTAAATCAGAAACATTATGTGATAGAATATTGTATCATTTTTCAAGCGACAGGGCCTGAACATCAAATACGGATGCCCTGAGGGCCGGACTGTGTATTATGAGGCTGGTGGAACAAAGTATTTGGCATTAGGTCTGGTAAGTAGTGGATTTACAATGCAACTGGTCTTCCGCCAGATCCGCGACGGACTTACCCCAAGGACTTTGGGCTCCCCCTTCAAGAACTTCTCCAGCAGCCCCTTCCACAGATAGGAGTTCAGAAGAACAGGCTGCCCCTGCTGGTACCCACCAGGGCCAGCCCCTGCTATGGTCTCTTCCATTCCTCCCAGGGTTGTCATGGCAGCAGAAAAGGTGCTACAATAAGAAATGTAATTTAGGATGAGGTCCTGGAAATGACAACCTCTGATCTATTTCCTTCCTTTATTACAACAGGTATTCGAACATCTTCACAAAATGTAATTATATTGCCTAGGCCAGCCAGGAAAGTGGAACAAGAGACACGTGAAGGAGAGAAAGAGCTAGAGACCGAGATGGCAGGAGGGGGAGAGAAATGTCATGTGACATCAAGACGCTAGAAAGGACTGAAGAGAGGGTAACATGGATAGAACAGAGGTGAAGGTATTGGGCTCCTCAAATTAGGGAAATGTCTTCAAGTTCATATATGAAGTCTGCACTCAGATTTCACCTCTATCCCTAGTGCTGCATGATCCCTTGATTACAGCCATTTTCTCCTTGAAGGATAACTTTTGCCACAGTAATAAACCAGCCAGAATCAACTGAATTTCAACTTATTGTTAAGAATTTTATAGCCCTTTTTTCTAATCAGAGCACAGTTACATTCTCAGAGCTGGAAACCTTCCCCAAGTTCATCTTTATTAATACAATATAGGTTCTCTTGGATTTTATCCTATCAATTCTGGACTTTATGGAATTCATGTGATTTATGATTCTAAGTCCTATCCCTGGCACTGAGAATTTAAATCTCCTGTTCCAGTAAAAGGTTGTAAATCCTGACTCATCAATGCAGAGCAAGGACATGTAAAATTATTTTTCTGAGACTTGAAGCACAAGCATAATACTCTTAATGCCATTTTCTTTCCTCAACAGAGATACCCCAATCAGGTTATGTGGAAACAGGTTTAAGCCACATAAACATTCTTATCTATTCATTTGAATCCATATTCAGATGTTGCATGGCTTACATCCACAATTTTGAGGAAAGTGAAACTTAAGACTCTGCAAAGCCACAGTCATTTCTGATTCCATTTATGCTTCACTGGGGCTCTGTAAAAGTCCAGAGTTTGGAGATGTGTGCCCCTTTTTTGGTAGCACAGGATAAATGAATGTTCTAGTAGTGCACGTTTTCTATGTACAGGAAAATAATTCAGATTTCTCTGGAAAGGATTATTAACCTGTATCTATATTTGGTAGGCCAAAGGAACTACACTATTGTTATCTAGCAATAAAACTGATGGAAATCAGGAGGAAAAAATGGGTCAATTTCAGAGACAGAGGAAAAAAAGTCCAAGTGAAAATAAAAGATTAATCATTTAAAACATTAACTTTAGTAACATCTACTTTCAAAGCTACAGGAAGCAGTAAAATGAAAAATGAAAAGCACAGAAGAGCAAATCACAAAATAGTAAAGTAAAAATTTTTTTAATAAGAAGACAAAAATAATATTAATAATTCATAAGGAAAACATAATGTGAGCAAGATTAGAATAATTAAGATCAGGAAATAAATAAGAAGATGAAATCCAAAAGTCAAGGCTTTTTCTTCTGTCCGAGAAAATTTCCAAAAGCAATTTGGAGAAAGAAAATTGAATTCCATTTCAAAACTGGGAAACAACTAATACCCCCATAATTCAGGTGAGTGGACTGTCAAACACAATGAAGACTGCAGAGAGATATGAATTTGGGGGAAATGAAGAAAGAATATCAAAGAAATGGGACACTATGGCTGCAGATTTCAGAGTACTTATCTTTGTTAAGTCTATCAAAGGTATAAAACACATATTATTGCTTAGGTATAAAACATATTATTGCTTACAATTCTAAGAATAAATGCACCAGTTGGCTATAACTTTCTTGGACAAGTATAGTTCTGTTAAGTAAAAGGTGGAAATAAAAGAGAAATCACATAAAAAAGCCATTTTTTGTAGAAAGCCATTTGTTTCTGAATAAGTCTTATACTAGAGTTCACAAGGAAGCAAGCATTCTTTTTATTTTTATTAAGATATCATTGACATACACTGTTATGAAGGTTTCACAAGAAAAACAATGTGGTTATTACATTCACCCTTATTATCTAGTCCCCCCCCCAACTTCATTGCAGTCACTGTCCATCAGTGTAGTAAGATGTCACAGAGTGCCTATTTGTCTTCTCTGAGCTATATTGTCTTCCCCATGACCCCACACATACCATGTGCACCAATCATGATACCTCACAATCCCCTTCTCCCTCCCTCCCCACCTGCCCTCCACCACCCCTTCCTTTTGGTAACCACTAGTCCCTTTTTGGAGTCTGTGAGTCTGCAGAAGCAAGCATTCTTGATGTTAGACTCCAAGAAATCCCACAGATTAGGATCATCTGAATACATACCGTCATAGTCAAACATTTCCAAATGCACAAAACCGAGATACCATGAGATTTAGTCATGAGAAACCTCAAGTGCCTCAGATATTAGAATGAAATACAGAATATATAATAAATAAAGATGAAATATTCAAATAAAAGGGGAATCACAAAAGTAAGAAAGCACAGATAAAGTGAAAAAGTAACAAGATAAATCTCAAATGTGAAGAAAGATAATGTTGACATCTTAAAAAACTTCATCAATGTGTTAAATATCAAGGAACAACTGGAAAGAAAATTAGTGAACTAGAATATAAATCTAAAGAAACCACCCAGAAGCCATGTAGACAGACAAGGAAATGATCATAACAGAATAGAGGCTACAAGATTAGAAGTAAAGAATGAAAAGTTCTAGAATATGTATAATTAGAGTACTAGAAAGATAAAAAATGGAGGATTGGCAAAACTGACATTTGAAATAATAATAACTACATATTTTCCTTAACTGATGAAATACATAAATGCACAGACACAAGTCATATACACCAAGCAGTGTACCTAAAAAATTTACGTTCAAACACATTATAGTAACTTTGCAAGATAGCAAAGACCAAAGGTGATCTTAAAAGTAGTAAAACAGAAAAGTCAGATTACATGCAAAGTAATGTCAATTAGACTGATAACAATGAAAGCCAGAAAACCATAGGAAAGTATTTTTCAAAGGCCTGAAAGAAAACAACCACAGACCTAGAATGTAACTGTGCTTCAAGAACAAGACTGAAATGAAGACATTTTCAGATAAATATACACCCAACAGTGCTACCAGTGTACACATTCACTAGATAGAACTTTCAGTGATGCGCTTCAAAAATAAGGAATGTGAAGCCTAGAAGGATGTTCAATGATAAAGAGGGAATGATGAGTAAAGAAACTGGAAACTTGCATGTACACATATGGCTTGTACAAAAATAAGAACAAAAATAACTAATTTAGTAGATTAAACATAAGGATAATATAAAATACTGGATCCCCAGTAAGCAAAATTTAGGTTTGGGATGATAACTGCTCTTCAAATGTCCTTGTGCAATTTGGGTGATGGGAGAAGGTAACTTTAGATTTCTAGTAAGAATGAAAAGATCAATGATTACCAATAAAGGTAAGTAGTGAATTGTGCAATTTTTTTGGTAAAAAGAAGAAAATGTTATGAGAAAATGAACTGGTAATAAAAAGTCAATGTAACCCATCAACTAAAAAGGCAAGAAAGGAGATGGAAAAGCAGAAAAATGAGTTAGACAGAAAGCAAAAATATGGCAAAGGGCACTCCAGAATTGCCAAGTGAGGACAGCTCAAAATCCACTCCTCTTGAGGAGCAATGATGACACTGGAAAATGGTCAAAACCAACGTTTTCAGAAACTCGAGACATTAATCAAGATCTTGCAACAATCCAAGTGGCTGAATCTCAGGAAGCATATTGTGCTTTGTCATTTTTTTGTGGTAAAATATCCACAACATACAATTTACCACTTTAAACATTTTTTAGTGTTCAGCAGTTTTAAATACATTCACCGATGTGAAGCCATTACCACCAACCATCTCCAAGACTTTTTCAACTTCTTTAGCTGAAACGCTGTCCCCATTAAACATTAACTCCCCATTTCCACCTCCTCCCAGCCTCTGGCAAACCACCATTCTACTTTCTCTGTCTGAGAACTTAACCACTCAAGGAACCTCATGTAAGTGGAGTCATGCAGTATTTGTTCTTTGGTGATGGCTTATCTCACCATGTTGTAGCCATGGCCAAAATGTCTTTTAAAGGCTAATATTCCATTATATATATAAACCACATACTATTTTACCCAGTCATCTGTCCATGAACACTTAGGTTGCATCCACCTTTTAGTTGTGAATAATACTGCTGTGTACATGGGTATACAGTTATCTGTTCAAGTCCCTGCTTTCACTTTTTTAGGGTACATATTCAGAAGTGGAATTGCGGAGTCATATTACCATGTGGTAATTCTAAGATTCATTTTTTAAGGAATCACCGTGACATTTTCCACAGTGGCCACACTATTTTACTTTCCCACCAGCAGTGCATGAGTTCTTGCCAAAATTCCATCTGTCTTCTCTTTTTGAGAAAAGCCATACAGGTGATTGTGAAGTGGTATCCCATTGTGGTTTTGTTTGAAGTTTCCCTAATGACTAATGATGCTGAGCATCTTTTCACGTGATTACTGGCCATTTGTGCACCTTCTTTGGAGAAATGTCTATTCAAGTACTTGTTCACTTTTGAATCAGTTTTTTGCAGGCTTTTTGTGGTTGTTGTTTTTGAGTTCTTTATATATTCTGGAGATCAGTCCTTCATCAGGTATGTGATTTGCAAATATTTTCTCCACTCGGCCGTTTGCCTTTTCTCTTTGTTGAAAGTCTCCTTTTAATGCACAAAAGTCTTAAATTGGTGAAAAGTCAAAATTGATAAAGTACAATTTTGCTGCTGTCTGTGCTTTTGGCGTCACTTCCAAAAAATCATTGCCAAATTCAATGTTATGAAGCTTTCAATCTATGTTTTCTCCTAACAGTTTTATAATTTAGCTCTTACAATTAGGTCTTTGATCCATTTTGGATTGATATATGGTGTGATGAAGTGTCTAGTCTAGCTTCATTTCTTTGCATATGGATATCCAGGTCTCCCAACAGTTATGGACCTAGAAAGTACTATGCTAGGTGAAACAAGTCAGCAAAGACAAACACCGCATGATCTCACTTAAATGTGGAATCTAAGAAACAAAACAAGCAAACACACCAAACAGAAATAGACTCATAAACACACAAACACAGACTGGTGGTTTCCAGTGGCGGGGGTGGTGATGGATGGTGAAATAGATGAAGGTGATAAAGAGGTACAAACTTCCAATTATAAAATAAATTAGTCATGGGGATGAAAGTGCAGCATAGGCAATATAGCCAATAATAGTGTAATACCTTTGTATGCTGACAGATGCTGACTATGCCTATCATGGTGAACATTTAGTAATGTATGTGTCAATCACTACGTTGTATATCTTCAATGAATATTAATATTGTATATCAACTATATTTAATTTAAAAAAGACAAATTTGTTTTTTCCCCATTTAATAGTCTTGGTACCCTTGTTGAATATCATTTGACCACATACACTATATGAGTGTTTATTTCTGGCTATTTGATTCCATTGGTCTATATGTCTACTTTTCTACTTTTATGTTGCCACCACACTGTTTTGATGACCATAGACTTGTAGTTAGTTTTTAAATCAGGAAAAGTGAGACCTCCAACTATGTTATTTTTCAAGATTGTTTGGGCTATTCAGATTCCCTTGAGATTCCATATGAATTTAGGATGGGTTTTTCTCTTTCTCCAAAAACAAAATCATTGGGATTTTGATAGGTATGGCACTGAATCTATTCAATACTTACATCTTAACAGCAGTTAAATCTTCCAGTTCATGAACACAGTGTCTTTCCCTTTATTTGTGTGCTCTTCAATTTCTTTCAGCAATATTTTGTAGTTTTCAATGTACAAGTCTTACATCTTTGGTTACGTTTATGCCCAAATATTTTACTTGTTTGATGTTTTTTTAAATGGAATTATTTTATTAATTTCCTTTTCAAATTGTTCATTATTAGTGTACAGATACACAACTTATTTTTTATTTTTATTTTATCACATGTACATCACAGTGGTTTAACAGTCCTCCTCCTCCTTCCCCTGCCTCCGCCCACTCCCCTCCCTTGGTTACCACTAATCAACTTCTCAGTGTCTGTAAGGTACTGTGGTTTTGTTCCTTCTGTTTTGCTTTGTTTTATGTTCCACAGATAATTGAAATCATTTGGTATTTCTCTGCCTGGCTTATTTCACTGAGCATAATACCC
The DNA here is from genome assembly GCF_030020395.1 of Manis pentadactyla. Lineage (NCBI taxonomy): Eukaryota > Metazoa > Chordata > Mammalia > Pholidota > Manidae > Manis > Manis pentadactyla. The sequence goes on along the minus strand of NC_080027.1, from coordinate 16,524,815 downwards.
TCTAGAGCCATCCATATTGTTGCAAATGGTAAGATTTCTTTTCTTTTTATGGCTGAATAATATTCCATTGTGTATATGTACCACATCCTCTTTATCCATTCATCTATTGATGGGCACAGGTTGCTTCCATATTTTGGCTATTGTAAACAGTGCAGTAATAATAGTAATAGGGTGCAAATATCTTTTCGAATCAGGGGTTTTGTTTTTTTCAGGTAAATCCCTAGGAGTGGAGTTACTGGATCAAATGGTATTTCTATTTTTTTGTGTGTTGATTTTTGTATCCTGCAATTTTGCTGAATTCATTTATCAGTTCTAACAGAATTTTTGTGTGTGGAATCTTTAGGGTTTCCTACATATTAAAGCGTGTTACCTGTGACAGGGGATAATTTTATTCCTTCTTCCTAATTTGGAAGGCTTTTCTTTCTTTTTCCTGGCTTACTGCTCTGACCAGGCATTTCTATGTTGAACCTAAGTGGCAAAAGCAGGCAGACTTGTATTGTTTCAGATCTTAGAGGAAAAGCTTTCATTCTTTCACCACTAGGTACGATGTTGAGTGTGGATTTTTTATTTGTGTCCTGTATTGTGTTGAGGTAATTTACTCCTATTTCTAGTTTTCTGAATGCTTTTATCATAAAAGGATGTAAAATTTTGTCAAATACTTTTCCTGCATCAGTTGGGAAGACCATGTGCTATGTTTAGATCTTTTGTTAATGTGATATATTATACTGATCCACTTTTATTTGTTGGACTATCTTTGCATTCAAGATGTAAGTCCCACTTGATCATAGTATATAATCCTGTTAATATGCTGTTGAATTTGTTTGATAGGACTTTGGTGAGAATATTTTAATTAATAATTACAAGGGATAGTGGTCTGTAGTTTTCTTGCAATGTCTTTATCTGGCTTTGGTATTAGGGTACTGCTAGCCTCATAGAGTGACTTAGAAGGTGTTCCTTCCTCTAGAATTTTAGAAGAGTTTAATAAGTATTGGTGTTTATTCTTTCAATGTTTAGTAGGTTTAACCAGTGAAGCTATCTGGTCCTTGGCATTTCTTAGTTGGGAAGTTTTAAATTATTCATTCCATCTCTTACTAGCTACAGGTCTCTTCAGATTTTCTATTTCTTTATGATTCAGTCTAGGGAGATGTGTGTTTCTAGGAATTGTCCATTTAATTTCAGTTATCTACTTCTTTTGGAATACAATGATTCATAGTACTCTGATTCTTTTATTGCTTCTGTAAAATTGGTAGCAATGTCCTCTCATTCATTTCTAATTTTAGGTATTTGAGTCTTCTATCTTAATGCCTTTGTTAATCTAGCTACGGGTTTGTCAATTGTGTTGATCTTTTCAAAAAAACCAACTCTTGGTTACATTGATTCTCCCTATTGTCGTTCTTGAGCTTTGTCATATTTTAACTTGTCCTATTCTTACTTCCCACTCCCAACTATGTGGTAGCACTAAAACCCAGGAGCCTTGGAAACACGGCATCTGTAAAAACCAGCCACCTAACAGCCTGTGAAGAGGGTTAGGACAGGATTGGAAATCCCTAAAAGTCCCCATTCTCAGATACGGTCACTATTTGCAACCATCTGGAAAACCCCACTTCTAGAGCTTGTCTTTATTTGATCTGAATCAAGATTCATTTCGTGAGAAAATCCTAACCCCAAGGTTTTTGTGAAAAATAATCATCAGAAGCTATTTAATTCACAGCTTCCTGAGGTAGTAATAGTAGTTAGGGCAAAGACAAAGCTGGATTTTAAAAAAAACTTAAAAGAAAAGAGATTTGTGCAGGGAGCTGTGAAAAATTCCTGATACTGCCCTGGGAATCTAGAAGGCTGTACACACATATAGGATTGTGTGCATGGACATGCCCAGGGTTGTGTGCATGTGTGTATGACCTTGACCTGAGAAGTCCCTAATTCCTCTACTATGGCTTATCTTGAGGCTCTGCAAGCAAGAAGGAAAGGCTAAGAGTTGCAAATTACTGGAGAATTGAAGTTGCCCCAATGTGAATGCATACATGTTTGCACATGCATGCACATGCACCCATGCATGCGCACACACACACACACACACACACACACACACACACACACACAGCCTAACAGGAAGGATAGGACACTTACTATTTCAGGGCTCTTAAAGATATCTGTTAAATCATAAGTTAGCTACTAAGGTAATCAAGAAACTTTAATGGCTCACAGATTATATAAAGAATACAGACTTCACAGAAGAGATCAAGGGTCACTAAACAAACAAACCAGCAATGACAACAGCCACAATGACAGTGAACCCTTGGGGTGGGGTAGTCTTTGAAAAGACCAACACTATTAGAAAAACTTGAGCTAGACTGAACAAGAAAAAATTGCACAAAGAAATTACTAAAATCAGGAATGAAAAAGGGAACATAACCAACAACCTTGCAGAAATAAAAGGATTACAGGGGAACATTATGGACAGCCGTATGCCAATAAATTAGATAACTTAGATGAAATAATCGAATTCCTATAGAGACCCTGACAGTGAAACTGTGCAAGAAGAAATATGAATGTTATAGCTCTATTACAAGAAATTAAAATAAGAATTTTAAAAATTCCCACAAAGAAAATCTCAGGACCATATGGTTTCACTGACAAATTCTTTAAAGCATTTTAAAAAGAAATAATAATAGTTCTTCAAAAACTACTCAAAACACTTGAAAAGGAAGGATGCTTCCCAATTTACTGTATGAGGCCAGTTCTACCTTGATACCACAATCAAGTATTCAAGTAGTAGTGAGGATGTAGAGAAATTGGAAGTCTCAAATATTAATGTTAAGATTATAAATTGGTGCAGCCACTTTGGAAATGAGTTTGGCAGTACTTCAAAATGTTAAAAATAGACTTACCATATGACCCAGCAATTACACTGTCAGGTATATACCCAAAATAAGTCAAAACAGGTTCACACAAAACTTGTATATGCATTTTCTTAGCAGCATTATCCATAATAGCCAAAAGATGGAAACAAACCAAATGTCCATCAACTGATGATTGCATAAATGTGCAAACAAAATAGTTCTTCCATTCATAAGACTAGTATAGTGGATCATCTTAAGTGAAGGGGCTCTGGAGTTACACCACCCAGCTTTAAATTCCAGCTCTACCACTCTCTACACAAGTTGAGTTAATCTTGTGTTTCTATAGTTTTATAACGTAAATAATTATGCCTAACTCTTGTGGGAATTTAATGAGACACTGCATTTAAACCAGTGCATTTCACATAATAAATACCAAATATATATTAACTATTATTATTATTATTATTACTGCTATTTACCTATTTTTTTGGCTTTATGTATAAAACATAAACTTCCTCTAACACTTCCTGCTGCCACTCAAGAACATCCTGGCATCCTCCAGCTCCAATTTGCTCCTGTCTTGAGGGAGGTAGAGAGGCAAAAGGAGAAGGGCTTAAATGCTTGGTTAGAGCATGACATTCACTGTGCCGTGGATCAGCAGTTGAGCCTTCTTCTCATTCACAGTTTGTCTCAGATTGGACGGAAAGACCAGGTTTTCCTCTATTTCCTGCTCTCACGCAATAAGCCACATTCAAGACTACATAGAGGCAGGCCAGGAGACTCTCCTCTGTCTTTTGCAGTCTTTTTGGATAATAACTGGGCTTGAAGGTAGGTTACTTATTATATATTGTTGAGTAGGAGGTATATTCAGACTATTTATATGCTTGAGCATCCTCTGATCAGAACACAAGATCTTTATTTAGAGAAAGATAGGTAGCTTCTTTTTGGCCTTCAATCTAACCCATATCCTCTAATCCAGTTTCTTCTGAGAGTTCTGCCCATCTGAGCTTAATTTGAAGTTATTATAATAAATCCATAATTTGGTCTTTGTTTAGTAACTTGTCCCAGAGAGGAATAGGGAGGAGTTTCACTTCAAACATTAGAAGACCTAAACAGAAGATACCCAGCCTTCCTCAACAGCTTTCTTGCAAAAATTAATGCAGTGCAATGAAAAGTATGTAGAGGAGATTATTTCAGAGTCTCACAATTAGTTCCTAGTACAGAGCAAGAACCATAAGAGGTCTACGGGAGTTTTGTGTTTTTCTCTTAATGGAAGACCCACCAATTAGCTCAGTTGTCCATATTTTAAAAAACCTGGTCCTTTGTCATCCATGTCTTCTCTTACCTACTACGTCTTCTGATCCTTCATAATCATTTTCAAATTCTGGGCACTTTTTCCACCTACTCAGACCAACCTGTCATCCTATTTTTATCAGGAATATTTTCATAGCCTCTTAATGTCCTCCTGCAACTACCTGTAACCCCTCATGTCCAGTTCATTCCCCACTTTGCAGAGAGAATGATCATATTAAGATGCATAAAAAATTCTGCCACCTTCTTTTTAAAATCCTTCCTTGGCATTCTAGTACCCTTATAAAGTTAAAACAGTTAGTGTAGTTGATAGGATGAACTCTGTTACTTCAGCTCACATTTATCTTACCTTAAATCTCTTTTTTTAAAATTTTGAAGCCAAAAATACATTTGAGATTTTTTAATACTTCCAGAGCAATTTCATTCCTATATGGGGGCATTTGCACATGTTGAATGCATTGCCAAGAATGTTCCACCTCTCCCGCAGTCAGCAGCAAACATCCTGGGATTTGATCTTGTCATATACTGACCGTATTGCAGTCTCTGACACAACTCCCTCCTTTACACCCCACACATGCTTACTCAACCTATGACGGCAAGGAGGGCCTTCAGAAATGTCAGTTAGCCTGGGGCTGGATGTGACCCTGAAGGGGACGTAGATTGTTCCTGACTTTGCTCCCTTTCACAAGATGAAATAACAACTAATCACGAACAAGGCACCCCTGAGAGAATCCCAGAACATAGGGGTGAAGCTGAAGCACATCCTGCGCCTCTGAGGATGAGACAGACTGCATCACAAAGGTAAGAGAAGTGGCCATGTGTCGGCCACACTGCCCCTCCCCCAGGACAGCACAGCACCGTGGAGAAGTCTCCCTGAGCCTCAGTTCCTCCAGTGGGAAAGGAAACTCTGGGGGGACAACCAGGACCCCCAAGCATTGTGGGTTGTGCTGTGGGATCCTTATTCTGTCTTGCCCCAAGGGGACCCTGTACAGGGGCTGGGTCATATCTTCTTGCCCTGCCAGGGAGGGGAAGCTAATTCATAGCCCCATTTACTAATGAATATAGTACCCAGTCTTCTCCATCCAGCAAGTCTGACCAGAGAATCCAGGCAACTGAAGATCCCATCCTACAGCCTCACTTAGGTAGAGAACCAAACCATCAGTCATAACCACTGTTCCCAACCAGGGGCAAGCCCTTTTCCCCCAACCCCATCCTCAACACTCAAACAGTTCCCTTGACCAAAAAATAGGCAATAATAGAAGCCCCACTTCCCCAAGGACATTACCAGAAGACACACCCAGAAATGCAAACTGAGCTGACTGGTAAAGAACTATCTGTGCCTAAGAAAACCTGTAAAGTCAGGAAGAGGAGCCCCATTTACTGAACTGCACAGATACCAATGTAAGGAATCAAGGATCATGAAAATCAGGTAAATATGATACCACCAAAGAAAACTAATAGAGCTCCAATAACTGACCCTAAAGAAATGAAAATCTATGAACCCTCAGGCCAAGAATTGAGAATAATCTTCTGAAGGAAGTTTAGTGAACTACAAGAAAACACAGACAATCAAATGAAATTAGGAAAACAATGCATGAACAAAATGAGAAGCTCAACAAGGAAACAGGAACCATCAAAACAAAACAAAACAAAGCATAAATCCCAGAGTTGAAAAATACAATACTGAAATTGAAGAATTCAGTAAGAACTTCAAAAGTAGACTCAACCATGAGAAGAAAGAATCAGTGACCTAGAAGATAAGACATTTAAATTACCCAGTTGGAGGAGCAAAAAGAAAAAAGAATGAAAAAACAATGAAGAAAGCCTATGAGAACTATAAGACACAATGAAAAGAAACAATATTCACATAATGATAATTCCAGAAGGAGAAGAGAATGGGAAAGGGACAGAAAACATATTTAAAGCAATAAAGGCTGAAAACTTCTCAAGTCTGGGGACAGAAATGGGCGTCTGGGTCCATAAAGCCCAACGGATCCCAAAAAGGTGGAGCCTGAATAGGGCTGTACTGATACATACTGTAATTAAATTGTTAAAAGTCAACGACAAAGAAAGAATTTTTAGAGCAGCAAGAGAAAAGAGAGAAGTTACATATAAGGAAAGCCCCACAAGACTAGTAACAGATTTCTCAAAAGAAACTTCTCAGGTCAGGAAAGAATGGGATGATATATTCAAAATATTGGAAGAGAATAACTGTCAACTGAAAATTCTATACCTGGTGAAGCTGTCTTTCAGAAATGAAGGTGGGATAAAGACTTCTCTGAACAAACAAAAGCTGAGGGAATTCATTACCACCAGACCCACCTTATAAAAAATGCTAATGACAGTCCTTGGAGTGAAAGGAAAAGAATGATAATTAACATTATAGAACCATAAAAAGGTACATAAATCTCACTGGTAAAGGTAAATATGTAGTCATAATTCAATTCTGCAATGTAGTAATAGTGGTGCATAACTCATAACTCTGAAAGTTCAAAAGAGAATGGTAAAAATAACCATAAATACAATAATCTGTTATTAGTTACACAGTATTAAAAATGTGCAGGGAGAAGTAAAAGTGTAGTTTACCAATTTTACTGAAGTTATTTTGTTGTCTCTTTAAAATAGGATGTTGTAATTTTAAGATATTTTATGTAAGCCTAATGGTAACCACAAGGGGGAAATTCTGTAATAATTACACAAAAGAATATGATAAGGAAGTCTAACTATACTGATACCAAAAAACATCAAAACACAATAAAGGACAGCAGGAGAAGAAACAAGGAACAACTGATCTACAAAATAACCAGAAAGACTCACCTACCAGTAATGAATTTAAATATAAATGTATTAAATTATCCAATTAGAGACATAGATTGGCTCAATGGATGAATAAAACACCCAATAATATGCTGCCTATAAGAGACTCACTTTAGCCTTAGAGAGTGAAGGGATGGAAATTTCAAGCAAATGATAACCACAAAATATCAGGGGTAGCTATCTTTATATCAGACAAAATAAACTATAAACTAAATTGGTAAAAGGAAACAAAGATGGTCATTATATAATGATAAAGGTAGAAGTTATTATACAATGATAATGATTCAATAAATCAAGAAGATATAACAGTTGTAAATATTTATAAAACCAATATTGGAGCACCTAAATACATAAAGCAAAAACTGAGAGTATTAAAAGGAGAAATGAACAGTAATACAAAAATAGTTGGGGACTCAAATCACCATTATAACAAAAGATTGATCATCCAGAGAATCAATAAGGCAACAGGGGATTTGAACACCACAGACCAAATGAACCTAACATTTAGGTGTTGTCTATCTGACAACAGCAGAATAAACATTTTTAAGCACACTTGGAACATTTTCCAGGATAGACCATATGCTAGGCCACAGAATAAATCTTTGCAATATTCAAGAAGATTGAAATCATATGGAGTATCTTCTCTGACAACAATGGCATGAAACTAGAAAGCAAGTAGCAAAAGGAAAACTGGAAAATTCATGAACATGTGGAAATTAAACAACACCATCCTGAACAACCAGTGAATCAAAAAATAAAAATAAAAAGGTAAGTCCTTCTGGTTATTAAAGGGTAAATAAAAAAGTTTCTGAGACAAAGAAAAATGGAAATGCAACATACCAGGACTTGTGGGATGCAGCAAAAGCAGTTCTAAGAGAGAAATTCATAGCAATAAATGCTTACATTAAGGAACATGAAATATCCCAAATAAACAATCTATCACTATACTTTCTTTCCCTTCTCTTTTTCTTTTTATTGTATCTATATGAGAAGATGGATGTGAGCTGAGACAATTGTGATCGTTTCACAATATATAGAAGTCGAACCATCAGGCTGTATGCCTTAAGCTTGTACAGTGATGTATGTCAGTCATTTTTTAATAAAACTGGAAGAGAAAAGAAAAAAAATCCTATATTATTTCGCCCTTGCATCATAGAGGCCCAAAGTGTTGTAAAAGTTCACTACTGATGATTCTTTTAGTCCAACTGAATGCATGTATTAGTTTACTTCTCTTTAATGCAAAGAAACCTCTGCATTGATCTCTCAGATATACCTTCAGACTAAGGATTTAGAAAATGTAGGTTCTGTCTTATCAAACACACCTGAGAGTTCTTCCTCTATTTAATAAGACTGTAAGCTTCCCCAGAGCAGACACTATGTTCAAATATCACTTTCAAATGACTCTTACAACTTTTCCATAGTTCTGTGGTGACATATGTCAGATCCTGATCAGTCAGGGCTCATGCTCTGTCTTTCTAAAGAACTCTAGCTATAAATTCATATAACTGCCTTATATGTTCACACCACAGAAATCCATGTATTTATTACCTAGGAAAAGTAAATTCCCTACTGAAAGTAATCCTGATACCCTGGAGACTTACAGAAAAAAAAATTTTAGCATCCTGATACCCTGGAGACTTACAGAAAAAAAAAAAAAAAGGATAAACATTTGTGTTTACTCTCCAGGGCTCAACTTCCCTATATTCAAATATCAAGGAAACTGAAACAAAAGAGAATGTTGAGTTGATACAAGGGACATTGCTTCCAGATCAGGGAGGACTGAGCCCTAGGCTTGTCACATCATTTATGACATCATGCACTGGGCTACTGACAACCTCAGTGTCTTCGTTGTTATTGTTGTTCCTGCTACAGATGTGAAGAAACCTAGAAAACTCCCCTCCTTTCTTCTGCTGGCTCCAATTTCCTGTGGATCAGCACCACCATCAACCCATTGCTTCCCTATGTTTATATCACCATCCCCATTGAAGGTCAGAATTGCCAAGCAGGGAGCATGATGGGGTTGGTCTGAAAGGCTCTCTCTCCTCTGACAAATTATAAAATAGAATAGAGACCTAAAAGGAGGCCTGAACTTGGACGGTCTGCTGTAAGATGACAATGGAAATGTGGAAACGGGAACCCGGGCCAGGCATCAGGGATCCCGGCTTGTACACCTATAGCTCTTCTACTGAACAGTGGGATTCTGGGTAGTTACTTCTCTTCTCTGGGTTTTATTTGCCTCATTCAAGAAGAGAATGCATTGGGCACAACTGCCTTCAAATTCTTTTCTGATCCAAAGACTGTGAAGAATCTACAAAGTCTCTTTCATTAGTAGACTTCCTCATGAGCAGCTTCAGTGTATGCCTTGGATGTCTCATGAACGGTTCCAAAGACAGAGAGCTTGGTCAGGCCACAGTCTACCTCAGACCATGCACAGACGTGGCAGCCTGCCTTTGCTCTACAACATCTCCACCAAATTCTGCAAGTGGTAGATCTTTCCTTTAATGTTGAATTATAAAAATAACATCTCAGAGAAAGAGAATAAAGACCATGGAAGAATTGGCATCAAGAGTACATGAAATAATTAGGCAAAGTGTGAAATACTGCTTTCAGTATCCTGATACCCTGGAGACTTCCAGAAAAAAAAAAAAGCAACTAGAACAACCCCATCCAGCATCCAGCATCAGCCTTTAGGAGTCTGTCCTTACCCCCATCCTCTGCAGCAACATTGCTCCCCACAGCCCCTAAACATACATTAGAAGGTGTGCTTGACCCATTCCAACCAAGAATACCAGCTTGAGCTGTGGGAGAGAGAATACCTCATCCTCTCTCACTCCACTCCTGGGGATCCTGCAACCAGTGGATGAGAAAGCCCCCAGCCCAAATGCCTCGGAAGGCATGACCTGGACCTACCTTTCTGAAAGCCTGCGATGGCTGCTGTGTGTCTCAGGAGTGCTGGAGATTCTGGGCACGTGCCTTCAGTCCCAATACAATCACCAGCACCCCCTCCACATCTCACTCAGTGTAAGTTTGCATTCCTCCCCTGGCAGTTTTTCTAAACCCCAAGGGCAGCTCTGAGTATTTCTGAGATGCACAGCTAGTTCCTTTTCTCTGTCAGAAGTGCTCACTGATTGTGTGTCCCTAATATGGGTGTGGAAGTCCATTACAAAATTTGCTGAACACACAGTGACTGCCTCATACAGGCTTTTACAGGAAAATAATAGTGGTTATTACTGTTATATAAGTGATTGAGGATTTACTCTGTCTGACTCTGCTCAAAGCTTTTATGTAAACAAACTAATTTAAAGGCATTTAAAAATCATTTGAAAAGCCCCTTATTACAATTTCACATGTTCCCGTCATCTCCCTAGAGAGCTGTGTGTTACCATTCTACACACAATTTAAATATATTATTTACATGAAATTCCAACATTAGAGATGAATGCCTGTAAAATGACAACAAGGTGATTGCATAGCTATAATTAATGTGACACTTTTCTAAGTCAAAGAGGAAGCTGGCATCATAGAAAGAGCCTAAGTCAAACCCAATTCTGATCATTTATTGCATGACCTTATTCTTTCTCTGACCCTAAGATTCTTCATTTGTAATATTAAATCAGTATTTACTTTATATGGAGGAGGAAAGTAGAGTGATGCTCAATCTCTTTCATTCAACATTTTTTAAGAGAAATTACTATGAGCCAAGCAGTGTGTTACTTGCTACAGATAAAATTATGAAACATGATAGAGACAGTGCCTGTCCCCAAGGAGCTTATTGACAACTAGGCATTCAGACAAAGAAATATATCAATCATAACCCAGGATAATCAGGTCCCTGCAAGGTAAAGTACAGTGTTTAAGAGTACTCACAGGAGGGTCAAGATCAAGTAATCCAACCTTGGATACGCAGAGAATTCCTGGAGAAGAGCTAGAGAGATCAGGGTGCATTCAAGAAACTGAAAAAGCTTCCGAATCACTGAAGAACAGAACAGGAGCAGAGACTGAGAATGGTCATATAATTCAGGGTTTTACATCACCTTCAGGACTTTGAAATTTCTCCTGAGTAATGGGAATTTATTTAAAAAATCTTCAAGTTAATGAATGTAATTTATTTATATTTAACATTGATAGGATGTTTAGTATGTGCCAAGCCATATGCTTTAGATATGCCTACTTTGGTTTCCAAAGATGAAAACTGAAGCTCAGAGATGTTCACGGACTTGGTGTAGGTGAGACTGAAATTCAGTTTTGCCTAATCCAGAAGACTATACTGTCTGGAGTCTTCTGGAATTATAAATCGCAAGATGAAAAACAAATGTATTTCAGAAATATTGTACTGGCTACCATGTAGAAAGACAATGAGAGGAAACAATACTGAAGTCACAGAGTTAGACTCACGAAGCTGCAGTTACCTAAGGAACAGACGATGATTACCTGAACCACCACTGATGCAAATAAAGGAGAGAAGCTCATGGGTTTAAAGATGCTTAGGAAGTAGAAATGGCAGTGCTTTGAGGTAGCACGGACGTGTAGGATAAGAAGAGAACAGGAAAGGATCACAGATTTTGGTTTAGGGAACTGAATGAGTGATAGGACTATTCACTAATAGATGTAGACAGAGGCAGAATTATGGATATAAATAGTAAAATTTTGAGCCTGTTTAGTTTTAACTGTGTCAGGACCTTCAAATAAGGTTGACAGGAGTTGGATAACTGGTGAGAACTATGGAGTAAGAGCAGGGCTATGGAGGTAAATCCAGGCAATTATCACATACAGAGAGGAATGAGGTCACCCAGGGTTGCAGGTGGCAGCAGAGAAGATCAAACCCTTTGAGAGATGATAAATCAGTGTTAGCAGAAGTTGGAGCTGCCCCGAGGAATATAGAAAGAGAGCTACAGAAGGTCGCAGGAAAATGCAGCGCCACAGAAGCAGAAGGCTACACACACACACACACACAGAGAGTTTTGTGATTTCACAAGAGGTCGAGATGTTCAACTAAGAGAAGTGTCAGTCTTCTTTCCCAGTTCACATTGCATGAAATGACAGAAAGGTCGGAGGCATCATGAGCTGATGAGTGATTCTCAGGAATACTGGGAACACAGAGAAGAGTACCAATAACTCTTGACAGAGAAGAAGGAATAGAATCGCCCTACCCCCGAAGCGAGCCAGAAGAAAACGACTTTAGAAACAAGAGCAAATGCACAAAGAGTCCAAGTTCGGTGTCAAGAACTATCAATAACAGGGGAGTGGGGCAGAGCCTGGGGCAATTGTTTAGGTAACTGAATTTTAAAATTATGTTGGAAACAGCTGTGTCAGTTTGTCCCTTTCTCCCTCACCCAATTATCACACAACAATGTGGTTTAACCATGAGACAAGATTTGAGAACTGTTTTACAAGCAAAATTACAGTTCTGCCCCAGGCGATATACAGGAGGTGGGTGCTGGATCTAAGGAAGAAGCAGAACAGAGGCAGGAATAACTTCAAACCTTCCAAACAACATGGGAAAAAGAAAAGGTAGGGAGAAGGGCATTAAAGAATTGACTCCCAAATGAACGTTCCTGAAATATTCTTTTTTTTTTTTTTGGCAACTGCTCTACATTCTCTTATCTTCTCTCTTCCAAGAGATTGAGTAGTTTTTATTATTATATTTCTCCCTTCAGTTAGCCTGGTAATTATACAAGCTTTACTATACAAGCTTTTGCGTACAGCCCTAGAAATAATAAGTAATTCAGAGAGAAAAGACAACAACAAAATGTGCCTTGGATTTCATCTAATGGAGGTCCTCAGTCCTTCCCCTGGTCCCAACCAATTTCCTTTCTCTAGATGTAAGCATTTAAATTTTCATTGCTTAATTTATGCTTACTTTCATATTTCTAAATGAATGCATTAGTACTATTTAAAATTTGGGGTTTTTAAAACTAACTCCCTACTTACTATTAAAGACAATGAATGGACTAACTCCCACATGCTCCCCCCTCATCCCATCACACATCTCCATCATAGCACTTCCTTTCCCCCATTCTTCCCATACAGTTTATCGTAATTTTCAGCTGCATCAATATATAGTGTTTAAATCATTAATGGCTAAATCACTATGCATGCTATGATTGTGTCTTCTTGCAATGATTTCTTTTCCCTGGAGTTAGTAACTGCCTCTATTTCACATGCTTAGTTTTCTATATACCTAAAATGAACTAATTCCCAAATATACCACCATAAATGTAAATCTCTCAATGTCTACAGATTCATAGGATAATTGATCAGCTTCATTTGCTTTTCTGGAGCCCTGGATTGTCTTGTTCCAGTTAGAATTGATTACCCTCTAGGGCTGCTGAGATCTTAATTCACTATTTTTCATGATTTCACCTAATTTATTATTCATTAACTTATTAAGACAGAAGCAGCTCATCATGGTGTCCAGTGACAAATCCAACTGGAGGCATTTCCAACTCCTGGAGCTTATTTGAGTTCTGCAAAAAGGAACTAGCCTTTTGCCAGGCATCCAGCTCCATCATTCAGATTTACACTTTCTGTGAGCTGCTTAGTCACTTCCTATTCATCCTATTTGTGGACTTATGACCTTTTTCCTACTCCTTCTGGTCATTTTTGTTGGGTTTTGAGGGAACAGAAATAGATATGTTTAATTCACCAAGATTAGCCATCAGTTCAAAATTATATTCCTTATGTCTGTTTTTCTTAACAGGTTTTTATATCCCTGAGGATGGGAATCCATTTTTCTGATTTCAACATTTAGCAGTACCTGATATCACACAAGGATATTTCAGTTGAATGCCACTGGTGAGTAAAATCAAGTCTAATGGAGGGAATGGATGTAGGTGATAAAATTAGGAGTGAGCTGAGATATATCATCACAGGAAATAATATTCCAACCTCAGCAAAAGGGATGGGAAAAACTTCAGATATCTGGTATCAAAAATTAGAGCAAAGGAAAACTGTGTAAACAATATTTTAGGATTTGGGGGTCATATGAAGTTGAGGAGATATATCTAAACCCTGCTCTTCATTATTTTGAATCCAGGAAGATTATTACTTTGCTTTCTCCTAATAAAATGTTTTTTCCAGTGCCTGTACAATTCCAAATTAAAAGCACAAACATAATATATTTTTCTTTATGGGATTCCTCTATGATTAAGAACAAAGTGTTTCTGTAAATAGCAGATATGAAGGATAAAAAGGTACTATTCTTAAGAAACCACTCTTAAAGTGCTTGTCATTTAACCACAGACACTTGTCCTATACATACTAATACATAAAACAAATGTTAATGGTCTCTAAAGAAACTAGGGATTGCCCAACCAATCCAAGCTGATATCAAGGCAATGTACACACGTGGCATTCTCTTCTTTATTGTTACCAGTTCACTCAACTCTGCCCGTTCACTTCCTTGCAATCATTTCACCAATTAAGTACATTAGGTTTTTATCTGAACTTCTAAGAGAATGATGTTCAGACCAATCAAGTCACTTAAATTAAATGAATATATATGTTTTAAAAAGGAAACAGGAGCACTGTTTCTTATTTTATTTGTAAGACGAATTCTAAAAGCCTACAATTCCAGTGAGATCTAATCTCACTTCCTCTGAATGCTGAGTTTGACAGAAAATACCAGCTGTTTCTGGCGAGTAACTCCCTCAATGCTTCCATTTTTATCAGGAGTCAAAAAGGCTTGTTTTTTGCCCACTGGAATTTGTCTTGTGACTTTGGAGCAGGAAAAAATAAATTCCACAAAAAGCTAAATAAAATATCTCAGCATTTCTCCAAATCCAACTACAGTGATTTGATATAATTTTCTCACAGTGTCATCTCCTCTGACTTCTGAACCCAGAATGATTAGCTATCCCAAACTTCCTTTAGTATATTGATTATCCAAACAAACATTGTTCTCCAGCAGCCATTCATTATAATTTGTTTTAATAAAACAATGGATGACTTAAAACTATATATGCATTTTTTTCTTTTTTGCTAAGGAAACTGGGGCTGTGGGCTTTGCCCCTGAATATGCCAGTGCGAGTGTGGTCATACAGAGGGACAATCTTGGGGTGCCCAAATCTGGGACTAGCAGCTGTTTATTGAGGGGCTATTCTGAGCAAGGCATTGAACAAAATGCCTTATTACATAACTCCTTTAATCCTCATAACTATACAAGGAAGGTATTATTAGTTCCCAATTATAGCTGAGCCTCAGAAAAGTTGGGACACAAACTAGGATCACACAGCAAATAAGTGTTGAGTCTAGATTTGAAACTAGAGAGGTGGGCCTTGGAAGAGCCCCCTCAACTCTGCATCCATAAGGCCCTCTGCCTCGATGCTAAGGCAGGGTGAGGTTCTTTGCAACTCATCCTAGACACCAAAGAGCAAATGGATCCTGAAGGTGAGCTGCGGGTCAGAGGATGGGTCCCAAGAGTTCTCACAGCTCAGCACACAAGGGTCTACCTGCCCTACTCACCAGGCTCTGGTGAGGAAGGGTCACTGTTTGTTAATAAAACGAGACAAAGGACATGGAAGTGCTTTGCGAATCGCTAGATGCCAACCAAATGCAAGATGATCGTCACTTTATTTTCCCCGTAAGTGCAATGACTCAATCAATAAATTGTGAGGTTGGGTTTCTAAGTTTAATATTTCATTTTTTGTGATAAAATTGATATATAACATTAGTTACAGGTGTACAACATAATGATTTGATTATCTGTACGTATTTTGAAACAATCACCACAATGTCTAATCAACATCTATCACCACACATAGTTAAAGAATTCTTTTTTCTTGTGACGAGATAGACTCTATATACAAACATTTTAAGAACTACTCTACATTCTAACATTCTGATAGGTTGACGAAGTGTGATTTAACAAGATTGTAACTCTTGCAATGGTTTTTAGGAAAAGGTACTAAAGCCGTAACAGCAAGGAACAAAGGAAAGCAGAACAAAGAGGAAGCAGAGAAGGTCAATGGTAAGGGAAAGATAAAACAAGGGGCATCTGCTGAGCGCTCATCACACAAGCAAGAACTTTGGGTTGTGAAGAGTGCCTAAGGAGCAAGGTGGCTGCAGAGGATAAGGGGTGTGATTGGGAGTGAGATGACCCAAGTTCTCAGCTCAGCTCAGCCACTAAGCTCAATGCCACATGAGTAAGGCTTTGTTTCTTCATCCTCCAAGAGAGGAACTGAAATGGGTAAGTTCCAGTGACCGGCCAACCTGATCCCCAGCAATTCCATCTGTTAGCTGCCACATAGCTCTTCACTCTTCCCATCTGACTATCACCTTATCACTATGACCTCCTCCCTTGCTATCAATACCACCTTCCATGCGTATCTTATGACCACCATGTCTCATGCCTGTGATTCCTGCAAACTGGAGGATCTTGATCTACAAAGCCCAGGCCTGGATATATACTGGCTCAACTGAGCATGCTGGCACTCTTAAACTGGGCGAGTGAGTTGCACTGTCTGCAGCATAACCACACACATAGGCAGAAGAACTCCAGGGCCGAAAGATCAACATTTTATCCAGTCTGCAGCAAAGGAGAGTAGATGGTTCCTGAGACGAGCCAGAAGCCCAAGGGATTTTTCTCTGATCTTCTGTCTCTGGCGGGACTCTTAGAGGTACAACTCATGAAAGTGTACCCCCTGCCCCAACCCACTCTCAGGTTAGTCACAGCCTTTATCCTTTATTAGTTGGTGATTCTAGCTATGAAAGCTATATAAAACATTAGGAAGAGGAATGGAAACACCATCAGACCAAGAAACTACTTCTCCAAGGTTGGGATTTAGACCCACCATTACCTCTTTGTCCGTTCCTGGAGGGGAACAAGGGGAGTAACCAGATACTTAAGTCTTTTTACCCACGTGTACTTTCAACTTTCCAGGTTTCATCATCTCTGTGAGTCAAAGTCAAGTTTCACTTAATTGTTTCTCCAGAAAGGGGGACTATAGGCATAATGGAAGGATTCCAGGACTAAGAAGCAGCAGGTATGATTTGGCCATTTGCCAACTGTGTGCCTCGGGGAAGATCTGTAAATTTCATATAATGAAGCAAACCATGCAGAGATGTTTGGAGGGCTGGAGGCTTAAAGGTGGGAAAGGGCAAGGCATCCTCTCCCCATCCTCTCCCTGCACTGGCATGGTCTCTGGCAGTGGCTATTTTCTTCACAATTAGGCTGCAAAGCAGCTCCTCTTCCCAGATTCCTGCTCTTTTTCTTCTTTGGTGCCTTTCCATCCCTTCTTAGTTCCCTTAACTGCCCAGCATCTGGAAGGTCCTCATTAAAGTCCCTTAAAATGAATCGTGTGAGATGAATTCTGTTTCCTGGGGAGATGGCTGGTAACTGGGGGTTCAAAATTACTGAATGTGGGGAGTGAAAGAAAGGGAAGTGCCTAGCTAGCCTCCTAGGTTATCTTCTGCACAGTGATGCAGCCTCCCCGTGGTCTAGGCCACCACCCTCTCTCTCCCGGATCACTGCGGTACTCACCTCACTGTTTTTCCCATTTCCATCCTTGCCCACTTTGGGTCTATTTTCAATATGACATGGCAGCCAGCGTGATCCTCATAAAACACAAGTCAGATCCTGTCTTCCCTTCGCTCAAAGTTCCCCATGCCTCCCATCTCACTCAGAATAAAAGCTCAAGTCCTTAATATCACCTTGAGCCTTTTCCTGAACTAGCTACTGGGCACCTGAGACAGCATCGTCTTCTCCTCCCCAAATCCCAGTCTCTGCTTCAGACACACAATCTCACCAACTCAACAGCTTGGCACTTTCCATTTCTTCTGCCCAAAGCATTGTTAGTGAGCTCTAGGGAACTGTATTTTCAGCTTCAAGAAAATGGCTTGGTTCCATTCACTATGCTCAACACTGTCAGGTCCAAAAAATAATAGTACATGTATGTTAAGTTAGACTGAATTTTATTCACCTAAATTCCTTTTGAGTAAATTTCTTTATTAGCCATTTTGAGTAAGAACCCCAAGGGATACTCAAGCAGCACAAGATGGTTACTAAATTTCTGGTATAAAAAGGGTGTAGGTGATTTAAAATTCCTGTGAGGGAGACAGGGCTGGAGAAAACTTAGAATAAATCAGTGGATCTCTGTATTGTGTGAAATAGATAGCTAAACACACACACACACCAAAAAACTCCAGTAGTGGTAAAGGTTCAGCCATGATGGGACTGGATTTTGCAGAAATACTCACTGTTGAGTTCTCCTCCCAGCTCTTCCGCTGACCTACTGCACGGCATCATGCAAGCCCAGTCTCATCTATCCCTGCCATGGGAAACGACTAGGTGAGCCCAGTCACCTCCAAAGACACTTCCAGCTCCAGAAGCCATATGAGTCATTCTAACATCTCTAACTGACATATTTCCATGGTACATGGTCTAGCTGCCCAGCACCCGGCATGCAGGAGCCCCACAGGTTGTGGTTCAGGTTGTTTCCTGCAGCAGAGGCCAGGGGCTGCTCCACCGAGATGAAGGAAGCTGGGCACAGCTGGTGCCACCTGGATGCTCACCCTGGAGCCATCCGCAGCCCTCACCTTCAGCTTCTGCAGTGAGGTCACTTTCCAAACAACAGAAAAGAGGGCCTGGCAACGTTTCCAGTGTTCCAACCACAAGTCAAATCATTCAGAATATGAGGTCAGGTGAGATTTCAGTCTTGGTCTCTCCTTGTAGCCTTATCCACGCCCTCCTCCATCCTGCCTGTGCTCAGACTTTCCAGAAGGTGAGGATTCAGAAGGGGGAGGAGACTGTTTTAGAGGACAATTAGGCAAAATCCAAACGATTGCTTTCAATTAACCAGCATACAGAGAATGGGATGGGATTGGAGGGTACACAAAGCACTCTTTGAAATTAAAGCATTGTAACTATACCTGTCATAGAGTCACTATAATAATACCTATTATCTGGAGGACCAACTTTATGTTAATTAAGCTTTTTATATGCAATCTCAGTGATCCTTACAAACACCTTTCTATATGAGTAATAGTATCTCCACCTAGTCAATGATAAAATGAGGCTCAGAGGTATGAATTAATTTATCCACGAAACTTCCAGATAATCTGGGATAGAATTGTGATCCAACCCAGATCTAGCACACAAACCGGAGGTCTGGGTCTCCCTTTCAGTAAAGCCTCCCAGAAGACATGGGTGAGACTGGAATTCAGAGCTCACTTTCTGCCCCACTGACTCCCTCTTGTGGCTCAAATACATCATCTCAATGTTTAGGAAATGATTGAGGAAACAGGTTATAAATGCATTTCCTCCATGACCCACATGAGTCACTTTCTTCTCTGGGTCACAGTTTTCTCAAGTCCCTTATAGCTCTGAGGTTCTGTATTTCTAAGATGTATACTGGGCTTCTCAGGTAGAGCCCAATCCTAGCTCTTTCTCGTTATAGGAACTCTGCATGTGTGTGTGTATAATTTAAGCAACTCTCCAGTGAGAGTCTCCATGACTTTAGCATGGCTCTAGGACACACACACAAAAATCCCAAAGGAACTGGTGTGCAGGGCTCTGAATTCATCCAGTTTATCACACATTCACAAGAGGGCAACCAGGGCCATTCAGAGTGCTGTCTGACCTCAGCAAACTTAGTCAAAAAAGCTTATAAGTGCAAGATCCAGGGTTTGAACATAGGTTTCTGGCTCCAAGTTCATTTATTCCTTCCACACATATTTATACCAGATTGAATAAACTTAGTAATGAAGATGCCGAAGACAAGAAGAGGGCCCAAAGGAGTACGATGGCTTGGTGAAGCACCTGGCCAGCAGTGGGAATGTAAGTTAATTATAAATTCAAACACTAGCACGGACTTGAATCCTTCCTTGTGTCATATCATGCATTAAACAATTCATGGATGTGAATCATGTACACTGTTTCTGTCTCATATACAAATTGACTTAGTAACTAAACTGCAGAAACAATGTAAGGATTAATGCATGTCATAAGAAGGTGCTTGGTAAATGGCAATAAAGATGATTGTTATTTCTAAACTTTTGTGATCCAACCCAAGAATCTGATCCAACCAAAAGAAACTGACTTGGAGATTCCATGTATAGGAAGAAAAAAAATAGAACAGAATTCACAAAGCTTCTTAAAGGAGAGAGAAGTGGGTGTAATGGCTCTGAAGGCACAGGAATAGTCAAAGCCAGTGCCAGAAGTTTGGTGAGAGACTATTGAGATGGGGAGGGAGAGGAGGGGACAAAAGGAGATGGCAACAAGTAGGATTACAGAGGAGACATTCAGAGAACAGTGAGCCTTTGTGTTTCTGGACACCTTAAGATTGTACACTATTTTCCACCTGTGTTTATAGTCAGTAGTGAACAGGCCATGCCAGGATTGCTGGGAGAATTTCCCCGATGCCAGGGTTTGAGGTTTCTATTGCTTCTCCATCCTAATTCATTCCCCAAAACATGTCACCCTTGTCCCTTTGATGGAGAAGGAGTGAAAAGTGCATTGTGGCATGTGTTCCTGGAACAACCACTCCCTACAGTTATCCCTATAGGGAGGTCTACAACTTAGGTTTCGATGCAGTGCTCTATTGGATGAACCCAGTTTCTGAGAAGTGGAACAGACTTCTTGAGGCCTCGGCTCAGATTTGGCACACCACCACTTTTGTTGCATTCTGTTACCAAAAGCAAGTGACAGGGCTCCCCAGATTCAAGGACTGGGGAAATAGAGGCCCACCTATTGATTGAAAATTCACATTGCAAAGGACAAGGATGCAGAAGGGAATGAAAAATTCTGGCCATTTTTGTAATCTACCACCCTTTCTTGTCATGTGATGGGCACCTGAATAAAACATCAGGGGCTTGCAGTGTCTCCCGAGATCGGCCTGTAGCAACCCCTGGGGCCAAGCAACCTCAGCCACCCTCCTGCTTGAAGAAAGTCTTTTGTCCAGGTCTCAGGTTTTTATATTAATTTTTAAAAGCTTACATTTCTAGGTAATTAAGCACATTTTTATACATTTAAAAATTGCTTCCAAGCCCTAAAATGACAAAAAAAGATACCTCCTCTTGTCTTTATTTTTATTTACCGTTTGATTATTCATTCCATCTGTTTTCTGTTATATGTTCTGGGATAGAGTATAGGTAGTATGAGGCAGGACTTAGCCTATTATCATTTTTTAAAATTTTTATTAAAGTATCATTAATATACAATCTTATATTGGTTTTGAATGTACATCACCGTGGTTCAACAGTCCCCATGATCAACTTACACTGTGACTGCGAATCATTGTGCCCTTTTATCACCCTCCCCCTTCCCCTCCCCCAATCCATCCCTCCTTAGTAACCACTAGTCACTTCTCAGTGTCTCTAAGTCTACTGTGGTTTTGACCCTTCTGTTTTGCTCTGTTTTTATGTTCCACATATAATTGAAATCATATGGTATTTCTCTGCCTGGCTTATTTCACTGAGCTTAATACCCTCTAGATCCATCCATGTTGTTGCCAATGGCAGGATTTCTTTTCTTTTTAAGTCTGAATAATATTCCATTGTGTATAGTACCACTTCTTCTCTATCCATTCATCTGCTGATGGACACTTAGGTTGCTTCCATATCTTGGCTATTGCAAACAGTGCAGCGATAAACATAGGGGTGTATATATCTTTTTTGTATCAGGGATTTTGTTTTCTTTGGGTAAATTTCTAGGAGTGGAATTACTGGGTCGAATGGTATTTCTATTTTCAGTTTTTTGAGAACGTCCACACTGCTTTCCACAGCAGTTGCACCAATTTGCATTCCCACCAACAGTGTAGGAGAGTTCCTATTTCTGCACATCATCACCAGCATTTGTTGTTCCTTGTCTTTTCAATAGTGGCCATTCTAACTGGTGCCAGGTGATATTTCATTGTGGTTTTAATTTGCATTTCCCTGATGATTAGTGATGTGGAGCATCTTTTCATGTGCTTGTTGGCCATTTGTATTTTGTCTTTGGAGAAGTGTCTGTTCAGCTTGTCCACTCATTTTTCAATCGGGTTATTTGTTTTTCGGGTGTTGAGGTACATGAGTTCTTTATATATTTTGGATGTTAACCCCTTATCAGATGAGTCATTTAGGAATATATTCTTCCATACTGTAGGATGCCTTTTTGTTCTGCTGACAGTGCCTTTTGCTGTACAGAAGCTTTTTAGTTTGATGTAGTCCCACTTGTTCTTTTATTATTTTGTTTCCCTTGCCTGAGGAGATAAGTCCAGAAAAAAGTGCTCATGCTTCTATTCAAGAGATTTTTGCCTATGTTTTTGCCTAAGAGTTTCATGGTTTCATGACTTACATTCAGGTCTTTGATCCATTTCGAGTTTACTTTTGTGTATGGAGTTAGACAATAATCCAGTTTCATTCTCTTACATGTAGCTGTCCAGTCTTGCCAACACCAATTGTCAAAGAGGCTGCCACTTCCCCATTGTATATTCATTGCTCCTTTATCATATATTAATTAGCCATATATGTGTAGATTTATATCTGGGCTCTCTATTTTGTTCCATTGATCTATGGGTCTGTTCTTGTGCCAGTACCAAATTGTCTTGATTACTGTGGCTTTGTAGTAGAGCTTGAAGTTGGGAAGTGAGATCCCCCTGCTTTATTCTTCCTTCTCAGGATTGCTTTGGCTATTTGTGGTCTTTTGTGTTTCATGTGAATTTTAGAACTATTTGTTCCAGTTCATTGAGGAATGCTGTCGGTATTTTGATAGGGATTGCACTGAATCTGTAGATTGCTTTAGGCAGGATGGCCACTTTGACAATATTAATTCTTCCTACCCAAGAGCTTGGGATGAATTTCCGTTTATTAGTGTCCTCTTTAATTTCTCTTAAGAGTGTCTTGTAGTTTTCAGGGTATAGGTCTTTCACTTCCTTGGTTAGGTTTATTCCTAGGTATTTTATTCTTTTTGATGCAATTGTGAATGGAATTGTTTTCCTGATTTCTCTTTCTGCTAGTTCATCGTTAGTGTATAGGAATGCAACAGATTTCTGTGTAATGATTCTGTATCCTGCAACTTTGCTGAATTCATATATCAGTTCTAGTAATACTGACAGTTTAATTTCTTCCTTACCTATTTGGATGCCTTTTATTTCTTTGTTTTGTCTGATTGCCATGGCGAGGACCTCCAGTACTACGTTGAATAAAAGTGAGAGTGGGTATCCTTGTCTTGTTACTGATCTTAGAGGAAAAGCTTTCAGCTTTTTTCTATTAAGTACAATTTTGGCTATGGATTTGTTGTATATGGCCTTTATTGTGTTGAGGTATATACCCCCTTTATCCATTTTGTTGAGAGTTTTGATCATGAATGGATGTTGCATTTTGTCAAATGGTTTTTCAGCATCTTTTGAGATGATCATGTGATTTTTATCCTTCTTTTTGTTAATGTGGTGTATGATATTGATTAATTTACAAATATTGCACCATCCTTGCATCCCTGGAATAAATCCCACTTGGTCATGATGGATGATCTTTTTTATGTATTTTGGATTCCATTTGCTAAGATTTTGTTGGGGAATTTGCATCTATGTTCATCAGGGATATTGGTCTGTAATTTTCTTTTTTTCGTGGTGTCCATCAGGTTTTGGTATTAGAGTGATTCTGGCCTCATAGAATGAGTTTGGAAATATTACCTCCTCTTCTACTTTTTAGAATACTTTAAGAAGGATAGATATTAGCTCTTCTTTAAATGTTTGGTAGAATTTGGCTGTGGAGCCATCAGAACCTGGAATTGTTTTGCAGGGGAGTTTTTTGATTACCAATTCCATTTCATTGCTGGTAATTGGTCTGCTCAGATTTTCTGTTTCTTCCTGGGTCAGTCTTGGAAGGTTGTATTTTTCTAGAAAGTTGTCCATTTCTTCTAGGTTGTCCAATTTATCGGAATAGAATTTTCCATAGTATTCTCTAATAATTCTTTGTATTTCTGTGGCATCTGTTGTGATTATTCCTTCTTCATTTCTGATTCTGTTTATCTGTGTATGTTCTCTTTTTTTCTTGATATGTCTGGCTAGAGGTTTATCTATTTTCTTTATTTTCTCAAAGAACCAGCTCCTGGTTTCATTGTTTTTTTTTCCTATTGGTTTATTCTTCTCTATTTTATATATTTCTGATCTGATCTTTATTATGTCCCTCCTTCTACTAACTTTGGACTTCATTTGTTCTCCTTTGTCTAGTTTTTTCAATTGTGATTTTAGACTGTTCATTTGGGATTGTTCTTGTTTCTTGAGGTAAGCCTGTATTTCTATGTACTTTCCTCTTAGAACAGCCTTGCTGCCTCCCACAGATTTTGGGCTGTTGTGTTTCTGTTTTCATTTGTCTCCATATATTGCTTGATTTCTGTTTTAATTTGTTGATTGACCCATTGATTTTTTAAAAGCATGTTGTTTACCTTTCATGTGTTTATAGGTCTTTTTGTTTTCTTTGTGTAATTTATTTCATTTCATACCACTGTGGTCTGAGAAGATGCTTGATACAATTTCAATTTTTTGAATTTATTGAGGCTCTTCTTGTGACCTACTATATGATCTATTATGGAAATGTTCTGTGTACACTTGAGAAAAATGTGTATCCTGCTGATTTGGGGTTGAGTGTTCTGTAGACACCTGTTAAGTCCATTTGATCTAACATATTGTTCAATACCTCTGTTTCCTCATTTATTTTCTGTCTGGTTGATCTGTCTATCCATGTGAGTAGTGTGTTAAAGTCTCCTAACATGAATGTGTTACAGTCTATTTCTCCTTTAATTCTGTTAGCATTTGCTTTACACATATTTAGGTGCTCCTAGGTTGGGTGCATACATATTAACATGGGTTATATCCATTTGTTGGACTGATCCCTTTATCATTCTGTGATGTCCTTCTTTGTCTCTTGTTACTTTCTTTGTTTTGAAATCAATTTTGTCTGATATAAGTACTACTAATTCTGCTTTTTTCTCCCTATTATTTGCATGGAATATCTTTTTCCATCCTTTCACTTTTAGTCTGTGTATGCCTTTGGGTCTGAAATGAGTCTCATGTAGGCAGCATATAGATGCGTCTTGTTTCCTTATCCATTCTGCCACTCTATGTCTTTTGATTGGTGCATTCAGTCAATTTACTTTTAATGTGATTATTGATGGATATGCACTTATTGCCATATTATTGATTGTTGTCTGGCTGTTTTTTATAGCTTCTCTCTGTTCCTTTCTTCCTCTTATACTTTTCTCTTGTTGTTGATGGTTTTCTTTAGTGTTGTAATTAGATTTCACTTTTTTTAATTAATTAATTTTTTGTGTGTATTTATTGTAGGCTTTAGTTTTGTGGTTACCAAAGGTTCAAGGATAGCTTCCTCACTATATAATAACCTATCTTAAATTGCTGATTACTCTATTTCAAACACAATCTAAAGGCACTTTTTTTTCTTCTTCCTCCTCATTTTTCATATTACATGTCATAACCTGCACTTTTTGTTTACCATATGATTTTGCTTCTTTTATTTTGTTTTAATTTTGTACTTCCTTAATTAGTTGGTCTATTACCATTACTATGGGTTTATTTTCACTGGTGAAAGCTATTTAGCCTTAGGGTCATTTCCATCTACAGCAGTCCCTTTAACATATCCTGTAAGGCTGGCTTAATGGTGGTGAATTCCTTCAACTTTTGTTTATCTGGAAATTGTTTAATACCTGCTTCACATTTAAATGATAATCTTGCCAGGTAGAGGATTCTTGTTTGGCAGTCCATCTGTTTTAGTATATTACATATATCATGCCACTCCCTTCTGGCCTATAAGGTTTCTGCTGAGAAGTCTGCTGATTGCCTGAAGGAGTTTCCTTTATAAGTAATTTTTTTCTCTCTCTGGCTGCTTTCAGTACTCTCTCCTTGTCCTTGATCTTTGCCATTTTAATTATTATATGTCTTGGAGTTGTCTTCCTGGGGTTCCTTTTGTTAGGGAATCTCTGTGCTTCCATGACCTGAGTCTATTTCCTTCCCTGGATTGGAGGCATTTTCAACTATTAATTCCTTAAGGAAACTTTCTATCCCTTTGTCTTTCTCTTCTCCTTCTGGTATTCCTATTATGCAAGTATTGTTTCATTCAGATTGGTCACATAGTTCTCTTATCATTCTTTCATTCCTAGATATCCTGTTGTCTCTCTGTTGCTCAGTTTCTTTGTTTTCCTGTTCTCTAATTTCCATTTCATTTACCATCTCCTCTACATGTTCTTATCTACTTTTAAATCCTTCCATTATATGTTTCATTTCAGATACTTCAGATATTTTTCAGCTCTGAGTAGCTTTTTTTCAGGATTTCTATGTCTTTATTGAAGTCCTCCCTGAGATTTTGAATAGTTTTCTGTAAACCCATGAACATGTTTATGACTTTTATTTAGAAATATTTATCAAGAAGTTCGGTGATCTCTGTTTCATTTAGCCCTCTTTCTGGGGTTCTGTCTTGTAGTTTTGTTTGGATCATATTCCTCTGCATATTCATCTGGTCAGTGTTTCTGTGTTTCTTCCTTTGTATTAGGTGTCTCTGCTATGCTTTCTGGCCCATAGAGTAATAGCTTGATGAAGAAGGCATCCTGTGGTGCCTTTAAGCTCAAGATTCTCTACTCTCTAGTGCCTGGTTCTATTTGGTGAGGACCCCAGCTGTTGGTGTGCTGTGGGCAGGGCTGCCTTCCTGTCTGGTTTCTGTAGTGGTCTAACTCTGGGTGGGCAGATTGCTTCAGCTGCTGCCTTTGTGATCAGCTCAGGAGTCTCTGTTGAGCTCGCTGTAGGTGGGGCTGCCCTCTGCCTGGCCCACAGCATTGATGGGCCTGCAGTGTTAATGGGGCTGGTGGACTGATGTGTGGCTCTGCCCTGGCCAGATACACAGCATGGGGTTGAACATCACAGGGAAGAAGGAGCTCTTGTTGCTGGCTCCTCCAGGCACTTCCACGGTTGGGCTGAAATGGAGCCAAGCAAGCTGGGAGAGTCTCCCTCTGCCTGCCAGGCAGCAAAGTCTGATGCTGCTTCTGGGCAGAGTGGGTTGGTTCCCAACAGTGTTCAGAGAGGTGCCTCAGGGCTGCATTGCCAGCAAGGGAGATGTAGCTCCCAAGAGTTCCCTGTCTGTTGGGTTAAGGAAGGGCTGGGGAGGTGTCCTCCACCTGCCCTTTCTCCTGAGGAGAGAGTTCTGTCCAACCTCATCACCTCTGATACCCCTCCCACTGCTGGCAAGTCTTTCACACTGCCACCTCTGCTTTGGGTCTTGGGACTGGAGGAGTGTGCCCGCCCTGCACACTGGCTAGAGTCTCAGCCTTCCAGAGTGTTCCACCTGCCCCTGGGGTGCAACCCTGCTGATCACCAGAATCCAATGTAATGTGGGCTCATGCTCCCAGAGCAGATCTCCAGGCCCAGGTGTGCAGTGCTCCTGGGTTCCTACCCACTCCCTGCTCCATTCTTCTTTCTCCTGCCTGTAGGCTGGGGTTGGGGGAGGGCTTGGGTCTTGCTCAATCTCAGCTTTGCCATCTCACCCTTTTCTGTGCGGTCCTCTCTTCTTCCTCAGGTGTAGGGGGTCTGTTCTGAAATCTTGAGGTCATTTTCAGGTCTAGTTGCACTTGCTGTGTTCACCTCTTTTATGTATTTTTGGGGGGAGGTTTTCATCTTGCCTTCCTATTTCACCATCTTTAATCCTTCACTTATTATTATTTGTTGAGGTGGCTGTACTGTCTTTCCGTGGTTTGAGAATAATCTATTTAGAATAAATTCAATAGATATTTACTTATATTTTTCACACACTAGATTCGTAGACAAGACATGGTTGCTGTCTGGGATTTCAATTCTTACTGTTTTATCATTTCGTGTGTTTCAGTACCCAGTAATACACAATTTGTATTATTTAATGTATATTCTATTTTAATTTCTGGAAGTACAATGTCTGTTTTAAAAAATGTTTTGGCTAGGTGTATTCATTCCACATGAACTTTAAATCATTGTCAAGTTCTACAAGGGACTCTTTCTTGGGAATATATTACATTTTTGAAATAAATTTTGGAATACTTGACATAGAGAAATATGTCAATATAGTCAAGTCTCTTTTTAATGTCCTATAATAACAAAACTTGTCTCTTTCCTCATATGAGTCCTTCACACTTCAGATTAAGTGAATTACTGATTATTTTACATTTTTCTCACAGTATGAATAAAACACATTCACTTAAAATTTTTAATCTGGGTATTGACAGCTTAAAAATCTATAAATTTTCATTGGGCTTGAATTTTTTTACAGTGGTAACAATATTTGTGTTGTCTATTTCCACTTGTATTGCAATGTGACTAGTGAATGCGACTTGGATTTTTTATTAATTTAATGAGGTCTTCTTTGGGACAAATATTTGGTCAATTGTCAATGTACCCAGTTAGGTTTAAAAAACCTGCTTCCTTTATTTATGTTGGTTCATTCAAGAATTTTATTATTCACATCATTTGGCTTTTGCTTGCATTTCTCAAAACTTGCAAGATATCTCTTAAAAATTCTCATGTCTACTGTGTTTTTGTTAGTGACTCATATTCTGAGGCAAATTTTTGATTATTTATTATGTTATTTGGTCATAAAGATTTTTGACAATGTATTATCATTAGAAATGAGCTCCTTTGTAATATTTAAGAATTTTCCTTAGACTTTTTGTTGTCTGATACTAATACTACATCATTTGACTTTTTAATTTGCATTTTCTGATCTATCTTTGCCTCTCCACACCCTTGCATACAGTACTATACTAGAGCTGAGCATTTGAAAATACAGAGGAGATTTTGTTAGCACACCGCTTAAAATCTCCTGCAGCTGCCTAATGGCCCCCTGACAAAGCTCACTGCCTCCAGGAAACACTCAAAGCCCTGGGCCTCCATGATCTTGCCTTTCTCCTTGAATCTGTTACTTCTCACTCTGTTATGGACTAAGAACTGCTTCCTAGTTGCCCAACAGGCCAGTTTCAGGGCCCTGGCCTTTATCCACCCAGACCCTCCTACTATAATGCATATGGCCAGAAGCACCTGCTCTTCTCTGAAAGCACCATGTAAATGTCACCTTGAAAAGCCTGCTCTTGCCCTTGTGTAACCTACTTCTCCCACCTTTGTTTTCCTGCGATGCTCTCTAACACAGTGTTCAATGGCAGAGTCAGTAACTTACTCATTAGGGTGCTGCGAGTCTCTAGCCTGGTGCCGGCACATGGGGGACACCTCATAAATATTGGCTGAGGAAGAGAATCTGCATACTGTCTCACAGTTTGGAAAAGTAATGTTTTTCTCTGAAGTTTCGAAACAAGGCTACTGGGAATCATTCTTACTGGACCAGGTTAGGCCACATGTTCATACAGAACTAATCGTTGCTATGGGAGTGGAGGATACCCATTGAGGACGGACTCAGCCTAGCACTGGAGCACACTGGAGAAAGGGGGAGTCAGTTCCTCAGATCTGTGTGGCTCTCCAACCCAGGTCATAGATTATTGGGAAAAGGAAAGTGGCAAATGAATTCTAAGGAGACAAATATGTCACCCTATTTTCATCCTGCCTTTTTCCTTATTTCACCAGCTCACCCAGAGATGTCTCCCTCAGAGTCCATACAGAGCTGGAGACCTCAGCAGCATTCCAGCTCTTCTCAGTTCCCTGTTTACAAAATGTAGGAAACAAGCTCAAAACAAACCCTTTGAAGAAAACAAATCCATGGAAATCTATGTTTCCAGAACCCCATAATTAATCTAGACCTACAGTGTCATTTCCAAAATCAAACAGCAACTGAAGAGTAGATGAAGGAAGGAGAGTAGATGGAGAAAAAGAAACCTTGATTTTCATCCTTAAGGAGGCTTATTGATTCCAGTTTTCCAGAATTAATGATGTGTGGATTTAAAATCAATTAAAATTGACTTTGGGCATCTTTTAATGCTGTCTGCAGTGTGTGGGGGGGTGCAATAACCTATGTGTACACACAACTTTCTCAGAGAGTAGACATTGAGACTTTATGATACTATATTAGTCAAAGTTCTCTAACGAAACAGAAGAAATAAGATGGATAGATGGATGGATAGATAGATAGATAGATAGATAGATAGATAGATAGATAGATAGATAGATAGATAGATAGATGATAGATCGACATGATATTTATTATAGTAATTGACTCACATGGTTATGGATGCCAAGAAGCCCCACACTCTGCCACAGGCACACTGGACAAACAGGAAAACTGGTAGTATAATTCAGTCTAGTGCCAATGCCTGAGAGCAAAATAAGATGGACGTCTCAGTTTAAGCAGAGAGAGTACATTCACCCTTCCTCTGCCTTTTTGTTCTATTCAGGCCCCCAATAGATTGGATGATGCCCACCCTCATCAGTGAGGGCCATCAGTGAGTACTTCACTCAGCTTGACAATTCGAATTCAAATGCTAATCTCTTCTGGACACACCCTCACAGACACATCCAGAAATAATGTTTTACCAGCTACTTGGGTACCTCTTAGTCCAGTCAGGTTGACACATAAAATTAACCATCACAGTTACTTTTGCAAAGGTTAGACATTTACATCCATCCCAAGTACCAAGTCACTCCTGAGGCACTTCTGTCCCTGTCCCACTCAGCTTATTCAAAACCGTTGATGTGTTTCCTCTCTGGCTTCTGTGTCCTGGTACCTCACACTGCACCAAGTGTGAGATCTCTCTGGTCATACGGTCCTTGGCCACAATAGCTGTAACCACATTCTCTTGGGTTGCTATCACTTAGTCCTCTAAAACCAGCCTCCCACGTACAGTTTTCCCCTTGTTCTCACTGTAATTTTGGCCAAAGAATCCCCCTGAGAGAAATCCTGATCTAAAGCTTCTCTCTATGCCTGTGAAGCCAGAGCCCCCAGGAGGCTAGGACGGCCAGTCCCTCTGCCAATGTGCTGTTAGAACCAAGCCTTTCTTCAGCTTTCAAATCCTTAGGCCATGAGGTGGCACTTCACACTAAAATACTATGGTTACCGCAAAGTAGCAGAAATGTTTCTCTTTTCTGCAGCATTTTTTCTGCAGAAATCATATTTTACCCCAATACTCTATTTCCTTCTGTAGTTTTCCTACTTTCTTGAAGGCTTGGCTGAGCTACTAACACTTCCTCTGCTTTTTAAATTGGTATAAAGTGGATGCTTTTACCTATTAATATAAAGTTGATGCTGCTAATTGATTAGAATATATTCTCTTTTCCTTTCTGGCTTTGGCATTTTTGTCTCCCTAACATACTCCTTACATGGAGTCTCCAAGACTGTCAGTGTTCCAGAAGCATCTGCTGTTGAAATGAGGCTCATCTGCCTCATCCCCTAGAGTTCCATGACCCACTTAAGAGACATAATTCCATTTTGTTAACTTCCAGCCAAGACTACAGTCAGCTGGTCATTGATTTGAAGTCACCCAACCAAGGCTACAACAGATGCCTCAGTCTCCCCAAATGTCAAGTTTTCTTTCAAGGTTTCCAGTTTCTGGACACAGATTTTGGGGGGACTACTAAATTTGACACCCCTCACGTTAAATAAATTACGTGACTAAATGAACACCTCATCTTATGCTTAGAACCACTTGACAAATAAGACACAGAAAACAGGTGAAAAACAAAATACCACATTATTCTTGATGAGCTGAAAGGAAAGCATTTCTTCAAGGCCAAGTGGAATTAAATCTCTATGCCCAACCAGTATAGATAAAAGTATAGAAAATATAAACTTTAAAAGATATTCTTAAACATTTATCATCCAACCATTGTATAAAGCAGACACCCAGTGCTTTCAGAATCAATACAAGAAAAATCAAGGAAAGAAATAAGAAAATATAAGTCTCCTATAAAACTTGGAGCTATTCCATTATTGTTTAATGTACCATTTCATACAGTTCTGCAGCTCATTAAAGTCCCTGAGTGGCACACACACACACACGTGTGTGTGTGTGTGTGTATATATAGTTCTAAATTTTTAAGATTTTTTAAAATTAAGACATTTCAGAAAGAAGGTCAAACAGGAAGTCATACACATATATACATGTAATAAGTGTACTTATTTAAGTGTGTGTGAATATATATATATAATCTTGTTTCTTCCTCTCTCCTCTCTGTTTCACTGTAGCCCTCAAATGGTTGGTACTCTTTTGGGGACCAGATGCCATTGTCATGCTCATGAATCATAAAGGCAGAAGCACCGTGCCCCCTAGAACTAATGGGATGGAAAGCTTCAGCCGAAGAGATATTTTATACTAATCAAGCAGTAGATTTCATTTCCAACAAACTGAAAGTAGCTGAAAGACAAACCTCATAAAAACACATCAGGTTTCTATTTCCACATGCACCCATGTTTTCCTTCCCCTCCTTACCCCATGTTTGGGCACCATGAATGTTTTCGCAAACTTGGGAGGCAAAGAAGTCAGTCTGACTCATGCAGTCACCAGTAGGAGACACTCTACTGTGACTTCCAGGGTGAGCTCATGGCAGAGGTGCAGTTGGCTTGAAAGATCTAGTTTATTTTTAGGGAAGGAGCAAAGGAAGCCCCTTCATGTCCTCAGAGAAAATAAGCATTGCCCATCTGCATTTCTGCTGCAGCCCCCAGGAGCCATGGCATAGAGGCTGCTGGCAGGGGCAAGTTCTGTCCTGGAGCTCAGGGCCCCTGACCCGGCCCCTGCCTCAGGCCCTTCGCCCAACAGCCTGTCCCTGGAGCTCCGGGTCAGTGTGGCTCAGAGACGGCACACACGTCTAACCCTGCAGATCAGATGCCTGAGCACTTCCTCTTGAGAAGCCTATTTACTGTTTATTTCTTCAAACACAAAATGGTTGATCTTGACCAAGTTCCTCCACTTTCCAGTGTCTTCCTCTCTGTGTAAAATAGGGAGAGTCAGAATATATACTAAATAGTGCTCCATATGCTGACAGAATAAGAAAATGAGGATCAACATTAAACAGCGCCAGACCTGTCACTTCATCACTCGTGAGTTTCCTTTCCCTCCTCTTTCTCTCTTTCTCTGCCTGGCTTTCCTAGCCTAGGCGAGTCCCCTCCCTCCGCAGCCTGACTCCTTTCCTTTCTCCAGAGAACCCGACCTCCTCCTCGTGTCCGCAACCACACACACACACACACACACACACACACACACACACACACACACACACACGAGCCCATCCAAGTGACTTTCTTTCTGGTGCAACTCCTGCGAGACCAAACAAAAAGAAGAGCAACATATGGTGGGGAATTTTCATCTTAATTCTTTTTATTTTAGGTAAGGCTAAATGTTCCATCTGCTTCTGACAGTTGCATGCACACACACACACACACACACAGTGACACCACATACGATCGAGCAGATGAAACACTACACAAATCTAAAAGGCGTCATTTACATTTGCAACCACGATGGATTTGTGTACTTGCTATAACTTCCCTGCAGATGGTGCTGCAGAAGCCGGAGGCTAAGCTGTCCATCTGGATCTAACAGGCTTTAACTTGGGCAGACTTTCTGCTGTTTCATCTGAGACTCAAAGACAGTAGATAAACAGTGTCGGTGTCATGCCCAGGGCAGCGCGGTGGGAGGCAGTGGGAGTGCTCCAGGAACAGGCCATTTTTAGATTAGAATTTAGACCAACAAATTTTGTTTTTTTGTCTGGAGAGGAATTTATTATTATTGATATTGTCTAGAACTGCTTATACATGGACGATCAAAGGCTTCTGTTACTATTTTTAAAAGTTTGTACAATGCTTCTCCTTTTTGCCTGCACCTGGAGGGACCACTCCCAACATCTTGTTCTCGATTTGCCAGAGAAAACAATCATTCCCAGTTTATAAAATGAAATGCTGTTCTCCCAAGAAAAAATGAACAGAGAGAGACAACCAGATATGGTTTTCTCAACCAGCCTATAAAAGCAGTTGAAAGATTAAGTAGTAATTCAGAGAATTTTATTGGAGACAATTATCAACTTGAAAACTTTACAGGAGAAACTTCATTGCAAGAAAATTGTTGAGGTTCTGTGGGGTTTTCTGCTCCTCCCACCATAGGAGAAGGAAGGAGGAATTTCCCCTCATGTCTAAGATCAGAGGGCAGGGTTACAGTGGGACCACACGGGGAGAGTAATGGAGACAGCCCCCCTGGGCTAGGGGCAGACGGCAGACTTGAGTCCAACATACTCTGAGGGACCAAAAGGGGTTAACGCTGAGGCTTTCAACTCTGAGGGCCAGTGTATGTATCTAGGGCTGCACAACAAATTACCACACCCTTAGAGGTTTAAAACAACACGCTTTTATCGTCTGTTTCTATGGGTCAGGACTCTGAGGATGGCTTTCCTGGGTTCTTTGTTTCAGGGTCTCACAAGGCTGCAATCAATGTGTGAGCAGGGCTTTGGCCTCAGCTGAGGCTGGGCTGGTCTCAACTGGGGCAAGCTCCCATTGATGATGACAGAATCTAGCTCCCTGCAATCGTAAGACAAAGCGCCCCCTTTTTATTTGCTGGGTGTTGGCTGGAAGTCTCTGTAGGCTGTTGTTTAGAGGCCACTCTGAACTCCTAAAGGCTGCCCACAGCTCCTTGCCACATGGAGCTTCCCAACAGGGTGGCCTGCTTCCTCAAAGCCAGCAAAGGGAGGAAAGAGACATCAGCACAACATGAAACAATGGACATTATAGAGTCTTCTGCAGGGTAATCATGCAATCACATACACATAATCAAGCACACATCCGGCCACCTTTGCTGTGTTCTATTTATTGAAAGCAAGTCACCAGTCACAGGTCTTGCCTGTACTCATGGGGAAACAATCACAAAAGGACATGAACACCAGGAAGCAGGACTCATTCGAGCTGCCCTGAACTCTGTGTGTCAGCTAAGCAGGAAGGGTAGGGTCTCTGGGGATGGCCTGTCCTTCTACCTGTAAGCCACCTGAGACTCCACCCTGGTGGTCTTAGAGCTTGCTCCTATAGGACAGCAGAAGCAAGGAGACCTTGAAAGAATAGGGCTGGAGATTTTTGATGGACACTCAGGGACACTCATTTCCCCTGTAAATGACAGCTAAGTTGTGATTCTTGCATAACACTCGACGTTTATAGCTGAGGTAGCTGGGAATTCTTTACTCTCTGACAGTAGCTTACCTCATATTTTAAATAAGACGTTGAGGAGAACTAGCCCCAGTGTGGATATTTGGAATGATCGGCTGTGGGGAAAGAATAAGATTGTTTTCTTTGAATTCTATATGTCCTACTTACTCAAGTACAGGTTACAAGGGCTTTGAAAACCCAAACAGGAAGAAAAGTGCTAATTATTATTTCTGTGTTCTCCATGCTGGGTGTATTTATGCTTTAGGAATTGAGCTATCAAATTCCTTAATATCAGGTGATGCTCCTTTGAAAAAAATTGGGATTTTTTAAGTGCTACCTTAAAGTGCTTTATTCCTTAATTCTGTAATTAAAGGATCATAACTGTAAACCAGCTATAATATTCTTTACTTATTTTAACTAACCATTTTTCCACTTAAATAAATGCATTTAAAAATACAATAAATGTTGTCACTGTATATTTGTGTGCAATATTAGTTGTTACAACAAAAGGTAACCACAAATAAATGGTATTTAAATGAAAAAGCATTACACTTTAAATAAGCAAAAAATATATCTCTAACAATAAACAAGTTGACTAATGACAAAAATTAATGTGACTATAATTGGTTAAGTAATGAAGGATTTTGTCTGAATACCACTTACTAAAAATGAAGATGACATTTCATATCAGTAACTTTTTAAAAATTT
The DNA here is from genome assembly GCF_030020395.1 of Manis pentadactyla. Taxonomy (NCBI): domain Eukaryota; kingdom Metazoa; phylum Chordata; class Mammalia; order Pholidota; family Manidae; genus Manis; species Manis pentadactyla. Next base: position 16,489,131 of record NC_080027.1, on the reverse strand, counting down.
AACAAATATTAAAGATCCCAGGTCACATGTGTATTCAATCAGAATTCCTAAGATTTTAATACCATTATGTATGATACTATTTGACATGATTTGACATGTGGAAGAGTAACATAAATATCATTAGAGTTTACTAAAAATAAATTAGTAAAACTAAGTTTGTTTTTGTATAGGTGCCAAGTAAGGAATCATCTCAGAGAGGAAATTCATTAAGCATTCGTTGAGTGGGGAAAGCCAGGGGCTTTCCAACTGGAAAGAAGAGCTCTCATGTTGGTTATGCAAACCACAGACAAAGCTAGCATTCTGCATGCAAAGAAAGTTTAGAACAAGTCCTGCCATTCAAAGTTAATAACAATAAACTTCAGTGGTTTGAATCAGTTGCAATGAGTGGGTTGAGTCCACTGTAATGACACACAGCACTCGGTGTTGATTTTTTCCCTAAAAATATTTATCTCTTACAGTCAAAATTAATAGCAAGCCAAAATTATAGGGAAAAAATGATGAAAAAATTCTGGCCTCTAAAATGCCATTAAAATTTGATATAACAGGTGTATGTATGTGTGTGTCTAAAAATGAAATATCCTTCCAAATGTATTTTAGTAATACAAAATGATAGTAAAGTGGTTCTATATCCATACTGCAATGTTCTGGTTTAAGAAAGTACTTAGGAAGAAATGTTAGCAAGTCTTGAATGTGTCATTTCATAATTTTTCAAGTATTTTCAGCTAAATCTTCAAATGAGTTCATAACCAGGTTATTTGAACCATGCAAAGAATCCAGCCCACTAAGATGAATACACACAGTCCAGTAGAAATTGTCTTGCAAATCCAATGCTCATTATAAAGAGATAATTTGCCTTTTCATTATCTAGTCTCCCTATTTTTCCTACACAGAGACAGCGACTTTACTCAGGAATGGAAGACTGCCCAGTTAAGAGACCATGTTTTCCAGCCTTCATGTGGCTAGAATGGCAATGTGACATTGTCTGGCCAGTGAGAATAATTTTGCTGGACATTTCAGGAATGTGTCAGTTTCCTGTTTAGGTGCTACTCCTCCTCTTCACATCTTTCTTCTTCCTACAGGGAAGGAGAATGGATAGCTGACAGTAGAGCACCCAACGTGCTACCATACAGCTCCCATGAGGATGAAAACCTACGTTATGGATAGCTGAGCAGAAAGACAGGAGCTCAGAAGGGTGGCAGCATGGAACTTCTTCATAAGGTCTAGACAGCCTCCCCACACCTTGGATAAACCTAATTTCCTAAGTCTTAGTATTCAGAAATCTGTGGCACAGAACTAAATGCAACCTCTAATTGATCAACTAACATCAACATCCATAGAAAGAATAAATATAAGTTGTTCAGATAAACAAACTGTTGATTTAAATTCAGTTTTAAAAACAGTTATCTGTCCTCTCCCCAAGTTTATCCCAGAATTAAAAAAACCACAGGGGCCTGTCAAAATTTTTGTGTTTGAGGAATTCAATGATTATATTACTAAGGCTTGGGAATCGAATTACCTAGAGCTTCCTAAGTTTCCTTACATGTCTCCTGAGTCAGATAAATAATCACCACTCACACTAAACATTTAAGATTATGTAAATGTAAATAATCGTGTTAAGCTAAATTGGATTGTAATGTCTAATGCCTTAATAAAAATGGATTCTTTTACATTCAGACAAGTACTTCAAATTTTGTGGCCAGTTTCTCCACTTTCACTAGCTGATTAAATTTTCAGTTGTCATTTTTCTCTGACAAGTTTTTAATATTAACTACTTTAGCGCTAGTTTGAAATGTAGTTAAAAGGTCCCTACTTTAAGAGAGTGATCTAATATTAAACAGAAAGAATTAATGAATAATCTCTGTTACCATTTTTAAAGAAATTGAAATTTATATATACAAAGAGGCAAAAGTTGCCACACTATACTCTTTGTATCTAAATTCCATGTTTTTGTTCTTCATAGCTTTCAAATTGGAAGGTAAAAATCAGAAGAGAAAAACCATCATCATATGCTTAATAAAATCTTATTTAAAAAGTAAAAAGCAATGTTCTAAATAATATTGTCATTTAACAATATTTAATATAAGTGTATAAATACATATAAGACATGCTAAAATTAAATATTTTTTGAAAGAAGATTATTGAGAATATAGACAGAATAGAACTGGTAATCTACATGGCAAAGATTTTGCCTCACTTAATACAAAACTGTATTCCAATTTTTAAGAAAAAAATCTTTACTTTTGTAACTGTATAGATGAAATCCACAGGTGTCAACTGCTAATTTTTCAAAAGGAGGTGTACTATAAACAAGCAAGTTGCATCTGCTCATATGTGCATAATTTCCTAGAATGTTCTTTGTTCTTATTTTCAGACCACAAACAGTAAAACACTTTTATATAAAGGACAGCATGAAATTAAGCAATTCTCTCTTTCATATATATACTTTGCCCTTCCATCTGATGATGCAAAAATATTTGCAGCATGACCAGATGAGCTAGGCTGTGTCCTCATCTTCAGTAGCATTAGGATTATAACGTCACCATCCCTCACAGTTACAGCTTTAAGTTTGCTGGCAATCTTTGAACACCCAGTGCAACACTCCCGTCTCCATCTACCTCTTCACCTCCTGTTTATTCCTTCTCTGCTTCCTTTAGCCATTTTATAAATGGTTCCACTTTGACAGCAGTTTGTTGAGCTGTTCTCTTGGGAGCTGTTTCTTAGAAGCCTTTTCCAACCAGCCAATGACAACCTCTTCTTCCAAAAGCCCTGTGACTTCTCTCTCCTTCAAAATACATGGAATGGTAAAAGATGATTGGAGCTTGAAAATTTGCTATTATCACCCCAAAACCTGAAGGAAGTCCTGGGCCCATTATTACTGTGTCAAAATTGTAGGAAATGGCACTTGTATTTCTTAATTTGTTTTCTTGTATCTTTTAAAAAACAAAACCCTGCCAAAACGAGAGAACCCATCTGGCTTGTATACCCAGTTTTTCTGCTCTTGCAATAATTTGTCAAGAGTCTAAAAAGCCCACTTTCTTTCATCTTATGAAAAAATAGGACAGGACATTGATCTGCTCTTCAGATGGTCTTTCAGCACCACCATCAGTCAAACCATGTGTACCATCACCGACTTCCTCCTTGCTGATTTCAGAGCTGCCTGAGTGCTGTTCCCCCTTCCTTCATCCTTCTCCTCTTGTTCCACGTGGAGGGCTTCTTCTGAAATGCGGGGTTGCCTCACTCTGGCCACAGACTAGTTTTTGTCCTTGCTCTGCTACCGTTCTTTGCCGCTGTCCCTGGATACATGGAGTCTGTGATTTTTGTCAAGCATTTGCTTCCATAGCTACAGGTCTCCCGAGCACTGTCTACTGTTTCCATTTCAGGACTGACATCCAGAACTGTTTCAGGATTCTCACCCTGGGCCAGAGGACAAATTTTTAAATAAATCCACCAGTGTATGTTCAATCTTACTCACTTCCTGAGATCCACTTAAAATGATATTCTTAACATCAGCTCTGTTCCACTGTTCTCTGCACCACCTTCTCACTAGTCCTATTACTATGTCAGCACAGTCCCCCCTCTTTACTCTTCTGTTTTAACGTAATGTAAGCCAAACAAAAGCAGGTGATTTTGTCTGTTTTCTACATTGTCGAACCAATCTTAGCACAGACTGGGTGGCTTAAATGACAGACAGTTATTTCTCCCTGTTCTGGAGTGTGAGAAGATCAAGATGCCAGCAGATTTGGTGTCTGGTGAGAGCTGTCTTCCTGGTCTGCAGACGGCCGCCTCCTCACTGTGTCCTCACATGGCAGAGAGGGAGCCCCCTAGTCTCGTCCTCTTTTTATAAGGACACTGATCCCTTAATGAGGACTCCACCCTCATATCTCACCTAAACCTAATTACCTCCCAAAGACCCCTCCCCCAAATAATCACACTGGTGTTTGGATTTCAGCATACACATTTACAGGGACACATGACATATCCCCTAGAATGCAGCTGGGAACAGAAGAGGCACTCAGATGAATGAATGAAGAGGAAGGCCCATTTTTTTTCCATTTGGAATTTTGGGAGGAATACTGGGCCTCTACACCTCTTCAGGAAGGACACTGTGAAGTTCCAGGAGGCCTGGCAGAGCTGCTGAGAGTGGCGTGAATAGGGCCCCACTTTATGCAACACTTCTTCCCAACATGCAACACTGCAATGTCTGGCCTCAAGTTCTGCCAAGTGCAGATGCTCAGCTCATCACCATCTGGCTCTTTCACCAACCTCACTCCCTCATCACCAGTCTCATTCTTTCTCCCGCCGTCAACTGAATGGTCAGTCCATCAGCTGTGTTTTACCCACACATCAAGGGTACTATCAAATGACCATCCATGCACATTCACTTGGAAGGAAAGGTTTCACAATAGGTTTGGGATCAGCTGTTCAAGTCAAGAGGACCAATAAGCAAGTTCGGCAGCAATAATAGAGCAGAGTAGCTAGAGCGTGGTCCCTGAAGTCTGCTTTTCTGGATCCAAATTCAGACTGTACTAACTACCAAGTGTGTGACCTGAGAGATAAGTAAGTAGCTTAGGTGATCAGTCAGGAGACAGAGACCTCCCAAATTATTTTAGCAGAGAGCACTTGCCATAAAGAATCATTAACTGCAGTAAAGACCAGAAAGGCATGAAGAAATCACCAAACTATAGATGGTGTGAATCAGACACCATCCCAGCCACTCCCAACTCCCCAACTAATCTGTGGGCTTTAGTTTCTCCACCTGGAAAATGTGAGGCTGGGGAAAAGATACTTTAGCTTTCATTCTGCTGTCATAACATGAGAATCTAAGCAGGGGGGATAAAGAACCCATGAGTGCAAAACAATAACCAAAACCGAATGCCAAACTGACAGCAAACTGCGGCTCTGGGGAAGCTCTCCTAGACAGTCAGACCCTGCATTGCCTATTCTGAGGAAAAAAATCTCAGTTCAGGGTCATTACAGTTCTGAGATGATGCACTTCCACTTTTCCTAGCTTCATGGGCTTGGGGTGGGGAGGATGGGAAATTGGGAAATCCTAGACTGCACCCTTGAAGCAAGTTTAGCACAATGAGTCACTTGCCATCTAGACACCAGGACTCTTTGAATAGGGCTGAGTTTATTCCTATCAATGTACAGGAGAACGGATTTAGAGTAAATGTAGGAAAACATTTTCTCTACATTACTCTACTGGCACATAGAGACCAGAGATCAATCTAAAAGATCAAGCACACTTTTCTACAAAGGGAGTGGGAGAAGATATTGTACAAGGAATACAATTTTTCTGAATGTTAATATATGTCAGACTCTGTGCTGGCCACTTAATACAGATTTATATACATATGACTTTATGACTTAGTACTCACAAAAATTCTGAAGATCTTTTTATAATCACTTCATATCTGAGAGAACTGACTGGATGTTTAACTGATTTTCCCACAAATCAACTTCTTCCAGTCAAAGAAAGCTTTTCAAAGCTCCCTTCTCTTTCCAATTGGGTTATTTTGTTTTTTCATATTGCCGACCTGTACAACCCCAAATGAATGACTTCATTTGCTAACATCTGAGGATATAAAGCACCCTGGAAATCTGCTTCTGGTTTTCAAGAGGTTGATACTCCTTTATCCATGCACACATTAGCACACACAATCACACACAGGCAAGCGTACTCATCATTTACAAATACAGAAGTAATTATTTAAATTACAAAATCAACCAATGGAAAAACTTTTTAAAAATTAACTACAGGGAGAAGAAGGAAGGGAGGGGAAAAAACAGTGTACTATATGTGTGTAACATCCCCAGCAGCACAGGAGGGAGTTTGTTTGACACCCTCTGTATGTTTACACCTTACAACTGTCCGGGGCACAATACATGCAGAAACCACCATGTGACAACCAGGGAATATTGAAGAGTTCCTTTTGGTCCTGGATCTGAAGTTCACACTTAACAGAGAAAGTTTCTGCTTGCTTAATCTCTGCAGTTTCTGTAAACTCTGTAAGTTTTATTTTTTGAATCATTTGTACACACTGGATCAAAGATGATGATATTCATATTAAGAGATACTTATCAAGGAATATATTTATGAACGTGTTGATCATGCTAACCTATCCACTGATATTCCTCCCCCAAAATGAGCAGTTTTTACAAATAACCAAGAATATTTAAAAGAATGATCTCAGATTTAGATACCGCTACACACAGGTGTATGTAAAATTTCTGAACAACTTAGTTGTGGTACTTATTGTTACTTCATGACTTGAGTAAAATTTATAGTTCTTGGACTTAAAAAGTAACATAAAAAAATAACCACGTTCTCTTGCTTTTGGTAATAATGAGCATCTATGTATGAAGTAATTAAGGTAAGCGAAATTATATAAAGATATGCATTACTAAAAGGGAACAAAAAAGTGATATGAGGCTGAAGAACTACTTCTAGCCAACATTTTGTATTATCTCAAAAGTATTAATAAGTTTTTATATGTGAGATTAATTTTATTTCAGAGTACTGACTATATTATGTACCAATACTACATAAGTACGTGAAAACTATGTCATCTTGTCCATAAATTAAGAAATTATAAGCCAGAAACTATCAATCATTTAATCTTAAATCATGTGCATGCTGTCAAAAAATTGAAAACATACACTTTATTTCATATTGCATAGGCCAAGATTAAGCCTTGATTGTATCACCCAATTTGATTTTGTAATGTTGATTTGTAAAGTTTTAATTTTCTAAACAGAACTTTTTCAACCCCTTTGACGAGGGGACCCAGTGGGAACGCCTCTCACTTTCTCCTTGTAACTGCTTCTTCCATCTCCTGTTTCAATTCCTTTTCCCCAAGTCTCAGTCCTCTTGTCACTAGTTTCTCTTTCATTCCTAGCAGTGGAAAAGAAAATATAAATACACACACACACACACATTTATACACCGATGTACACAGATACACATACATATGCATATATATAAAGAGAATGAATAGTGTTGCCATGCAAGCAAATACGGGTTTGGAAATTAACTGAAAACATTTGATTATAATATTGATCTAATCCTGGCAAATCCTAACCTACAACATATGTACACAGAGTTATGCATATAAAAGCCGAAGATAAATTACCTGTGACATGGTAGTTAAGCAAGTCTTTTTCATATGTAAACTTGGTTGAAACTAAATTAACTACGAAGATTGTTCAATTTAGTTGCAAACAGTGCTGAGCAGCTCAGCAACATCAGAGTTCTGACATCCTCATGGATGAATATTTTTACAAATGAGGCTTTGATTAGTACATATTTATATCCATGGTATAAACAGAAAAATATTATAGCTAAATTAATCACTGCATACACCCCAAATTTTAGGATATACTAAAAATTACCCTAATGATAAACTGAGGATAATAAGTATCAAAAAAATCAAGTGAAAGTTTTTTAAACATTTACCATATATATGTATATTCATATATATATATGTACATATGTGTCTGAATATTAATTTTTCAACATAAGATAAAAATATTGATACTACTGGTTTAGGGTCACCTCTTTGGCTTGCAGAAGATGTATGAGAGAAGCCCAATGATGGAGACCTTTCCTTTGCCATTCTGTTCAAAGCAGGTCACAGACCCGGAGGAAGGTCTGGACCAGGAAGGTCTTCTGAAGTGAAAATGATGACAACGTTGGTCTTGCAATGAAGATAATGACAGTGACAGACTGCTGCCAAAGTACAATCATGAGCCCGAGCTGCCAAGAGGCTTGGATCCCAGTCCTGTTTGGACCACTGACCGGATGTGTGAACTGCGGTTATGGTCCTTCAGCAATGTCACCTCATATGGAGGACAAAAGGGTTGGACTAGAATTGTCTCCAAGTATTTATGAGTCTCTTAATGCCCCCTGGCTTAGATGTGCTCCTCCCTCAGGGAACAGCCTTGCCAGCCTTCAGGAAGTAGAGAACCATGGGGTATCGCAGGCTGCTGGCTGCTGTTACAGGCTGCACTTCCCAGAGCCATCCTGACCCCTCGCCTTCAGAGCTGTTCTCCAGGCAGCCTTAAAGGGAATGTGAGGGTGGTAACAGCATCCCTTCAACAACCCGTAATTCCCAGAATAGGAGCTTGTTTGCGGCCTCGATGGCTCTGCCTCTGATGCCAATCCACTGACATCCTTCCCAAGATGTGTCTGGACTTCCTGCGCACGAAGTTAGGAAGATATGGAGCCAAAGACAGAGGAAGAGGCAGCCCCAAAGAAGTAATAATAAGGCAGGAGTCTCCATAGGTCACTTTCAGTTTGCCAAGAGCCTGGAAATGGGAAAATACATAAATTCTCCCAAACTCAAAATGAACATAATTATTATCACTAGTAATTATTGGGTGCCTACATTTTGTAAGCTCTTTACATCTTTTCTCTTTAATTCTCCCAAAAGCCATATAGGGGAATTATTATCCATCTCCATTTAGTAGATAAGAAAACTCAGGCTAAGAGGAAGTGTTTGAATTACCTACAGGAATGGGGGAAATGACCACTAACAAGGGCACAGAACTCACTAGTCTTCACAAGCTCCTTCCCTTATGTGTTACTTCATTTTCATGTCATTCTCAGACCGTGAAATTTAGAAAGAGGAAGCAGAGATATTTTTTATATTTAACTGTAAGTACAGCGAAACCCCTATCTTGTGTAATCATAAATTGCTCTGAGAAAGGGACAGGAAGTCTCAGCGTTGGAGAGCAGAGCAGCAAAATCATTCAGCAGGAACAGCCTAGCAGGAAGTTTTGGCTGAAGGCTCCCCAGAGGTGAGCTGGCCCACCAGCCACAACACCCAAGACTGGGCGGCAAGAACAGGTAGGTACCTTGGTTTGGATCAGGCATTTGGGGAGAGATTACTGTCTTTTGAAAAGCCAGCCAGGAATCAGATTCCTGTCTCTGTGCTGATGACCTGCAATGAATTGGTGAGTCAGCTCCCCTCTCTGGGCTTCAGTGTACACACTTTCCAAATAAGAGAACTAGGTGAAATGATCCTTAGGTTTCTTTCAAGATTGGAGGTGGTAATTTTCCACAATTGTCTGCACTTTGTGGTATGTCCCTCAGTCTCACACAGGACATGCTCTCAGCAAGTATGGTGCAATTAGATGAAATCCTGCAGGAGTGCCCCACTGTTCTATGCTGTTTCTGTAACAGAGGAAACTGCTGTGTGCAGAGCAGTCCTTCAACCTATGGTTTGAACCCAAAGTGAGGATTTCAGAACTGTCTTGGAAGGTTGTGGGCCACCCCAAGTTTGTCCCCACTTGGTGAATGTGTAAGGACAAGGCCTCCCCCTTGGACTGTGGTGTTGGAGATGCTGGCATCAGTCCAGAGACACCTCATAAAGCCATGAACAATCTTGGTTATTCAGGATGCCTCCTAAAAATTAGCAATATGTGTCACAATTCGACTATTATAGCCTTAAACTCAGTAAATCTACTTCTAAGAAGATAATTGAAAAGGTGAGGTACAGCAAAGAGGCAAAGATGTTCCTTATGGCATTGATTGTAAAGGTAACAAATAATAGCAAAAAAACAGGAATAACCTAAACAACCACAAGTACGTGACTGGTTAAATGAATCTTGGAACACCTATTCATTTGAATATACAACTTGGCTTTTTTTGTGGCAAAATACACATAACAAAAATTTAGCATTTTAACCACTTTTAAGTGTACAGTTCAGTGGCATTTAGTCATTCACACTGGTGTGCAACCGTCACCACAATTGAAGCCCAGAATTTTTTCATCTTACCAAATTGAAACTCCGTGCCCTTAAATGCTAACTCCCTTTCCCCTCTGCTCTCGGCCCCTGGCAGCCATCAGTCCACTTTCCATCTCCTTGAATCTGAGTGCTCTGGGTGCCTCGCAGAAGTACAATCATTGGGTGACTGGCTTATTTCACTTCGCAGATTGTCTTCAGGGTTTTCATCCATTTTGCAGCATGTGTCAGAATTTACCATTTGGCTTTTAAATTTAGGGCTTTTATTATCTATATTCATTAGTGTTAAAGATATCCAAGAATAGCATTGAGTGCAAAAGGAAGATTTCTGAATGGCACAGACAGAATGACTCTGTTAGCGTAGGATTTTGAATGTATGTAAACATACATACAGAGAGAAGGAGAGAGACAAAATGAGAGAGGAGAAAAAGAGAATGTAAAAGACATATATGAGACAGCAGCAGTTGCATGGTAGTTGAGATGTAGGGAACTTTCTGTTTCCTTCACAACCTTATTCCTTTTTCTACTATAGTTGCTAGGTTATGTACTCTTTTAAAGAAAACAATTAAAAAACAATAAAGGGCAATAAATGTACATAATATCTGAGAGTGCAGTGAGCTAGAAGGTAATAACTAGGCTTCCAAATCCTAGCTTCAGGCTTAGGAGAGAGCACATCTGGTAGTTTCTGGGAATAAGAACTGAAAAATACAGGAAGGAATCCAGAACTATGAGGCCTTTTTTTTTCTAATTGGGGTTCAATCTTTTTTTTTCTTTCTTCCCAATTTTATTTTTTAAATGCAATCTATTTTCAATGAGACCTACCCTCTTAGATTTCAAATGTACAATACAGTATTGTTATCTATAGGCATAGTGTTACACAGCAGATCTCTAAAGCTTATTTTGGCATAACTTAAATGTTATACACCTTGTACAGCAACTCTCCATTTCTTCCTCCCCAAGACCTTGGCAAAAACCATTCTAACCTTTGCTACTATGAATTTGACTATTTTAGATACCTTCTATACGCCGAATCGTTCAGTATTTGTACCTTCTGTGACTGGCTTATTTCACTTAGCACATGTCCTCAAGGTCAGCCTTAAAAGGAGGAAGTCCTGCAGTATGTGACAATACATATGAACTTTGAGAAACTTGTTATTAAGAACAGAAAGAAGAAGGGGTCTACTTGGCACATCTGGGCTCTTAAACTACAGGGAGTAAGGCAGAAGCCAAGTTAAGAGACTGTGGGACCAACTCTGGACATACAGACCATGAACCCACATTCCCCAAGGTCAGAAATGTACGTGTGAGTGACTGTGGAGCTGCTGAGTGGCAGCCAATGGACTTCAGCTCTAAGGGAGGAAGGACACAGGGGCTGGTCCTGTAGCTCCATGAGTACGCCCACATCTCTAGGGGACCGAAGAGCTCTGGCATTAGACTGCCTGGGTTCAAACCTGCCTCCACGACATGCTAGATACAAGTCTTATGCAAACTATTCGCCTCCCTAAGTAACAACAGCACCTATCTCTGAGAGTCACTGTGTAGATTAAATGAGACTATGCAAAACTCTTAATAAAGTGTCAGACTCACAGTGGGTGCTCAATAAATGCTAGTAGTTGTTTTCATTTTATTAGGAACTATTGTTTCATTTTGAAACATAGAATCTCTGGCTCTAAAGATGTGCTGGAATGCTCAGTGGAGGGGGCCTGGAACCACCACAGCATCCTTGCCCCAGCTCTACCGCAAGGATTTAGTGTCAACACTATTCCTTTCCTTGTTCAGGTAGCCTCACCCACACTTCTGCCCATATTCCATACTTCAGCCCAAAAAGTGAAAATCAGCCCATTACACAAGGAGAACTTTATTTTTAATAACTCTTCAAATAAGGTAGTTGATGCCCTGAGAGCATAAGAAACTTAACCAGGGGAAAGATGTAGGAGTAGAAATGAAGTAGTGGCCACCGACGTCTTTTTGAGTATTACAGAGCACCTGCACATCACAGAGGCATGACAAAGCACACTCATGTACACCACCTCATTCAAATCCTCACAAGAGTCCTTCATGATATGCCTATTTTATAGGTAATGAAACAGAGGATGAATGAGAGGAAATAACCTGCTTGTGGCCAGCTTATAAATACGAGAGCTGAAATTCCAGTGAGCTTCGGATATAACTAATATGTGTGGAGAGTTCATCATGTGCCCTGCTCTATGCTGAGTTCATTACACACATCATCTCATCTAACCCTCACCACAAACCTATGAAGTGGCTGAAATAACTTGCCTATGGTGAATTTAGTGATACTTGATGAGTATAGAGTACGAGCTTACCTCACCTAGCCATTGTTCAGATGTACAACCCTGTGCTGAGGCATCAGACTCCCAGCCCAATGCCCTTCCCCATCTCCCCACCAGTTATGAGATTTTGATGCCAGTTCCAATCTCTGTGTGCTATGCGCTCCACCTGAGAGAGCCTGGAACCATTCCTAGAACACTAAGAGATAGAGGTAAAGCGTCAGGGAACAGAACTGTGGCTCCATCAGATTACCACGAACCTTAGTCTAAATTGGGACCTTTAAGACAGAGAACGTGCTGCAGAGAAGAGACCTGGGGAGCCTGCCTGTGGCTGAACTCTTTTGCTGACACCCCAAAGGCCCAGGAGTGCCGCTGAGCTGGGGCTCAGCAGACAACCTGCTCCTCGAGCCTACCCCGGAGCTGCCAATGTTAGGGAGGAAGGAAGGGGAAGTTAATGAGGGGAGTTAGTGTAGTGTTGAGAAAAATACCATAAGCTTCTGAGTCAGACTGACCCGGTTATACAACTTCCAGTTATGCAAATACAGGCTAATAACTGTATTTGCTGCAGCGTTTTAAACACTTTCTATGTGTCAAACTAAGCACCGGCACTTCATGCTCTGTGTGACTGTATCGTTTAACAAAGATCACTTGAACTTAGTTGTCCTGAGTTTCTGATGTATAAAGTGCATTTAATAACATTTAAGTTGTTATTAAGGTTAGTACTATGGCTTAGTGCTGTAATTCAGCAGGAGTTAAATAAATGTTCGTATATGCAATTATTAAGCTAATAAGGTAAAGGAGTCATTCTAGGTGGGACAGGCTCTATACAGGGAAGGAATGTGGAATAGGATTATCAATTTATCAATGGACAGTAAACAGGACTCTGATGGAAGACCAAGCAGGACAGGGGTAGCATAAAAGCACAGTACTGGGAGGTGCGGCACGGGAATGTACCACAGGTGAACCAGAGGTACAGGGCTAAGGAAGGGAGGCTGGAAGTGAGGGTCGTTGAGGGAGAGGGAGCTGGACACACTCAAGGCTGCAGAGCAAATGCTACGTGAATTGTTCAACTGTTAATCTGGGCCTCCTCAAAACGCTTACAGTTTTAGCCCCACGCCTTGCTTCCTGTCCACAGTGACGGACTGTGCCAAGCACGCATAGCTTTCCAGTGCTTCCACTGCTCCCCCACAGCCAGCTTTGTTCCTTAAAGGCAAATCATCCAATGGAGAAAAATATTACGCTCCTACAAAGTCTGATTCCTGGGAGTTGCGTATCTTTAAGTCAAACCTTGGGCCCTAATTGAGCTCACTGAGTTCATTGCCTCTTCCAGAACCATCAGCATCATGTTATTGCAGCCCAAGACCAAGAAAGCCTTTGACGCCTTCACTCTGCAGGGCATCATTATCCCCCACGGAGAGAAACCTGGACACAGCTACCAAAAGGAAAACCTGCAGAAAGGTCTGCAAAAAGAAGCCACAGTTCTTGGAGTAAGTCCGTCTCACCATAAGGGGAGCACCAGGGAAAACATCATGCACAGACCCGGACTACAGCTCTACAACACACCTGGAGGAATCTTTCATTTTCTTTCCTGTCTGCTTCCAGGTTAATTGGGACATGAAGTGGGGCTGTATAGATAGACTCTCTCCTGCTCAGGCCTTTTTGTAAAATAACTGAAAACAGTAGGTCTTTTCCACCTGAAATCTATAGTAATAAGGTCTCTTATCACTTGTCTTTAATATAGTAGAGATTTTGGATTTAACTGTATGATTTTAGTCAATATGATTACATTAGATCTTCTTATTCTGAGCTCATTTCCTTAACATTTTGAGATGAGGTGCTCTGGACTAATCTCATGATGTATTTCCTCCCTGGTCACCTGCATAATCTTAAGACACCCCTGTGTCCTAAGCTATCATCCTTCATATCCAGGACTTTAATTCCCACATGGTTCTTAATATCCCCTCTGAAGACCCAACTCCTCCTCATTCCCAACTTTGGAAACCTTTATCTTTTGTGCAAACAGTAATCTAATTCCTGAAGGCACTGCTTCCACGGCAACCCTCTAGGCATGGAAGGAAAGGCAGTATCTTTTTTGCTTCTTGTGAACATTTCTAGATCAATCTTTTCCTCTCACCTCTAAAAAACTCCTACTTTAGGATTTCATGCCATCCTACTAAGCAATTCACTCCCACTTACAAAAAATAACATAAACATCCTTTTTAACATATTATTAGAAAAACCCTAATCCAGTCTTCTTCCCCAAAAAGATATTTGAAGTGTTGTTTATATTTTGAACACTGGAAAATAATCATTATTTCAAGTATTTTTAGACAGTCATGAACTTCAAAAGGTATTTTTAGATAATTCTAATATTAGGAATAACAGAGATATAATAGAATTGTAATTTAAGAATACTGAGCTTAGTTTAAAGATCTAAAAAAAATCAGTGTTGTAAAAAATAACATTAAAGGATGCACTGGCAAATTTGAAAAGTGATCATCCTTTAAAAATTGTATGATGAATATGTTGCTGGAAAATAAAACCAAGTAATGACTGTCACTCTGCCTTACCAATACTCCTTAATTTACTTCATTCTGGTAACCAGTTCCAGGCTGATCTGCCTTTCAACTCTCTCGTTCCTTTTGCCCAGGCACCTTACAATCTAGCCTACATGTAGCCGAGAATCATAAACACATTTCATTGTTTGCTTCACCAATCAGTAGGAGATATTATAAATGTTTATTCATTCATACATTCATCTATCATTAACTGAGTGCCTTCAATGTGCCAGCCATTATTTTACATAGTTAGGATAATCTGTGAACTATATAGTTAAAAGACACAAAACAAAAAAGCTCCCTTCTCACAGTCCATGTGGTGTATTAGAGACACAGAGACAAATTCCAGTGCATTCCCACCTCTTTTACTCTCCAGGTAATTGACCTCCTCCCCTCAAGACACTGGCTCTTCATTCACGATCTCTCCCTCCAGTAGGGTTTTTATTATAAGCCTCAGCTGGTTCAATACTCGTGTTTATGCTCCTCCCAGTGTCTCTTCCTCTCAGCTCCCTGACCTCTTTCTTCTTCACAAGTATCCTGTCCATCCTTCCTTAGACAAACATTCCTGGACCTTATCCATACTAATGGTGTAAACCCATCATTACCTACAATTCAACCATCCCATACACCAACCACCAAGTCCACTCTTTCCAGATCACTCTGTCTAACTCTACATTGACTAACTTTTTTGACCTCCCTGAGATTTACTGATAATATCCCTTCCTCAAAAAGCGTCACTTCCTTATAAGCTCACCTCCTCCCCAACCTAGCCAAGAGCCCGTAGTTCACTCTCTCGTGAATGCCCTCAACAGCCTTGTCCTTTCCTCCTTGTCACATTCTTCAGGAAAAACTGTGACATTGGTTTAATTCTAACTCTGCCTGTTTTCCTACTCATATTATACCTAAATAAATGCAACTAACCTTGGTTGAACACACACACATACCAGTTTTTGTAAAAGTTGCCTAAAAAGAACATATTTCTCTCATCCTTCCACTTTCCTACTACCCCAGGGAACTATTTCAAAAATCTCTAATGCTTCTTCCTTCTCCACTGACTACCCTGCTTCCTAAAATCCTAAGAAAATTGAGGCACTCTAGAGAGAATGTCCACAAGCTGCTACACCTCTACAATAATGCACATCCATGATCTTATATTCTTTCTTCACTCCCCCATTACAAAGAATAAAATGTCCATCTTCTAATTAATGATAACCCTGCCTTTGTGCAGAGACCCCTTGTCACTTGTTCCAGTAATTCTCCCCATTCTTTCTGCACTTTTTTTTATCAATTCCATGAGCAAAGAATCCTACTGCAGTTCCTTCCATCTTGAAAACAAAAAGCAAAAACAAATACTTTAACTTCACACACCCTCCAGCTACACTTCCCAGCAACACTCCTCTAAAGGGTAGGAGGTCAGTGTCTCTAATTACTCTTGAATGATGTTCTCTCTTGAATCATATCCAGTGGTATTTGTCCTCATGGCTCCACATAACTGATCTAATGTCCAAGCCTCCACTGTTAACTTTCTTGAACTAATAGAGGTGTTTGATGTGGTCAACCACTCTCTCCTACTCAAATGTTTTATTTCCTTGGCTTCTTACACATCACTTTCTTCTGGTTTTCCTCCTTCCCTCCTGGCTGCTCCATTCCTGTTTCTATTTATTTCTCTGAGCTTCAATCTGGAGGGCACCATAACTTCATCTTTGATCCCATTCTCTTTCTATATCTGCGGCAATGGTGTCCTCTTCCAGTCATATGGCTTTAAATATTATCTCCACTTAGGATTTGGAAAAAAAAGACTATGTCCTTTGCCTGGATCTCTCCTTCAAACCTGAGACTCATATAATCTAACAGCCTATGTGCATCTCCACTTGGATATCTACTAGAGATCTCTCCCTTAACCTATCCCAGACTGAAATCCTGATGTTCCTCCCCAAACGCACTCCTCATACAATAGCCCCCATATCAGATCAATGTCAACGCCATTATTTCAGATGCTTAAGTCAAAACCGTTGGAGGCAACCTTCATTCCTCTCTTCCATAACCCACATTTAAACTGCCAGCAAATACCGTAGCTTTAACCTTCATAGGACATCTAGAATCCAACTACTTCTCAGTACCTCTACCATCAACAGCTTTCAAACCAGTATCCTCTCTCATGGGAATTATTGCAATGACCTTCTTATTGATCCCCTGCTTTGTTTCCTTCCAATATCTTCTCACCATATCGAGCAGAATGATCGCTCAAAAATATCAGCTATATCATGTAACTCTTTTCACTCAAAATTATCCAATGGACTTCCCTTCTTACTCAGGATAAGAGACAAAGTTGGTCAAGTAGCCTACAAAGCCCTACAGAGTTTGCACCAGGTTCCCAGTACTTCTCAGGCCTCCTTTTCTATGACTTTGCTCTTAACTCATTCTACTTTCTAAGGAACTTACCTGTAAAGGACGTGATGCGTGTCCAATGGCAGTGATTTTCATTTGTGTTATTCCCCCAGTGGCTGGCACACAATAGAGATTCAATAAATACTAATTGTATGAATGGTTGTATGTTCTTTAAGTCACTTCTCCTGCGTGTGCATGATCTTTACATATGTGTAACAGCAAGTAAGACTGAGGGCTGTGGTGGAAATCCTAGCTCTTCCACTTGGCCATTTGTGTGGGTTTATACAAGTTATTTTAAAGTTGTTCTCATCCATAAGTGACATAAATAACCAGAATGTAGAAAGTATCAAATAAATGCAGACTATATTATTATCATTGGTGTCACAAAAATGGTAATTATAATTAAAAATCGAATGATGAATAAGATAAGATGAATTAAGGCACTAAAGACTTCCTGCTCTATTCTTTTTCAATTGGAATTGAGCCTTTTTTAAACACTCCCTGGCTTTCAATATCTATCTAACTGGGCTACTGTCCAGAAAATTTTCTGCATCTATTTTTCCTAGAACAAAAAAAAAAACATTGCCAACTACCTTTCTCAAAATAAAGTTAAAATGTGCATATGATCACTCTTTGATTTGCTAGCTTCACAAATCCGAGAAGAAAGTTACACATGGCTTTATCTTAGAAAATGTCTTTCGTCTCCTTGCATTTTTTTTTCCTTTTCAGTATGACAAATTTTAACACTTTCATATTCTTTATAATTCACAATGTGTATTCAAAGAATCACTTTCATCTTTTAAAGTGTGTTCTAGATGGTCTCTTTTATCTCTTGTAGATTATCCAGATTCTGTGTTGCCTGATGATTTCAAGTATGGGGGCCATTCTGGTTTCTGCTCCCTATTCCCCCCACTTCAAGCCAGCAGTTTCCACCGTTCTGATGTCTGAGTACCCATTTGTAGGTGCTCTGTGTGTGAGTAAAGCGGGGTCTCCAAGAGGAAATATTTTCTAAATGCTAACTGGGTGCTAAGTCATGGGGTGACCCAGTCCCATGAGGTAGGGAGAAGGGAGAAGGCCACGGCGTCCAACCTTCCCTCTGTTATTGTCCCACGTCTGTCTCTCCAATTCAGGAGAGCCGCAGGGGAGTTTAATCCATCCCCGTCTGTGAGCATGCCAGGCTGGCTGGGGCAAGAGGCAAGGGCATTGCTTACCTGGCTGTACAGCCTACCTCTGGAAAGTGGAAGATTTTTTACATCCTTCTTTGGACCTTTGATGAGGCCATTGGATTCCCTCCAGTTTAAGGATGATCCACCTGTCAGGCAGAGAGCAAAAGGTCATTTAAAAAATACTATCAGCACTACTGGTAGATGCCATGAGCTTTTCAGAGAATTAAAGTAGCAACGGTAAAATTCATGGGAAGAAGTGGCACTCCTGCTATATGTTCAGAGGCAAATTTTGAGCATTTGGAAGACTTTTTGGCTGCCTTCCATCTAAGGGCCCACAAAGAAGGGCCTAGTGGACCCTTTTATTTAGAGACCATCTGAGGCCTCCATATGCCTTCTACAAAGTGCCACTTCTTTTCCATGTAGTATATCCTGTACAAAGGAGAAAAATTCTGGGCAAATTTTACCAAGGCACCACCTCTGTATGGATACAGTCCTTGTGTGGATACAAGCTATGCAGTGATGCCCAGAGGCCCTACTCCTGCCCCAAAAACATAATCTGTCCTTGACTTCTCTATCTAACCAGTAGGTGTGGCTCCCACATTCCCCTGTGAAAGATCAATTAGCTCAGACTGGACCCTCTTCACCAGTGACCGCCTAATCCCTAAACCACAAGCTTAACCAGTATTCCCACTTCTCAGAGCATCCTCCCTCCACCAGCTGGATCCTACATACCACCGGGGTCACATACTGACCTCTGGCCTTTATGACTAAAGAATCTTTACATATGACCCTGTACTTCCCACTTTCCTCAACTCCCTGTCTACAGCAGGCCACCGACACCACTGGCTTGAAGCCCATCTGTTTGTGCACCTTAAGCCTCCAGGGCCCGTTTCCTAAGTGCTTCTGTTGGCTGCTCCCAACTTGCTCTCCCTTTAAGTCAAACTTTTCTCTTCCACCCTTGCAATTTAGCTATGTTCTCTTCCCTCCATGCACATTCTCTCTCCAGGCCTTCTCAGCTCATAGTGATTTTCACCAACATAAATCCAGCCCCTCTGTGCATCTGCCTGCTCTTCAAAGTCAATGTAAGCCTCCCATGGGCAGAAATCAGGCCTCTATCAATATGGGCCCACACCATTCCCACAGTGTTATGCCCCTAAAAGTTTTACATCATTGATTGATTGAGTGATTGACAATAACATGGTGGCCACACTTCCACAAGAAAACTGAACTGACAATTTCTCTCTTTTCTGAGCAGTTTGCCATTACTGGATCCCTCTCAATTATCTCTGGGAAAAAAGCAACTAAGCCCTTTGTAAGTATAAGAATAATCAATAGCTGATTGGAATAAAAGTAACTTCAGAGTTAATTCTTCTAGTTCAAAATCTCCATTTGACAGTTCAGGGAAATAGGACTCAGAGCAGGAGTTCTTCCCACTGGTCTGTTGGCTGAACCAAGAGGAAAGCCCAGATTTCCTGCCTTCCAGACCAGGGCTCTTTCCTCTGCACAGTGATGCTCCTGGATCACATTCCAGGCTTGGAGGAGGTTCACCTCAGTTGCTTAAGCAGTGGAAATTTTTTAATATTCCATGGATTCTTTACAACTTGTTATCTTTGCCCTGAATAGGGCAGAAGACCATCCCAGCTAGAGCCTGGAGATCCTTTTTCTAGAAAATCCTGCCTCATAATGATTCAGTTTCTCTATAAATTGCAGGATCAGAGGCAGAAGTGTATGGGATTATATACTGTAGATATCTCCTCTACCCACTCAGAAATAAGAAATGCTCAGATGGTAGCCACTTCCCTGACAAAGGTCCCAGGAGTTGGCAGGGGGAGCAGCTGAGGTCTTTGATCCCCTCCCCTGCGGCGCACCCACAGAGATGACTTAGGGAAAGCCACATCCTGACTTGGGAAGACCCAGGGTCTGGTTAGGCACGGATGAGGGCATGCGAGGTGGTGTATGAAGCTGGCACATGTTCCTGAAGCTTGAGGCCAGAGTCTAAACCCCAGAACTAGTGCACAGGATTTTGAAGAGTTCACAGCCTTGGATGGAGCCAGATTATGGAATCAGGAAGACCAATGTCCCATCCCAGCTCTGTCACTGACCCATCTGTGTGCCTGAAAATGTTCTTTCCTCCTCTGGGCTACATTTATAAAATGTGGAAGATGAACACGTGGATCCCAAGCAATGGCCTCCCAAGAGCCCTAAGTGCACTGAGAGGGAAAGTGACACTTGGGATGACCTGACCCAAGGTGGGCTCTGCAAACAGGACACAGACACCATGGGGCTCCATTCCCACATGGCAGGTCTGTGCAAAGGCACTGCCCATTCAGTCTGCTCCTCCTTCAGGGACTCAGCACTTGAAGTTATGCAGGTACTGGGCTAGGGCGGCGAGGGCAGGGCAACCATCCTCCCCAACACAGAGTATCTTAAGACAGTGTTCAAACAGAAAAGAGCACGTGCTGGGAACCTGGCACAGAGCCTGGCACATCAGTGCCTTTGCAGATGAATCATATCCTATGAGAGCTCTTTCCCCCAAAATGTAGAATGTGACCCAGAAGAGAAGGAGGTGAATGTGGTTCTCATAGGCCTGCTTCACCTTTAGGTAGGTATTCCAACTTCCCCAGTTTGCTTCTGCCTTTGTTCTAAAGCTGCTTCTCTATGGAAAGAGAAGCAATAACTCCATCTTTCCAGGAGGGACTAAAGGTCATATTCCAGAAGCCCTGAAATCAATAAAATGACTTTATGGCTGCTGAGGAAGTCAAGGGAGATACTGGCAGTGGCATGAGCAGTACCACCTCTGTCTCCAGCGCTGCAGAGCGTCAAGGAGCCAGAACCCTCTCCCTAAGCAGGAATGTTCATACATTCTCTCATTCAACAAATATTCACTACTTACAGCAGGTGATAGACTTGACAGTGAGAAGGGAAGAATAAAACAGTCTGTGCCCCATAGGAGTATGCAGATTAGAGGGGAAACGGACTCAGGAAAGCACCCCTGCAATGCATGGAGGGTTAACAGCATCACATGCTGCTTCTGTGATGAGATCCCAATGCAGAATTTCTCTTGCAGGCCACGAGCAGCCTGATCTCAAATGCAGTGAGTGCTGTTGTCGCTGGAGTGGGCCTCTTCCTCCTCGCTGACAGCCTCGTAGCCCTCTGGACTGCCTCTCGGCGGTGTGGCTCAGAAAAGGACTCTCTATCCTTACTGCCTTATTCGGGGTATTATTATTCAACACACGAAGTCAAGGACTGTCTCCTGGCCAGTGTCAGTCTAATAGTAAGTAGTTTCAGATTTAACATCCTGTCATGTGAAATCTCAGTGTCTCTCCTTTGCATAATCTATACTTGTTCAGCAGTTTCTAGTCCTGTTGGTCTGAATGTCTGGAAACAGAGAAAAAAATGTCTGATTGAAAGAAGCCCATCAGCAGATTGCATAATATGGGAGATGTTTATGCAGTTAAAAAAAGGAAATTGAGGAGGGTGCTAGGTACAGAACTTGAATCTTAAATCCAAACACATAATTATTATTTTGTGGCTCAGCTGGGCTGCCAGAGAGATGGGGATTCAACTTCAAGCAGAAATGCCAACATCTCTGGGCAGCATTTTCTTGGCACCTTTCCCCCAAACTTGATGGTCACCACCTGTTGATGGGAACAATCCTGGCTTAGTCAATCCTCTATACATAGGCCAAGTCATAAATGTTGGCCCTTTAGGAGAAAGATTTATTCCCTTGTGACACTGCCTCCTAGGAGCTGAGGAAACAAAGGCAGTATGTTTCATTCCCTTGGATCTATCTGTCTCATGAATCTCAGAGGATGCATGCAAGTTTCTGGACTCACAGCCTTCCGTGAGTCTGCCCGTGTGACTCAAAGGTTGTCAAAAGCAACCCTTTGATACAGGAGCTTGAGGAAGTGGAGGAGCACAGAGACCCATCTGGTTGGAAATCAGCATGAAGATGCCCAGGAGACAGAATAACCCGGGTGCAGGCAGGCATCTGGCAAAGGAGTGCATAAGGCATCCTCCCCATTGGCTCTTGGCGGTTTAATATAATGATAACTAATCTCGATACACATCAAACTGCCTCCCACTCTCAGTTACCTGGAGTCAAAGAAAAATTCCTGTGACACTGGAGAAGTTGCAACAAGGCAGACTAAGCAGACTCCAAAGGCCCACTCTCTTTATTAACTAACACACAGACAACCCGGGCAAAAGTAACACATCGAAAAATCAAACATATGTATCTAAGGTTGTAAGAAGGAAGGAAAAATATCGAGGAAGAAAGAAATCTTAGGTTCTAAAAACTGTGAAGGACCCTAAAGCCAGGAAACCAAATGGGAGCTGAGACCAGAAAACCAGGGAGGCCTGGGTAGGAACACAGATGCTAGCGGCTGGGGTCTGAGGTTCTTGACCCACAGGAAGCAGGGAGCGCACACTGAGTGCCCTACAAAAATGTTACAGTCTGACACTGGATATGTTCCCTGTTTATTAAGACAAGGGGCCCTCTGCCTAATACCCCAAGAGGCTTTAAGAAACTCTGCCATAAAGGCTTCCAAGATGAAATTATCTCACCACGCCTGGTTCAGGAATGGTATCCAAATCCAAAATTACATGTAAAATAGAAGAATCTCAAATAAAAGGGTTAACTTAAAACTATTCCTGGATCAGTGAAACTCCTAAGGTTCTATCAGAAGCAAACCTAAAACTACCATCCAGGGAGACATCCACTAACCCAGCTTAGGAATCTCCTACGTGTCAAAGAATCTCCCTCCACCACCCACACTTTGAAGTTACCTAAGAATAGAAATATTTTGAAAAACATAAAAAAGATGGGGAACAGCAGCACATGGAACAAACATGAAAGTTAGTTGCCCAAATACTGGAGATTATGCAATCATTTTTAAAAGATTTATAATGAAAAAGTATTTTAAATGATAATAGATTTAAAAAAGGAATTGAAACCAATATGAAAGAACATGACAGGAAGGAAGAAGGTGGGTTTGAAAAAGGACTACATAGAATGATTAGAAATGAGAATTTGTAATCTTTGAAATTGAAAATTTGGTATATCAGTTAACTAGTAGATTCAACACATCCAAAGAAATTAAGAGTGACATGAAATTTAGGGCTGATTAAATTACACAGAACACAACACACTAAGATGAAAATCTGGAAAACATGAATGAGAGGTGAGAAGACAGAGAATACAGCAAAGTGAAAAAGTTTAACCCACACCTAATATGTGTTCCAGTAGACCAGCATGGGAGAAGGGACAAACAGAAATAACTGAGAATTTTTCAGAATTAAAAACAACATAAGATTTCAGTCTGAAGGAAGGCACTGAGACCACGGCAAGAATAGAAACAAATCCACACTGAGAAACATCACAACAATAAAAACACCAAAGAAAAAAGAAAATAATAAAAGCAACTAGAGATAAATGAAGGATGTTATCTCAGAATGTGGGATACCAAGGTTCTGAGATGAAACTAGTATTGCTTATTTCCCTTAACCTGTTAGGAGATCCAAAAGAGAAAGCAGAACAGAGAATTACACAGTGTACTCTGTCCCTTATTCTCTGCTTTGCTAGAGCCTTCACCCCCAGCCTCTTGTCTAGTGTATGGCACCAACCTTCCTGTCCTGATTTACAGGGTGTGCTGGTGGTGATGTTTATCTTCACTGTGCTGGAGCTCTTACAAGCTGCATTCGCTTTTGTCCTTTGGTGGAAACAGGTCTACTCTAACAACCCTGGCGTAAGTACTCTGAAATGTCACATGGTACCTGCTGGGTCCCAAGATTTGAGTGATGATGAGCAAGGTCTGAGGAGTGGCAGAAAGAGGAGCCAATTATTGGGCATAAGGTACATATGGAAGTTGACATTTATAGTCAGAAAAGAGTTCAATGAATAGGCTCCTTCATGACGACACGCTGATCATCTGAAATCAGCTGGTGCCTACTGGGCAGCAAATCAGTCAGAGAATTGCTTCACATGAACCTAGCTGGCTTCAGAAATCACCTGCCCCAACTCCTTGTAAAAGAGCCAAGGCTTAGGTAAAATCCCAGGGACAATGAATGACACGGACCAAGAGGCTGAGCATGAGAGTCTGCACCTTTCCCTCCTGTCATGAACACAGCCACCTGCCTCCCTGGAGAGTCCCCACAGCCCAGTTGCCTTGCAATGTGATGAGATTTGACTAAAACACCTCTGTTCTATTTATGCTTTCCTGTGTTCTTCCCTACTCTCTCTGAGGGCTTGACATTATGATTTTTAAATATTTTCATATATCAAAAGCTATAGTAAAAAAAGGGGGGGAAGGCTGAATAAATTATGATTCAATTTTGATCTTATTAGGAAATGGTAACGTGATTAGCAGACTGGAGAATGGCATTTGAACTCATATTGATGCAATTACATATTATGGTAATTGGAAGAGCTATGACTATACATTTGGGAGGAGTGAATTATCAATATGTATCAAAAAAGTCTCCTCCAAAGTCAGAATTAAAAAGCTACTAACAAATTTTATCTTTTGTAGAGTGCATTTCCCTTGCTTCAGTCACAAGATCATATACAACATGTCAAAAAGAATTCTACAAGGTCATGGATATGAGTAATTCTTGGCTTTGGAAGAAAAAGGAGCAACTCAGTGATTATGATAAAGTGTGATTAGACCTTCCTGACATTTCACCTACTTTAGATACTGAAGTAAACTTTCCAAAATAGCTTTTGTTTCACACTTGCTCAGTATGAGTAAGTTTATTGCTCTTGAAAATAATTTCCCAAAAGCCCACATTAGTAAAATATTATTAGTGAGTCTTCCAAGATGGCCATAAACTTTATAAACTTCTCTGGGTAAACTATCAGAAAGTGATTTATCTATCTATAAATATGAGGAGAAAATGTGTACTCTATGTTCCTATGACCTAGCTAAGTTGTGGGGCCATGCAGGCCCTGTTTCTGCATTATTGTCACACTTATATTGCATTAGTATTAGATATTAGGGATTGCAAGAATATTTTCATCAAAAATATTTTTTAAATTTATGACTCCATTTCTGTCAATTGAAGGGACTGAATTTTTGTCAATTAAATATGGCTTAATATTCTATCTCATTTAATGACTTTATTCTTAAATATCTGGATTCAAAGATTAAAATTAACCACAATGCTCTCTCTGCCATCTCAGTTTAGACCAAATGAGTTATTAGATATCTAAAAATAATATCAAATTTATTCCTGTATTGGAATAAAGAGCACACAACCTACCCAATAAAGAGGTTCCTAATATTGCCCCCTGGGTCTAAGCCTTGGGTCCTGTGCCAGAGGGGAATGTGCAACAGAAACAAATATGTATATTTTCCAAATGACATGTACAG
The DNA here is from genome assembly GCF_030020395.1 of Manis pentadactyla. Lineage (NCBI taxonomy): Eukaryota > Metazoa > Chordata > Mammalia > Pholidota > Manidae > Manis > Manis pentadactyla. The sequence goes on along the minus strand of NC_080027.1, from coordinate 16,463,611 downwards.
AAATAGTCATAGAAGTATATATAACAGTCCCCAAAAGGAATCTACCCTAAATGCCTATAAACAGTAGAAGAGACAAATAAGACTTGTAGCATATTCAGACAATGGCATACGTGAGTGGACAGACTACAATTACATGCAGCCATAGAGATAAATCCCACAAGCATAATGTTCAGGGGGTAAATAGTCGTGTATTAAAAATGCACATGCTCTGTGATTCCATATACATAAAGTAGAGTTTAAACACAAGCAAAATATATAGTATCAGAATCAGGATAGCAATTACCTTTGGGGGTAGTGACTGGAAGGGGACCCAGAGGGCCTAAAAGTTCCTGGAAATATTCTTTTCCTTGATCTGGATGCTGTTACTGCACATAGATGACTTCTGTTCTCTTGGTTCTATGTTATAATTGAATAAAAACTTTTTTTAAAAAGTTAGTTTTGACCTCTTGTGCCCGTCTAGTTATTGAGCCATCTCTCACTTCTCCATAGCCAAATTCGTTTAAAACATCATCTCCCAAAAACATTGGAGTCATCCTTGATGCTCTTATTTCTTTTACATACTGTATCTAATTCGTCGTTAAAACCTGCTAGTTCTAACTTCAAAATAGATGGAGTCTGACTACGTCTCACCACTTGCAAGTACTGGGGTCCATTGTTTCCACTGGCATGATTGCAGTGAGCAGCCCACCGAGTATCCCCCACTCAATCAGTCTCCACAGCAGATGGCAGGGTTTCCTTAAACCTGAGATCAGACCATGTCACTCCTCTGCTCAAACCCATTCCATTTCATTCCAAATGAAAGCCAGTGTCCTTAAATGCCCTTACAGGATCTCAACTCTCATTTCCTCTGGGGTCTTCTGACTACCCTCCCTTTCTCCCTCTGCTCCAGTAATGTTGGGTCTTTTGCTGTCACTTGACATAGTCTTTCTCCGGGAATTTTACACTTGCAGGCCCGTCTATCTGCAATGCATTTTTTTTTTTTACAATTAGTTCCATTGCTTTCAGGTCTTTTTTCAGATCTCTCAGCCTCAATGAAAGTTTCTACCACCAACCTACATAAAATTACAACCCTCTTTCCCAATCCTTGCTTCTTTTTCCTCCATAACCCTTACTACCAGTGACATTATATATTTTATTTTGTTTGTTTGTTAATTGTATGTCTACCTGCACTACTCAGTAAACTACATTAGGACCCTTACTACTACACACTGATATTTTTAGCTCCTATTTATGTGTTTTCCAATGTGCACGTGTGTATTACTATTTTAAACTGGGGATGGAGGATCTCAGAGATTCCTCCTTATTCCAATTCCATAAATTAAGCAATGCAATAAAATTATATTTTATCCAGAATCTGTTTCTTACATTTGTTTTTTTGCTGTTAATAGACATATTCTTCAGGATATCTGGAGAAATATATCTAGAATTATCTGAAATAATATTCCAAATAGCATTATCTGGAATAGATTCAGAATTATCTGGACTAATATTTCAAACTGATAGATGGTGTGCTAAAGACATTGCATTTTCGTTTGTAACTCTCCTTCACCCCATCTCCCGAACCCCAAACTGGTCGTCTTTCATAAATGGCATGACAATCAACTCAATTTCTAAAGTCATAAATTTGGGAATCATTCTTGACTCTCCTTTGCCTCACTACCACATGTACTTTGAGAAACAAATCAGGCAAGAACCACAAAGGGAAGGTCTAATAAGCTCACAGTAAGCGCAGGAATGAATGGTTTCAACCAAGTCCAAGCAGACACTGCAGATATTGGCATACACAGTAAAACTGCATTCTCACTCTTGATTACAAAAAAAAAAAACAAAACTGCAGTTTCTCCAAAAAGGTAGTGCAACATGAGGGACTGGGCCACACATACTCAGACCCTTACCACAAACTCTCCAGTCCTTCCTCCCATCTTAGCCAACTCAGGTGAAAAATTCTCCTTGTTGACATGATGTGAGCAGCCACATCAAGGAAGCAAAGGCCTGAGGGCATCCTCTAGGATCTGCCGGTGGCCTCTGCCTCCCAGCCAGCAAGACCCAGAGCCCTTAGTCATACAACCCCAAGGAAATAAATCTGTCAACAACCTGAATGTGCTTGGAAGTGAGTTTTCTCTAGCTGAGCCTCCAGATGAAAACGCAGCCTGGCTGAAACCTTGATTGCAGCCACGTGGGATCAGGAGGCACCAGCTAGGCCAAGCCTCAACTCCTGACCCACAGGAACTAAAAGGTAACAAACGTGTTGTTTTCAGTAACTGAATTTGTGGTAAGTTATGTAGCAATAGAAAACTCATACACCCTGAACTGTTGGGTGGAAAATGCAAGTGGAAAAGCCAAGTTCAAATTTCAGCTCCCCCACTTACCAGCAGTAGCTGCTCTTCAGTTTCCTCATCTTTAAAATGGATATGATAATAGAACCTATCTCCCAAGGGTTTGGGGAGAGTGACATGGTAGCACATGCAGAAGGATGAATTTAATGAAATATTAAATGTCTCATTTTATTTAGAGCAGTGTTGGTACATGCTAAATGCTCTATGTTATTTGCCAAACTCAAGGAACAGTGGTCTTCTGCAGGGGGAAAGAAAGAGGGAATATCATTTCCACTCAAGAAGACTGTAGCCCCACAAGGATTCTGCCATTTCACCTCTTCATGGAATTAGCCTATTCTTGCCTTCTGGTCTGAGTCCACAGATTGCAGTATTAGAGTTTCCATCTTTAAGGTGCTTGAAAGTCGAAAACGGGGAAAAGGGAGAGGCTGACAACTATAACCTAGCTGAAACATTAAAATGAGATGCATTTTGAAATGACCAAGGCAGATAGGCTTATAAGCTTCTCCTGCTTAACATCAGCAATGAACTCCTAAAAATCAGGTATTCTGCATGAAGGCAGTTTTTACCACCATTTTAAAAGGAAAAAAAAGCTATATATTAGTCAACCCAAACTCCATCCAATTCCCTAAAACTTAAGTAAAAGGCAATAAGACATCTATATATGAGCAGTAAATTAACGTGTTAGGTTTCAAATGCTCAAAATATTTCAATTCTTTCATTACCAAATAATCACAATGGTTGACAATGTTAACCTTAAAAAATGAAAGTCAGTTGTTTAACCAGCAAAAAGGGGTATATTCGGGAATAGCAAAGAATTGCAATTCAGGAGAAGCAAGCTATAGCAAAACCGCAGGCAAGTCCAGAAAACTAGGGAGAGAAATGTTCTTTTTTTTTTTATAGAGGAAAAGGGCCAAGTTGGAAGGGCTGTTCTAAACGAAAAGTTCATTGGAGGAAATTGGGAGTTTCACATATCATGGCTTGTCATTGGCTGAGTTGTGACAGTCTCCTCCATTGGCTGGGCTCTTACTAGGGCAGAAGGCAGAAATCTTTCTTCTCCTCCAGGGTAGGGGTCTGCGATTAGCTCCCCCTGCTGGCCCCTGAAGCCATGTCAGTGAGGTTTCCCTTCATCAATTTCAAGGTGGCGGACACGCTTTGCAGTCTGTGGCTGCAACAGCGTCAGCACCATCCCAAGTGCCCTTCCCTTTTACTGACATACCATGCTTTTCGAAACTTTTTCACAAGATTCTGAGGGCCTATCAGTTCTGCTTAGAGTTTAAATACAGACGTGTCCCACACATTGTTTTGTTTAAAATGTTGTGTTGCACTTTAGGTACATAATTTAAAATTCACCTGGATAAACACGGGCAGGAGGAAAATGTTGTACTGAGAAACACATACCTTCTCTGAATCTGGATGTGAAAAACAAAGAGGCATTCTATCAGGAAAAATTAACAGAGGACACAGTCTGCAATTCTTTCTATACATCCGTGCTTCTCAACCTGGAATGATTTGGCCTTTGCCCCCCACCTCCAGCCTGGGGCCATTTGGCAATGTCTGGAGACACTTTGGGTTGCTACAGCTGGGTTGTGCTGCTAGTATGTAATGGCCGGAGGTCAAAGACGCTGACAGATACCCTACAGCACACAGAACAACTCCCTGTAGCAAAGGACTATCAGGCCCCGAGTGCCAGCAGTGCCGAGGCCGAGAAGCCCTGCTAGCCACGGCTACCACAAACTAGTAAATACTCAAGGTAATATTTGCACATATTTTTTGGCTTTGTGAGACCTTTTGCCTTTATGATTTGAGAGCTTAAATCATAACCAATAATAGGACATAAGGATTAACATGGAAGGCAAAATTTTAAATGGCTTCTTAGGTTGTTTTACTTGTATTTGTATAGTTTAAATCAGGAAGGCCTTGAATAGAATTAGTTCTACTTGTCTTTCTGAAAGGTAAAATGTGCTCCACTAAAGTGGCAACTACATCTGGTCCTATACCTTCTTAATGACTGATTTTTAATCTATAGAAGAATATGGTTAAATAGTAAGGGAGACAACTCATCAACTACAAGTGGGAAACTCCTTTCAAAAGCATGTGGAAGCATGGCTGAGTAGAAACAACAAGGATTTTGGAGACAGACAGTGGGGTTTAATTCCTTTCCCTGTCCCTTAGTATGTAGTAACATTGGGCAACTCAGCCTTTCTTTACCTAAGTTTCAGAAGTGTAGAACTGTTAAAAGAACACTGTTAATACAAGTTAAAACAAAACACCTTCTACAGTGCCTGGATATAGTGGGTATCCCATAAGTTCCCTTATAGCTCATGAATGTAGATACTGGAATTTGATCTTACATATGCCATCTACTTATTTTGTGTCTGCCATCTGTAAACAAATTGACAAGAAAGTTGAGTCTTCTAGGTAAATGGATCCTTCCCTGGGAAGACAGGGGGCTGGATTATGCTATAGAATTCTAAGACACTATGACTCAGTGACTGCAGTTCTGTGATTCTAGTACAAAGTAATCACTAAGGGCTCAGTGCTAAGAACTCATATGAGGGGAGCTGTGCAGATAGCCTTCATTTTTAGTAAATCCTTAGTTTAATTCTCTACTTGAGGGGCGGTGCCAGAGAAATGTGGCCTGGGGAGAAACCCCAGGATGCTTTGAGGGGCAGCTCTGTCCTGAGAAAAGCCACCGCATCCCTCTCCCTCTGACCCCTCACGGGCTGAGAAGCCCCCTGGGCTCCTCTCAGCTCCAGTCAGGCTCTGGGGCGAAGGGGAGGTGAGACATAACCTCACCCCAGTTTCTCCGTTCGTCAGCAAACTTCATGAACTTTTAGATGGTTGGCCGGAGCCTCAATTCCAAAAGCACATATTGAATGTGGAAAATACAGGGTGGGGATAATAACAGGATGTTGGCACTATGGCAGGAGAAAAAATGCTGAACAGCTTGTAGTCTGTCCTCAAGAAGCTTGCAATCAGTCTGATATAAGATAAATGGATAATATCAGGGAACAGCATACGGAGTGAAGGATTCAAACCTGAAGGACCAGGTAAGTGTAATGAGGAAAGAGACATGGGGCCCTGAAACTCTGAGAGAGGCTGGTAAATGGACAAGGAAGGCATTCAGGAGGAGGGAAGGGTGACATAAGCGTAGCGGGATGCCCAGGGAACCGGGGACGGTGCATGCACCCATTTCTCTTCTCACAGGCCATCAGATCCTACTAGCCCTGGTCACTGTGGGCATTGGAACTATATTTGCTTTTAATTCCTTCCATTTCTCCCAAGGATTTCCCCTTGTTTTCCTCACCATATATCTACTCTGGGAAGCATTTATTGTGAGTACTGTACATTAGGAGCTTTAGGGAAATTATTGTAAAAACTGGTTTGAACTGCACAAAGTCCTAGAGCAATGGACCCCAGGAATAGGGTCCCGAAGGAAAGCAGGCAGCCCTGCCACGGCAAGAGAAGTGGGCCCATTTGGTCACTGCACTGCCATCATCATAGTAATAACTACTCTAAAGGGTGCAGTGTTTAAGTTTTGTGTATAGCAAGTCATTTGTTCCTTCCAGTCTGGGAGATTTGATGGGCAAATATACTACGTTCCCTCCACTGATAAGGAGACTGAGTTTGAGAGTGGGTAATAATTTAAACACATCTAGCTAGCACTTCACAGCATTGCAGATTCCCATAGCTTGAGAATTTTAGGATGATTTTGATGGTTTGACCCTTTATTATCCCTAGAGACAATTTCATGAGCATCACTCACCTAGTTAAGTAATTCCTAGTTCAGTGCTATTTCCATCCAGTCCCCAGAGTCTTGGTTCCTAATCTTGTGCCACAGTATTTTGAGGGTAGACTCATTAGCGCTTCCTCCACTAGAACATGCCCTTCCAAGGGGACAAGGATATTGTGTTTTAGTTGCTGTTACATTCACAGAACAGGGAATCATGCTTAACACAGAGTGGGCATGAAATGAATGAATCATTCCATGAACAAAGGATGAAATAATGAAAAAACCCTCCTCTCTCTTGATAAACATAAATATTCTATGCCTTTTCTATAACCTGCATTGCAAATACAACCAGTAGTGTTTTCCAAATATGAATTATATAATATTGAATATGATTATCAAACTGCACAGCCCACACTGTAGAAAATCAAGCAGAACAACTCCTCACTCCCCATTTCACAACACAACTTTCCCAATGTGGTTTTGCGTGACTTGCATGCATGAATTTTAATGAGGTTCCTGCATACTGTTTTGTAAAACTCCACAATTTTTGAAAAGATATTTACTGAGCACATACTGTATGTGGGGTGCTAAGGGTATTGGTAAAGGAGGCCCTCTCAGAGAGAAGGGGTGAACTGCACTTCTTAGAATTAGGTGGGGGTTGTGATCTAATACAAAGTCTAGAAATGAAACAGTAAAATAACTCCACAGAAATGTCACTACCTTTGTGCTAAGCACTCTAAGAGAGGAGTTCCAGGTGTCATTCGGAAGCCACAGTGTCTGGCTGTGAATCCTGGCTTTGTCACTTATAAGCTTGTGACCTTGGCCTAACCTTATATCTGAGCCTGAGTTCTCCTCATGTGGAAAATGATAAAGATACTGATTTGTTGGGTTGCTGTGAGGATTAAATTAGAACACTACCCGACACAGCGTAAATACTCAGTAGGTTTTAGTTACTACTAGTATTGACATGGATTGAATTAAAGTTTACCTTTTGGCATTAATAAGGAAAAGAAGGATCTAAAGAGTTTAGTCAATACTCAAACCAAAATACAGTGAGAGAAGCTGTTTCAGCCATTTACGAAAGTATTTTAATCATTTTAGAGCATAAATAACTTTGTACCCAGGTAGCAATTTTATTCATTAAAGCAGATGAGATGTATATACTAGGAAATATAATTGTAGGTATAATTTTAAGTTTCTAGCAAGCATTCAATGACATTATTTCTATGTATGTCAATGATTGCAAAAAGAATTTCCTCTAATTCTCCAGGCAAATATGGGGCTTCATTCTATTTCTGGGAGCCACATCTTGAAGGCTTTGGCTCTAGAGTGTTACTGAGATGTGACCTGTTTGGATGGAAGTGCAGTGGAATCATGGGAAACTGTCTCCCTTGATAAAGAAGGAAAGGCAAAGACCTGTCAGTTTCTCAATACAAGATGTTATTTATTCTTCACGATCACCCATTAAAGTGAGCTTAAGGATGCTCCCGTAAATTCTAAGAGTAAGACTCATAAAAGGCTACTAAGAAAAGCCAGAAAAAAATCTAAAGCACAAAATCCTGTCCTAACTGGGCCAAGAATATGAGATGACATTATAATCCTTACCCACCCACTGGACAGGAGGCCACCCTGTACATTATGTCAGTACATGCCAGGAAGAAATTATATACTGAAAGGGTTAATCTCCAGATACATGGAACTCCACTACTTCCTGCCCTGCATGGATGGGGATCGCAGGATTAGTTCCTACATACCGAATCCTGGTGAATCTCTCCCAAGACCTCACTTTTGTAATTCCATGATTCCTTCCTGTAACCTTAAGGTTATAAGTAAGCTTTAAAAAAGACAGAACAATGGGCTTTAGACATCTCTTGGACTGAACTCTACACTGCAGCCAGTCATCACTTAAAAATGCAAATCTGAGCACATTACTCAATCGGTTCATGTTAAATCTTAAATTAAAAGTCAAATTTTAAAAAGCTTGCAAGACCCTATAGCATCTCTCCTGCCTGCCTTTCCAACATTATGCCAGGTCTTCATCCTTCCCACTCCACACTCCTGCCACTTCCTGGAATCCTTGGAGTGTCAAATTCTCACTGCCCCATGAGCATAACACCAGCCTTTTCTTGCTTCAAATGTTCCCCACCCCAGGGCCTACCTTTTCTACCTACCCAAGTAACTATTCCTTAATTTCAGTTTAAATATTGCTTCTTTTTTTCTTTTATATTTTTTATTTAAGGTTTTTTTCTTATTAAAGTATTGTTGACTTTAGGCGTATTATGACTAGTTTAGGTTTATAACAAATTGACAATTATATATATTATGAAATGCTCACTACAATAAGTATAGTTACCATCTGTCACTGTACAAGGTTATTAAATAGTCTTGACTATATTTCCTATGCTGTACATTTCATCCTGGTGACATTTTATAGCTGGGAATTTGTACCTCTTTATCCCCTTCATCTATTTTTCCCATCTTCCACCCCCTCCCTATGGCAACCACCAATTTGTTCTCCATATTTATGAGTCTGTTTCTGTTTTGTTTTAAACATCACTTCTTTGAGGAGAACCTTCTGGATCGCACCTCTCTCCCTCCCAGTGCAGACCTGGTCATATCTCCCATGACAACAGTGCAGAGTTCCCAATAGTTTTTCATAGCACTTATCGCAACTTAGTTAATTCCTTTAGTTAAGTAGATAATTGCCTAATTATTTGTTACTGCCTCCCTTACTATGATGTACACTCCACAAACACCAGGACCAGGTCTATCTCATTCAACAGGTGAAGCCAGTAAATCTGTAAATTTACAAGGCACTTCACACACTGTGGTTTTAACAACAAACAGAAAATCCAAACTTTTGGATATGTTGCAGGGAAACCAAGATTCACAAAGACTCAGTCACTTGTCCAAGGTTAAGTGTGACTGCAGCCAGCTCTTTTGGTCTCTGGAGTCTAAGCTTTTTGGACACCATGCTATTCCGTGCTGCTCCTTGGTCTAAGCATTACCTTAAAACAGAGTGTGCAAAATGGCAATGTGTGGGATATATCTAGCCTGTAGGTATGTTCTGTTTGGTTCATACAAGTGAATAAGTAACTGGAAAATTTCACACTAGAAATACGTATACCCAGCTTTCTTAGGAAAGAAAAAAGACCGGGCAGCATGGGGCCCATATTCCCACAGGGCAACTATTGCCTGGAACTAAGTAATGGATGTATCCTAGAAATACCTTTATTCTCTACTGTCTCCCCTCCTAATTGTTTCACTAATTTGGGATGTTTACCTGGCCCTTATAGGCCCTGGATTTTGTTAACCTCTGCTTGTCAGAAAGACATAAAATGAAAATTGTTCCATCACTGATGGCTACAGGAACATCTAAAATACGGGTTTTCCCATACTTGTTCATACAGTTTAAGTGGTGCTTGGCTTATATCTTTAAAATTATATAGTTTTTACTCCAAATGCCATAAATTTAATCTCATTATTTTCAGGGAATTTTGTCAGTCTCACTGATCATCAGCATAGCAGAACTCAGCATCTCTGTGACTATCGCCTCCTTTAGAAGCCAGCACTGGACAAGGTCAAATGAGGTGCGTTCAATGTTGTTATGGGAATGGACCCCTAGTGGGGAACTCCAAGGTGACCTCTGGACTATTCATGGGCAGAGCAGTACTTGAAGATACTGAACAAAAACTTCTAAGTTTAGGAAAGTCAAGGAGGGACAAGCTTAAAATTGATGGCTTCTCCACTCTTTGAGACAACTATGCTTCTTTTTCTCTTCCTATTTGCTACCCACAGTCATCTCTCCACACGCAGTTCCTTATTTCCTGCCAAAACATATGAAAAATCAGACTTAATGGGAACCCAATTTACTGTAACATGAGTAGCTTATACCTGGGCCATAAGGGTGGGTGAAACAGTTCCCTCACCAGAGAAAAAGACAAGAAAAATGTTTAACAGTGATACTCATATTATTTATAATAATCTTTATAGCTTACATTTACTGAATACTATGTCAGTCACTGTTAAAATCACTTTGCACCAACTTAATCTTAACAAAACTATTGAAACATCCTTATTTTGCATATGACAGAACCAAAGCACAAAAAGTAACCTTGCCAGTATCATATAACATCAGGGTTTGGACTCAATGTGGCTCCACAGCCTGCTCTCTAAATCCCAAGTAATAGCCCTGTGTTAGGAAGATTTTTTTTCCTGTTTTTTACATCAGCTTTATAGAAGTATAGTTTACAAACAATAAAATGCATCCACTTCAAGTGTATCATTCAAGGAGTTTCGACAAATTGTATGTACCTGCTTAGCTACTGACACAATCAAGAGAGAGTGAATTCCTATCACCCTAAAGGGCTCCCTGGAACCTCTTTGCAGTCACCATCGTTGTCACTTTGATTGATGTTTACTTGCATAAATTTCATATAGATGGAATCGTAAGTACTCTTCCTGTCTGGTTTCTTTCAGCAACATGTTTATGAGGCTCATCCACGCTGTTGCACGCACCAATAGTTTGTCACTTTTATATAAGGGCACACCACAATTTGCTTATCCATTTACTTTTTGATGGACATTTGCTTGTCATGAATATCTGAGCTCACATCGTTATGTGGACGTGTTTCCATTTCTCTTGGATTGTCACATCTACGATTTGATTGCTAGGTCATATGGCAGGTGGATGTTTGTAAGAAAATGCCAAAGTTCTCCAAAAAGTGGCTATCCCATGTTGGATTCTCATCAGCAGTATGAGAGATACAGTTGCTCCATATAATCACAACCACCTGCAATTTTCATTTGTATTAATAATTTCGCCATTCAACTGGGTATGTACTGCCACTTCACTGTGGTTTTTATTTGCATTTCCCTGAAGACAAATGATGAGACTCTGTGTTTATTGTCCATTTGTGTATGTGTATATAGGTACATATAGATATATATATATATTTGAGATGTTTGTTCAGATCTTTAGCCAACTTTTATTGTACCGTATATCTTACTGAGTTTTATGAACCTGATTCCTAATATAAGTCCTTTTTTGAGATAGATATATATTGCTAATATTTTTCCCAGCTTTGGCTTGCCTGTTCGTTTTCTTAATAGTTTCTATCAAATAACACATTCGATTAAGTCCAATTTATTATTTATTTTCTTTTATGGTTAGTCGTTAAGGAATTCTAACAAAGACTGTTAGCTTTTCTACACCAAGATTGTAAAGATTTTCTCCTTTATTTCTTGTAGTAGTTTTATAGTTTTAGCTTTTATGTTCAGGTCTAAAATAGATTTTGAGTTAACAATTACGTATAGTTGTGACATAAGGTTAAAAGTTCGTGCCCCCTGCACCTCCACCTCACCCCACCATGGAAATATGCAGCTGTTCCAACAGTACATGATGAAAATGTTTTCCCCCATTACCTTGGCACTTTTGTTTGAAAATCAACTGACCTCTTATTTATAGGTCTCTTTTGGACAGTTTACTTTGTCCATTGATCTAGACATCAATCCTTCCACATATTCCACACTGTCTTAATTTCTGTAGCTTTAGAGTATCTTTTTTGTGACAAAATATACATAAAATACTATTTTACATTTTATATATGTACAATTCACTGTGGCATTAAATACATTCATAATGATATGTAACCCACTATCTATGCAAAATGTTTTCATTATCACAATACAAACTCTATGCCATAAAACAGTAACTTCCCTTACCTCCTGCTAGCTCCTGGAAACCTTTATTCTACTTTACATCTCTTTCTACTTTCTATTATCTATTGCCTATCCTAGATAATTCATAAAAGTGGAATCATTATTATCTGCTCTTCTGCATCTGTCTTATTTAACTAAACATGTTTTCCAGGTTCATTCATGTTGTAACACTTTTCAAAATTTCATTACTTTTATGGATGCATAGTAGTCCACTGCATGTATATAGCACATTTTCTCTAGCCAATCACCTAGTGATAGACACAGGTTTTTTGCACCTTTTCACTATTGTAAATAATGCTGCTAGGGACATTTGTGTGAAAATATCTGTTCAAGTCTTTGCTTTCAGTCTTTTGTATATATACCTAAGAGTATAATTCATGGGTTATATAGTAGTTCTATATTTAAGCTTTTGAGAAATTGCCAAACTGTTTTTGATGGTGGCTGAACAATTTCACATTTCTACCAAGAAGTTTGAATTTCTCTACATCCTTGCCAATGTTTGTTATTTTCTTTTTTTAATAATAGCAATCCTAATGGGTATGAAGTAGTATCTCATTGTGTTTGGTTTGCATTTCCTAATGATTAGGGATGTTGGGCATGTTTTCATGTACCTAATGGCCAGGTGTACATCTTCTTTGAGAAATGTCTACTATAGTCCTTTTCCCATTTTTAATTGAGTTGGATGATTTTTGTTGTTTAATTATAGGAGTTCTTTACATATTCTGGATATGAATCCCTCATTAGATACATGATTTGCAAATTTTCTCTGCCATTCTCTATATTGTCTTTTCTTTCTTGGCAGTATCCTTTGATGCACAACAGTTCTAAATTTTGATGAGGTCCAACTAACCTATTTTTCTTTTGTTGTCTGTGCTTGTAGTATCATATACATGAAATCATTGCCAAATCCAATGTCATGAAGATTTCCCACAATATTTTCCTCTATAAGTTTTAAAGTTTTAGCTTTTAGGGTCATATCTTTGATCTATTTTGAGTTAAATTTTGTATTTGGTGTAGGGCAAGGCTCCAACTTCATCCTTTTGCATGTGGGTATCTGGTGTTCCAGCAACATTGTTGAGACTACCCTTTTCCCCACTGAATGGTCTTGGCTCTTTGGGGTCTCTTTTATAAAAGAGCACTAATCCTATTTTTGAGGGCTTCACCCTCATATCTAATCACCTCCCAAATGTCCTATTTCCAAATATGATCACACTGGGGATTAAGTTTCAACATATGAATTTAGAGGGGACACATTCAGCCTACAGTATTCCATTTCTGCCTGCCCCCCAAATACATGTATCATTTCCATCCCAATAGCCCCAAAAGTCTTATCTTATTTCAGCTTCCACTTTAAAGTCTAAGTCTAAAGTCTCATCTAAATATCATCTAAATCAGAGATGGATGAGATTCAAGATGTGATTCATCCTAAGCAAATTCCCCTCTAGCTATGAACCTATGAAACCGAACACACTATGAAACCAAACTTCCAAAATATAATGGTGGGACAGGCATAGGACAGACATTCCCATGCCAAAAGGAAGAAATAGGACAGAAGAAAGGACAGTTCCCAAGTCCAAAACCTAATAAGGCAAACAACTATAACTTTAAGATTCAAGGATAATTCTTTTTGGTGATTCTCTGACTTACAAACACACTAGGGTGGTGACATCACACCCACAGCTCCACAGGAAGGGGCTAAAGTAATAACTCTCTTTCTGGGCCCAGTGGCTCTCCTAGGCTGGCATTCCATGCCAGTGGCACTACTGGGCTGGGGTCCTGAGGTCACAGCTTGGTCCAGAAGCTCTGTGTTTTGAAACCTAGGTAGAGGCAGCCACATCCTTGTGGCTCCTCTGGGCACAGCCAGTGCAGTAGCTCTCTGCAGGGGCCCTACCCATGAGGCACTGGGTCAAGGCACCCTGGTTCTATATTGAACCAGAGGGCCAGTGCCATCCTTCGAAACCATTCTTCTTCCTGAACCCATGCACTCTGAACCTGTACTGGGAGTGGCAGCCCTGATGATCTTTGATTCTCCTTTAGGGTCATTTTTCTATTGCCTTGGAGAATAGCTTCTGGCTACTGCTGAGATGGTTGATCCATACTAATTTCCTTATCAAATCAGTCATTTGGCCATACACGTAATGTTCTCATTTTTTGTAATATGAATAGACTGAGAATTTTCCCAACTGTGAAGTCTGGGGTTTTTTGCTTATAATTTTATTTTTCAATCATTTCTCTCCTCGTATTTTACTATAAACTGATCAGTAGGAGCCAAGCCTAACATTCAACACTCACTTGGCTTAGAAATAGCAAATTTGAGAGAAGACAAGTAGTGATTCTACAACATCTTACTATGCTGACAGACAGTGACTGTAACGGGGTTTGTGGGTGGGACTTGCAGTAGGGGAGAGCCTAGTACACATAATGTTCTTCAAAAAAATATAAATAAATTCATTAGAGGGGCGGAAGATGGCGGCGTGAGTAGAGCAGCGGAAATCTCCTCCCAAAACAACATATATCTATGAAAATATAACAAAGACAACCCTTCCTAGAATAAAGACCAGAGGACACAGGACAATATCCAGACCACATCCACACCTGAGAGAACCCAGCGCCTCACGAAGGGGGTAAGATACAAGCCCCGGCCCCGCGGGAGCCGAGCACCCCTCCCCCCAGCTCCCGGCGGGAGAAGAGCAGGCAGAGCGGGAGGGAGACGGAGCCCAGGGCTGCCGAACACCCAGCCCCAGCCATCCGGGCCAGAGTGCAGGGCCCTCGATACTGGGAAAACAGGGCAGCAAGAACAGTGAGCAGGCACTGGAGGCTGGGCGACAGAGGACATAAGAAAAGCGCGCGACCATTTTTTTTTTTTTTTGCTTTTTTGCTGCTTTGTTTTGGCGAGTGCTTTTTGGAAGTCTTAAAGGGACAGGGACCCCAATACTAGGGAAACAGGGCAGAAAGACCGGTGAGCAGAGGCCTGAGGCTGGCACCGGAGAATAAAGAAAAACGAACGACCACCTTTTTTTTTTTAATTAAAAAAAATTTTTTTCTTGTTTTTTTTTGTGGTCGTTGTTTTGTTTTGGCGGGTGCTTTTTGGAAGTCTTAAAGGGGCAGGGTGGGTCACTTAATCCAGAGGTAGGGAATCCGGGATCTCTGGGCACCCTAACCCCTGGGCTGCAGGGAGCAGGGAGGCTCCTTACAGAGATAAATAGCCTCCCAGCAGCTCCTGCTCCAACGCGACTCCACCATTTTGGAGTAGCTGCCCGAGCCAGGCCACGCCCACAGCAACAGCGGAGATTAACTCCATAGCAGCCGGGCAGGAAGCAGAAACCCTGTCTGCGCGCAGCTGCGCAGCACAAGCCACTAGAGGCCGCTGTTCTCCCAGGAGAGGAGGGCCACAAACCAACAAGAAAGGAAGTCCTTCCAGCCGTCACTCGTCCCAGTTCTGCAGACTATTCCTATCACCATGAACAGGCAAAGCTACAGGCAGACAAAGATCACAGAGACAACACCAGAGAAGGAGACAGACCTAACCAGTCTTCCTGAAAAAGAATTCAAAATAAGAATCATAAACATGCTGACAGAGATGCAGAGAAATACGCAAGAAAAATGGGATGAAGTCCGGAAAGAGATCACAGATGCCAGAAAGGAGATCGCAGAAATGAAACAAACTCTGGAAGGGTTTATAAGCAGAATGGATAGAATGCAAGAGGCCATTGATGGAATTGAAATCAGAGAACAGGAATGCATAGAAGCTGACATAGAGAGAGACAAAAGGATCTCCAGGAATGAAACAATATTAAGAGAACTGTGTGACCAATCCAAAAGGAACAATATCCGTATTATAGGGGTCCCAGAAGAAGAAGAGAGAGGAAAAGAGATGGAAAGTATCTTAGAAGAAATAATTGCTGAAAACTTCCCCACACTGGGGGAGGAAGTAATCGAACAGACCACGGAAATACACAGAACCCCCAACAGAAAGGATCCAAGAAGGGCAACACCAAGACACATAATAATTAAAATGGCAAAGATCAAGGACAAGGAAAGAGAGTTAAAGGCAGCTAGAGAGAAAAAGGTCACCTATGAAGGGAAACCCATCAGGCTAACGTCAGATTTTTCAACAGAAACCCTACAGGCCAGAAGAGAATGGCATGATATATTTAATACAATGAAACAGAAGGGCCTTGAACCAAGGATACTGTATCCAGCACGACTATCATTCAAATATGACGGTGGGATTAAACAATTCCCAGACAAACAAAAGCTGAGGGAATTTGCTTTCCACAAACCACCTCTACAGAACATCTTACAGGGACTGCTCTAGATGGGAGCACTCCTAGAAGGAGCACAGCAGAAAACACCCAACATATGAAGAATCGAGGAGGAGGAACAAGAAGGGAGAGAAGAAAAGAATCTCCAGACAGTGTATATAACAGCTCAATAAACGAGCTAAGTTAGGCAGTAAGATACTAAAGAGGCTAACCTTGAACCTTTGGTAACCACGAATTTAAAGCCTGCAATGGCAATAAGTACATATCTTTCAATAGTCACCCTAAATGTTAATGGGTTGAATGCACCAATCAAAAGACACAGAGTAACAGAATGGATAAAAAAGCAAGACCCATCTATATGCTGCTTACAAGAAACTCACCTCAAACCCAAAGACATGTACAGACTAAAAGTCAAGGGATGGAAAAACATATTTCAAGCAAACAACAGTGAGAAGAAAGCAGGGGTTGCAGTACTAATATCAGACAAAATAGACTTCAAAACGAAGAAAGTAACAAGAGATAAAGAAGGACACTACATAATGATAAAGGGCTCAGTCCAACAAGAGGATATAACCATTCTCAATATATATGCACCCAACACAGGAGCACCAGCATATGTGAAACAAATACTAACAGAACTAAAGGGGGATATAGACTGCAATGCATTCATTCTAGGAGACTTCAACACACCACTCACCCCAAAGGATAGATCCACTGGGCAGAAAATAAGTAAGGACACGGAAGCACTGAACAACACAGTAGAGCAGATGGACCTAATAGACATCTATAGAACTCTACATCCAAAAGCAGCGGGATATACATTCTTCTCAAGTGCACATGGAACATTCTCCAGAATAGACCACATACTAGGCCACAAAAAGAGCCTCAGAAAATTCCAAAAGATTGAAATCCTACCAACCAACTTTTCAGACCACAAAGGCATAAAACTAGAAATAAACTAAAGCAAAGAGGCTCACAAACACATGGAGGCTTAACAACACGCTCCTAAATAATCAATGGATCAATGACCAAATCAAAATGGAGATCCAGCAATATATGGAAACAAATGACAACAACAACACTAAGCCCCAACTTCTGTGGGACACAGCAAAAGCAGTCTTAAGAGGAAAGTATATAGCAATCCAAGCATATTTAAAAAAGGAAGAGGAATCCCAAATGAATGGTCTAATGTCACAATTATCGAAATTGGAAAAAGAAGAACAGATGAGGCCTAAGGTCAGCAGAAGGAGGGACATAATGAAGATCAGAGAAGAAATAAATAAAATTGAGAAGAATAAAACAATAGCAAAAATCAGTGAAACCAAGAGCTGTTTCTTCGAGAAAATAAACAAAATAGATAAGCCTCTAGCCAGACTTATTAAGAAGAAAAGAGAGTCAACACAAATCAACAGTATCAGAAATGAGAAAGGAAAAATCACGACGGACCCCACGGAAATGCAAAGAATTATTGGAGAATACTATGAAAACCTATATGCTAACAAGCTGGGAAACCTAGGAGAAATGGACAACTTCCTAGAAAAATACAACCTTCCAAGACTGACCCAAAAAGAAACAGAAAATCTAAACAGACCAATTACCAGCAACGAAATTGAAGAGGTAATCAAAAAACTACCAAAGAACAAAACCCCCGGGCCAGATGGATTTACCTCTGAATTTTATCAGACATACAGGGAAGACATAATACCCATTCTCTTTAAAGTTTTCAAAAAAATAGAGGAGGAGGGGATACTCCCAAACTTAATCTATGAAGCTAACATCACCCTAATACCAAAACCAGGCAAAGACCCCACCAAAAAAGAAAACTACAGACCAATATCCCTGATGAACGTAGATGCAAAAATACTCAACAAAATATTAGCAAACCGAATTCAAAAATACATCAAAAGGATCATACACAATGACCAAGTGGGATTCATCCCAGGGATGCAAGGATGGTACAACATTCGAAAGTCCATCAACATCATCCACCACATCAACAAAAAGAAAGACAAAAACCACATGATCATCTCCATAGATGCTGAAAAAGCATGTGACAAAGTTCAACATCCATTCATGTTAAAAACTCTCAGCAAAATGGGAATAGAGGGCAAGTACCTCAACATAATAAAGGCCATCTATGAAAAACCCACAGCCAACATTATATTGAACAGCGAGAAGCTGAAAGCATTTCCTCTGAGATCGGGAACTAGACAGGGATGCCCACTCTCTCCACTGTTATTTAACATAGTACTGGAGGTCCTAGCCACGGCAATCAGACAAAATAAAGAAATACAAGGAATCCAGATTGGTAAAGAAGAAGTTAAACTGTCACTATTTGCAGATGACATGATACTGTACATAAAAAACCCTAAAAACTCCACCCCAAAACTACTAGAACTGATATCGGAATACAGCAAAGTTGCAGGATACAAAATCAACACACAGAAATCTGTGGCTTTCCTATATACTAACAATGAACCAACAGAGAGAGAAATCAGGAAAACAACTCCATTCACAATTGTATCAAAAAAAATAAAATACCTAGGAATAAACCTAACCAAAGAAGTGAAAGACTTATACTCTGAAAACTACAAGTCACTCTTAAGAGAAATTAAAGGGGACACTAACAGATGGAAACTCATCCCATGCTCGTGGCTAGGAAGAATTAATATCGTTAAAATGGCCATCCTGCCCAAAGCAATATACAGATTTGATGCAATCCCTATGAAACTACCAGCAACATTCTTCAATGAACTGGAACAAATAATTCAAAAATTCATATGGAAACACCAAAGACCCCGAATAGCCAAAGCAATCCTGAGAAAGAAGAATAAAGTAGGGGGGATCTCACTCCCCAACTTCAAGCTCTACTATAAAGCCATAGTAATCAAGACAATTTGGTACTGGCACCAGAGCAGAGCCACAGACCAATGGAACAGACTAGAGAATCCAGACATTAACCCAGACATATATGGTCAATTAATATTTGATAAAGGAGCCATGGACATACAATGGCGAAATGACAGTCTCTTCAACAGGTGGTGCTGGCAAAACTGGACAGCTACATGTAGGAGAATGAAACTGGACCATTGTCTAACCCCATATACAAAAGTAAACTCAAAATGGATCAAAGACCTGAATGTAAGCCATGAAACCATTAAACTCCTGGAAGAAAACATAGGCGAAAACCTCTTAGACATAAACATGAGTGACCTCTTCTTGAACATATCTCCCCGGGCAAGGAAAACAACAGCAAAAATGAGTAAGTGGGACTATATTAAGCTGAAAAGCTTCTGTACAGCAAAAGACACCATCAATAGAACAAGAAGGATCCCTACAGTATGGGAGAATATATTTGAAAATGACACATCCGATAAAGGCTTGACGTCCAGAATATATAAAGAGCTCACACGCCTCAACAAACAAAAAACAAATAACCCAATTAAAAAATGGGCAGAGGAACTGAACAGACAGTTCTCCAAAAAAGAAATACAGATGGCCAACAGACACATGAAAAGATGCTCCACATCGCTAATTATCAGAGAAATGCAAATTAAAACTACAATGAGGTATCACCTCACACCAGTAAGGATGGCTGCCATCCAAAAGACAAACAACAACAAATGTTGGCGAGGCTGTGGAGAAAGGGGAACCCTCCTACACTGCTGGTGGGAATGTAAGTTAGTTCAACCATTGTGGAAAGCAGTATGGAGGTACATCAAAATGCTCAAAACAGACTTACCATTTGACCCAGGAATTCCACTCCTAGGAATTTACCCTAAGAATGCAGCAATCAAGTTTGAGAAAGACAGATGCACCCCTATGTTTATTGCAGCACTATTTACAATAGCCAAGAATTGGAAGCAACCTAAATGTCCATCAGTAGATGAATGGATAAAGAAGATGTGGTACATATACACAATGGAATACTACTCAGCTATAAGAAAAGGGCAAATCCAATCATTTGCAGCAACATGGATGGAGCTGGAGGGTATTATGCTCAGTGAAACAAGCCAAGCGGAGAAAGAGAAATACCAAATGATTTCACTTATCTGTGGAATATAAGAACAAAGGAAAAACTGAAGGAACAAAACAGCAGCAGAATCACAGAACTCAAGAATGGACTAACAGGTACCAAAGGGAAAGGGACTGGGGAGGATGGGTGGGTAGGGAGGGATAAGGGGGGGAGAAGTAGGGGGGTATTAAGATTAACATGCATGGGGGGGTAGGAGAAAAGGGAGGGCTGTACAACACAGAGAAGGCAAGTAGTGATTCTACAACATTTTGCTATGCTGATGGACAGTGACTGTAAAGGGGTTTATAGGGGAGACCTGGTATAGGGGAGAGCCTAGTAAACATAATATTCGTCATGTAAGTGTAGATTAGTGATAGCAAAAAAAAAAAAAAAAAAAAAGGGCAGTTCCTGTGTGGTAACCTCCAACGAGTTCTACACAAGGGTATAAAGGGCATATAAAAGTGTAGGCAAAGGGTCTGTTTGTGTTTATACAGAGGATCAAAGCCTAATTGGGCTACCCCGAAAATGAACTAAGATACGATATGAAAAAGAACTTCCAACATCTGCACCCTCTGGAAGACTCATGCCAGAAGATGATCATCAAAAAACCCCAACAAAGATCCACGCACTGCTACAGGTGTAGATGCACTCATCCCACCAGTTCCTGGACCTGCCATGGGAATGAGGAAGGAGATATCTAAGCTGGCCTGTGCATACAGTAAAACAAAAAAATTGGACTGGATCTATACTGTTGGAACTCAACCAAGAATTTGGAGAAGTGCAAATTGTAGCGCTCCAAAGTCTTACAACTACAAACTATTTATTGTTAAAAGAACATATGGCATGTGAACAGTCCCCAGGAATGGGTTGTTTTAATT
The DNA here is from genome assembly GCF_030020395.1 of Manis pentadactyla. Classification (NCBI taxonomy): domain Eukaryota; kingdom Metazoa; phylum Chordata; class Mammalia; order Pholidota; family Manidae; genus Manis; species Manis pentadactyla. The sequence goes on along the minus strand of NC_080027.1, from coordinate 16,442,663 downwards.
TGTCTGATTTCTCTCAGACTGTTCAAGTTCATTTGGACAATATCCACCATATCATAGATAAGTTTTCACAAATGCCTAAGGTGCCTAACTGGTTTTCTTGGTTTCACTGCAGATGGCTGGTAATTACAGATATGCTTTGGTTATGTAACTATACTCCTATTATGTTAATGTGTGTGTGCAATTTAAGTAGTAGCTTAAAACCTATACATGCTGAAGTTACTCTACAAGAAGATATATCAAAGAAATAATCAATCTTCCCATGTTTTCTTCCGCCTGCTACTTCTATAGCTTTTCTTCTTCCTTCCTAATTACAACCCTTAAATAGAATTCGTGCCTCATATCAAATTTACCGAGTATCATAATTCTTCCAAGTGGTAAAGATACCTCAAGACAAATGCTGGGCATAGAAGCCACAGGGCATAAATATGCAAAGAAGTAAAAAGCTAACTTTATCAAACAATAAGGCTTCTCTCTCACTTACCAACTTCACATTTCCCTGTATGGCCCCGGAAGATGACTGGTTAGCCAGAGACGGGTAAGATTCCTCAAGGGAGGAACAACCTAAGACAGGCACAGTCGCAGGGGGGCCATCAGGTGAGAAATTGGGGATCAACAGAGGTGAGGCTTAGAACCTCACCCCCCCGTTCTGAGAGAAATCTTCTGCATACGTGGATGTTTTCTTGCCCTTGTCTAGCTTGGATTAACACATAGTCTACAGGCACACACCTGATCATCTACATGTGCTCTCTTACAACACTAAACTATGTTTTCTACCTTTATCTTGTATCTACCTACCACTTCAGCATTTTATTAAAAATAATAATAATAAAGAGAGAAATGTGGTATCCACATATAAATCAAGTATAAAAACCAAATCAGTATTCATATTTGAACTGACTGTTTATAGTTCATAATGCATGAGCAAAACCGAAAGTTTCTGTGATGACTGCCCTTGTACTGTTCACTATGTAACTTATTCATTATGTAAGAATTTGTTCTACATGTAAAAACTTGTTTGTTATGCCTCAGAAGATTGGAGACTGACAAAAATTAGGCTTGGGGTGGAATAATGATTGTGCATTGAGCATTGACTCCCCTATACAGAATTTTATTGTCGTTAACAAGCATTTGATCAATAAATATGAGAGATGCCCTCACAAAAAAAAAAAAAAAAAAAAAAAAAGGACAGACTTCCAATGGTAAAATAAATTAGTAACCGGTATGTAATGTATAGCATAAGGAATATAGTCAAGATATTGTAACAGCCTGGTAGGGTGATAGCTGGAACCTAGAATTATGTATATAAATGTTCTACCACTGTGTTGTACACTTGAAACTCATGTAATGTAATACTGTGTGTCAACTACCCTTCGATAAAAAATAATTATTAAAAAAAAAAAAAAAAAAAAAAAAAGAAATACAAGGAATCCAGATTGGTAAAGAAGAACTTAAACTGTCACTATTTGCAGATGACATGATACTGTACATAAAAAACCCTAAAGACTCAACCCCAAAACTACTAGAACTGATATCGGAATACAGCAAAGTTGCAGGATACAAAATCAACACACAGAAATCTGTGGCTTTCCTATATACTAACAATGAACCAACAGAAAGAGAAATCAGGAAAACAACTCCATTCACAATTGCATCAAAAAAAATAAAATACCTAGGAATAAACCTAACCAAAGAAGTGAAAGACTTATACTCTGAAAACTACAAGTCACTCTTAAGAGAAATTAAAGGGGACACTAACAGATGGAAACTCATCCCATGCTCGTGGCTAGGAAGAATTAATATCGTCAAAATGGCCATCCTGCCCAAAGCAATATACAGATTTGATGCAATCCCTATGAAACTACCAGCAACATTCTTCAATGAACTGGAACAAATAATTCAAAAATTCATATGGAAACACCAAAGACCCCGAATAGCCAAAGCAATCCTGAGAAAGAAGAATAAAGTAGGGGAGATCTCACTCCCCAACTTCAAGCTCTACTATAAAGCCATAGTAATCAAGACAATTTGGTACTGGCACAAGAGCAGAGCCACAGACCAATGGAACAGACTAGAGAATCCAGACATCAACCCAGACATATATGGTCAATTAATATTTGATAAAGGAGCCATGGACATACAATGGCGAAATGACAGTCTCTTCAACAGGTGGTGCTGGCAAAACTGGACAGCTACATGTAGGAGAATGAAACTGGACCATTGTCTAACCCCATATACAAAAGTAAACTCAAAATGGATCAAAGACCTGAATGTAAGCCATGAAACCATTAAACTCTTGGAAGAAAACATAGGCAAAAACCTCTTAGACATAAACATGAGTGACCTCTTCTTGAACATATCTCCCCGGGCAAGGAAAACAACAGCAAAAATGAGTAAGTGGGACTATATTAAGCTGAAAAGCTTCTGTACAGCAAAAGACACCATCAATAGAACAAGAAGGATCCCTACAGTATGGGAGAATATATTTGAAAATGACACATCCGATAAAGGCTTGACGTCCAGAATATATAAGGAGCTCTCACGCCTCAACAAACAAAAAACAAGTAACCCAATTAAAAAATGGGCAGAGGAACTGAACAGACAGTTCTCCAAAAAAGAAATACAGATGGCCAACAGACACATGAAAAGATGCTCCACATTGATAATTATCAGAGAAATGCAAATTAAAACTACAATGAGGTATCACCTCACACCAGTAAGGATGGCTGCCATCCAAAAGACAAACAACAACAAATGTTGGCGAGGCTGTGGAGAAAGGGGAACCCTCCTACACTGCTGGTGGGAATGTAAGTTAGTTCAACCATTGTGGAAAGCAGTATGGAGGTACATCAAAATGCTCAAAACAGACTTACCATTTGACCCAGGAATTCCACTCCTAGGAATTTACCCTAAGAACGCAGCAATCAAGTTTGAGAAAGACAGATGCACCCCTATGTTTATCGCAGCACTATTTACAATAGCCAAGAATTGGAAGCAACCTAAATGTCCATCAATAGATGAATGGATAAAGAAGATGTGGTACATATACACAATGGAATACTACTCAGCCATAAGAAAAGGGCAAATCCAATCATTTGCAGCAACATGGATGGAGCTGGAGGGTATTATGCTCAGTGAAACAAGCCAAGCGGAGAAAGAGAAATACCAAATGATTTCACTTATCTGTGGAATATAAGAACAAAGGAAAAACTGAAGGAACAAAACAGCAGCAGAATCACAGAACTCAAGAATGGACTAACAGGTACCAAAGGGAAAGGGACTGGGGAGGATGGGTGGTTAGGGAGGGATAAGGGGGGGAGAAGTAGGGGGGTATTAAGACTAACATGCATGGGGGGGGTAGGAGAAAAGGGAGGGCTCTACAACACAGAGAAGGCAAGTAGTGATTCTACAACATTTTGCTATGCTGATGGACAGTGACTGTAAAGGGGTTTATAGGGGAGACCTGGTATAGGGGAGAGCCTAGTAAACATAATATTCGTCATGTAAGTGTAGATTAGTGATACCAAAAACAAAGCAAAAAAAAAAAAAAGGGCAGTTCCTGTGTGGTAACCTCTATCGAGTGCTACACAAGGGAATAAAGGGCATATAAAAGTGTAGGCAAAGGGTCTGTTTGTGTTTATACAGAGGATCAAAGCCTAATTGGGATACCCCGAAAATGAACTAAGATACGATATGAAAAAGAACTTCCAACATCTGCACTCTCTGGAAGACTCATGCCAGAAGATGATCATCAAAAAACCCCAACAAAGATCCACGCACTGCTACAGCTGTAGATGCACTCATCCCACCAGTTCCTGGACTTGCCATGGGAATGAGGAAGGAGATATCTAAGCTGGCCTGTGCATACAGTAAAACAACAAATTTGACTGGATCTATACTGTTGGAACTCAACCAAGAATTAGGAGAAGTGCAAATTGTAGCGCTCCAAAATCTTACAACTACAGACTATTTACTGTTAAAAGAACATAAGGGATGTGAACATTCCCCAGGAATGGATTGTTTTAATTTGTCTGATTTCTCTCAGACTGTTCAAGTTCAGTTGGACAATATCCACCATATCATAGATAAGTTTTCACAAATGCCTAAGGTGCCTTAACTGGTTTTCTTGGTTTCACTGCAGATGGCTGGTAATTTCAGATATGCTTTGGTTATGTAACTATACTCCTATTATGTTAATGTGTGTGTGCAATTTAAGTAGTAGCTTAAAACCTATCCATGCTGAAGTTACTCTACAAGAAGATATGTCAAAGAAATAATCAATCTTCCCATGTTTTCTTCCGCCTGCTACTTCTATAGCTTTTCTTCTTCCTTCCTAATTACAACCCTTAAATAGAATTCGTGCCTCATATCAAATTTACCGAGTATCATAATTCTTCCAAGTGGTAAAGATACCTCAAGACAAATGTTGGGCATAGAAGCCACAGGGCATAAATATGCAAAGAAGTAAAAAGCTAACTTTTTCAAACAATAAGGCTTCTCTCTCACTTACCAACTTCACATTTCCCTGTATGGCCCCGGAAGATGACTGGTTAGCCAGAGACGGGTAAGATTCCTCAAGGGAGGAACAACCTAAGACAGGCACCGTCGCAGGGGGGCCATCAGGTGAGAAATTGGGGATCAACAGAGGTGAGGCTTAGAACCTCACCCCCCTGTTCTGAGAGAAATCTTCTGCATACGTGGATGTTTTATTGCCCTGGTCTAGCTTGGATTAACACATAGTCTACAGGCACACACCTGATCATCTACATGTGCTCTCTTACAACACTAAACTATGTTTTCTACCTTTATCTTGTATCTACCTACCACTTCAGCATTTTATTAAAAATAATAATAATAAAGAAAAATGTGGTATCCACATATAAATCAAGTATAAAAACCAAATGAGTATTCATATTTGAACTGACTGTTTAGAGTTCATAATGCATGAGCAAAACCGAAAGTTTCTGTGATGACTGCCCTTGTACTGTTCACTATGTAACTTATTCATTATGTAAGAATTTGTTCTACATGTAAAAACTTGTTTGTTATGCCTCAGAAGATTGGAGACTGACAAAAATTAGGCTTGGGGTGGATTAATGATTGTGCATTGAGCATTGACTCCCCTATACAGAATTTTATTGTCATTAACAACCATTTGATCAATAAATATGAGAGATGCCCTCACAAAAAAAAAAAAGGACAGACTTCCAATGGTAAAATTAATTAGTAACCGGGATGTAATGTATAGCATAAGGAATATAGTCAAGATATTGTAACAGCCTGGTAGGGTGATAGCTGGAACCTAGAATTATGTATATAAATGTTCTACCACTGTGTTGTACACTTGAAACTCATGTAATGTAATACTGTGTGTCAACTACCCTTCGATAAAAAATAATTATTTATATAAATAAATAAATAAATAAATTCATTAATTTAAAAAAAAAAAAAAAAGAAATAGCAAATTTCTCCAGTTAAATTTCATTACCTATAAGTTCTATCTTCCACAAAACACAAACACAATTCAGCAAAGTTCTTTGACACTTTATAGCCAAGATCACCTTTCCACCAATTTGCAGAAACATATTCCTCACTTCTGTCTGAGCTGTCATCAGAATGACCTTTACCATCCATATTTCTACCTTTGTTCAGGATTACTTAGGTATTCTCGAAGAAGATTGAAGCTTTCTGGAGAGTTCTTTTTTTTTCCCTGGGCTCTCACCAGAATTGCCCTTAATGGTCTATTAACGGCAATATAAGCCTTTTTCTAGCATGTACCTCAAAATTCTTCCAGCGTCTACCTATTACCAAGGTCCAAATCTGTTTCTACGTTGTTAGGTATTTGATTTAGCAGCACTCCCACTTCTAGGTACCAATTTCTGTCTTAGTCTGTTGGGCTGCTATACCAAAAACTGAGTAACTTAAAAAAAAGTATTTCTCACAATTCCAGAAGCAGAGAAGTCCAAGATCAAGGTGCTGGGAGATTCAGAGTCTGACGAGGACCTGCTTCTTGGTTCACAGATGGCAGTCTTCTCAGTGCCCTTGCATTGAGGATGGGGCAAAGGAGCTCTTTGGGGTCCCTTTTATAAGGGCATTAATCCCATTTGTGAATGCTCCACCCTCATGATCTAATAGCCTCCCAAAGACTCTAAATGCCGTCACATTGGAGACTAGGTTTCAACATAACAGCTTGGAGGGACACAAATATTCAGCTTGTGACACTGGACATACCATCCAACAACAAATAACTGCTAACCATCTGCCCTCACACTGCTGCATCACAACCTTGTGTTTTGTATGCACTGTTTCTACTGTTTCCTTTACCTGGATTTTGACTTCTATCTTACTTAACTTTTTGCCTGATGAATTCCTACTCATCCATCAAGATGGGTATCAAATATCACCTCCTCTGTGAAGCATTTCCTGGTTGTCTCAGAATTAAGTCCTCTTCTACATTCCCATAAAGCACTTGAGATAATAAAGGGTGACGACTTGTCCAAAATAAAACCAATATGTTGATAGTAAAGGCAGCACTCATATTTGCTTTCTGACTCCTTATGCAGATGTTATTTACTATCTATGGTCTTAAGGCAGAGATAAAAAAATCATTTAGAAAGACAAGAGGAAAGAACATCAAAGATGATTCTGTTATAGTAACATTTCCCCCACTTGTTTTATAGATTGTGTTTTTCTCGCCTCTGAATGTTACACAAGATAGTGAATTATCTGTCCCAGAAGAAAATGCTATAATTCAATTTGAGCTTCAAGAAGAGTTTTCCAGTGATGACTCAACAGGAAACACACAACCTGTTTTCCTTGGAGTTTATACTTTCTTCAAATTAAGAGTCTCAAGAGATCCTTTAGCCTTCCAACATTCAGGGAGGAGAGGCAGTGTGTACTACTCATCTTCTCTATCTGTGCCTGATGAACAACAGAAAAATATCCATCCACCTTTAAAACTTTATAAGGAACAAACTGAGTGGAAACCTTTAACTTCCACATAAAAGGAAAAGGCCCTCAGAAAATATCATACACAGTAGACAACTGAATGATGAAGACCTACAATATGCTATCGTACAATCCCCAGAAATACAAACCCAACTGCTGCAGGCCCAAGCCATATCATCCCCTTCTATTAAAAACTCCAACTGTTACCACCCCAAGACCTGCAATCCCACACTTTGCCAGCCCAAATTCTGCCAGTACAACCCTGCTATCTGGAGCCCCACAATTCCATGTCACACAGTCTCACAACCTGGCATCTAAAGACGTGCCATCCTAAGACATACCATCCCTGGACATACCATCCAAATATATACTATCCCAAGATATAGCATATCAGGACATACCATCCCAAGATTTATCACACCAGGACATACCATCCCAAGATTTATCACACCAGGACATACCATCCCAAGATATATTATACCAGGACATACCATCCCAACATGTACCATCCCAAGACATGCCTTCCCCAAGTACAAGTTCTGCCAGTACAAAGACCCAACATTCCATGCTGTGCAGTACCCTAATATACAATGCCTACATCAGCAATCCCCAGATCTTCAGCTACAAAACGTCCAAACTCAAGACCAGCAATTTATACATATATCATATCAAAACATTCAATCAGAAGTCATGTTACTAACCCAAGAATGGAAATGTATGAAGGAACGCCAAGAAGGGAAATCCCCAAAACAGCATGCCCTAGACCAGCAAAGCAAAGACTGACCATCCCCAAAAGCAGCTCTCCATCAGCCAGAAAAGCAAAGGCTGCCAATCTCCAAAAAAGAAAAGTCTAGTCCAAATCCAAGACCAGCAATCCCCAAGGAAGAAATCCCTAGACCCATACATCAAAGGCTGGCTATCCCCAAAGAGGCACTCCATAGATAAGCGAGTCTATATTAAGCAAACCATGCAGCAACCCCCGTATCAGCAAGCTGAAGACCAGCTGGCCCAAGGGGAGCAATCCCTGAAGAAAACAATCTCCAATGGGGCAAGCTAAACACCAACACGGCAAAGAGGAGCAATCCCCAAAGGAAGAATCCAAAGTTAAACAAGATAAAGATCAACAGGCTGATAAGAAGCAATCCCCCAAAAAACAAACCCAACACCAGCAAGGTTAAGATGAGCAGGTCCTAGAGGAGAAATCTGCAAAGCAACTACACCAAGATTGGCAATCCCCAATAAATCAATCTCCAGATTGGAAAACTCAAGGCTGGCAATCTTTAGACCAACAATCCCAAGACCAGAGAACTCAAGACTGGAAAAACAAAGCACAAGAACTGCAATTCAAAATGCAGGATTCCCTCAACTGGGGATCCTAAGCCTGGCAAACCCAAGATCTATCAAAGAAAAAAATCCCTGAAGCAGAAAGCTCTATGTCAAGAATGTCTTAAACTCAAACTCTGAATGTCTTAAATCAACATCACCTAGATCAGCAATTACAAGATGCTCTATTTCAAGATAGTCGGTATCAAGATGATGACCAACAAGATCTTCAATCCACAAGTACTGAAAAAGAAGATATGCAAATAGATGATATGAAAACAACCGGCATCAAACCAGGGTACATACCATCCCAAGATATACCATCCCAGGACATACCATCCAAAGATATACCACCCCAATATATATCATACCAGGACATACCATCCCAAAAATGTCAGTGCCAAAACCCAAGTGACCTGCAATCAGAAGACATGAGGACAGATCTTCACTGTTCCTTCTGCCAAAGCACAGTACAAGACATGTTATTTGTCCAGTATAGATTCAGAGCAAGATGCACAACACATTTCAATTTGTTCAGTTTCATACAAAGATCTGACTTCAACACTTACCTCACATCCAAAAGATCAACAGCAATTTGAAGACTGAATAACATTTCTCCCAATTAATGGAACCAAATTAGGGGAAAATAGTATAATCTCCTCCAACCTATGTTCTCAAGTGTAGTTGCTACCTTGTTCACTCACCAGAAAATGAAAGGCATGGAGAACAGTTAGAGGTTTTCTCCTTAATTAAAATAAAACAACAATAAACATTAATACTGTATCAGAACTTTCTGGGGGTGAAGGAATAATTCACATTTAAACTCTTTGTTTTCAATGTTAGTGTTTGAATTGATGATCACCAGTTCATTTCACAGCTAAATATTTAATGGACCTACTTTTCTATGGTGCAAATATTTCTTGCCTCCTCCTCTGTGTATTTATTTGCTCAGTAACTCAACCAGGAAGAAGTCTATGCAGACTCTCTAAGGACTCAAGAACCAAGATTGTCAAAAGGAACAAAAATCAATCCCCCATTCCCCTGTTTTGCTGTTTCCAATCACCCAATTTACTCCCTCCTCCCCAAATTTATGTTGAGAATATATACTCTTAAGTTTGTTCAGTTATTAATGAGATAGAATGTGGTAGTGAGTACAGAATGTAGCATATAGGGAGACAGTAAAATTTACCTAGACACAGGGAAGTAGAATTCAGGGAAGGGAAGCAATACAGATGTCATAATAAAAAGAATGTCAGACTGTCATATATTGAGTCAAGCTCTAGCTCCCATCGATATGCCTGCATTCATTACTTCTAATTTCTCAACCCTTATTATGTATATTTCTTCCTCCGTGGTCAAAAGGAATTGAGAGCTCAAAAGCTATCAGTTACCCTCAGTCCTCCTCCTGATACATCTGGAGTTGTTAACCATCCCTTCTTTCTATAACCTTAATCACCCTTGTTGGTTTCTGTGTTTTTCTCTTCCTGTTTCAGAAAGTCTAAGTATTTACAGGGATCTCTCTCTAACTTCCTTTTTGAAATCGCATACATCCTTGCAGTTCTCTCATGTCCTTATGAATAATTGCAGACTGTGTCATATCTGTGTCTTCTACAGAATTCTGCATAGAGGACTGCTTTTAGTAGGTATTCAGTAAATCATTTTTAAAAGCATAAATGGAAGACTGGACTCTCCACCTAGAGGTGAGTGAAGTTATGTGTAGAATAACGAGGCACAGGGCTGGAGAGACGGGCTATCTGCTCCTTGCTGCTTTTGTTTCTGTCATAAGAATGAGCTTCCTGAGCTTCCCAAGGTTGTTCAGTCTGGGTAGGGTCCCTCCCTGAGTTGGCCTCCAGTTCCTAAATGGTTGCCATTCTGTATTCAACTTGCTCTGAATAATAATAATTCCCTCTTTTCCTTCAGCTAGATTAGCACATGTTTGTATGGTGCTTGTATAATGGGTTTAGTTTGCAGTCTATAAACTTGGGTATTCAGAAAATATATATTTGCAATTCTTAATCAAATTTTTTGAGAATTCCATCCACAGTCATTCCTGGCCATTCAGCCTCATACCTATTCAACACACACACATGAACAAGTGTCCTGGGGTCTTAAATAATACCGACTCTTTGGAGAGATGATTCCTGTCATCTGTGACTGGGCCATGCCACTTACCACTGAGAAACTCACTGCCCCAGTTCACATTAGGCCCTATGTGTCCTATGAATTTGATGCTTCTATACCACACTTGGAACATGGGAGTTTTTCTAAAATTGCAAGAATACAATGCCTAGAGTCCAGACTCAAAATGTGAAAAAATAAATGTAAAAAAAATGTCCTCTTTTTCCATCCCACTGGTAATGATGCTAGGGAGCAAGTTAGAGACCTTAATGTTTCCTGGACCTTTCCAATCTGCAAGACTCCCACTTTTTTCTCTTTGCTTCCTAATGGCATCCTCCCATTTCTCTCCTCTTTCTGAGTTACTAATATTCATCCATTGATGACATGTAATGTCCCATCAATGACTTTGGATCTAGAATTGACAACATCAAATGTGTTTTGAAGCCAATAAGGGAATACAAATATGTGAAGTAGAAGTAGGGGGGTATTAAGATTAGCATGCATGGGGGGGTAGGAGAAAAGGGAGGGCTGTACAACACAGAGAAGGCAAGTAGTGATTCTACAACATTTTGCTATGCTGATGGACAGCGACTGTAAAGGGGTTTATAGGGGAGACCTGGTATAGGGGAGAGCCTAGTAAACATAATATTCGTCATGTAAGTGTAGATTAGTGATACCAAAAACAAAGCAAAACAAAAAAAAACAAAAAAAAAAGGGCAGTTCCTGTGTGGTAACCTCCAATGAGTTCTACACAAGGGTATAAAGGGCATATAAAAGTGTAGGCAAAGGGTCTGTTTGCGTCTATACAGAAGATCAAAGCCTAATTGGGCTACCCCGAAAATGAACTAAGATACGATATGAAAAAGAACTTCCAACATCTGCACTCTCTGGAAGACTCATGCCAGAAGATGATCATCAAAAAACCCCAACAAAGATCCACGCACTGCTACAGCTGTAGATGCACTCATCCCACCAGTTCCTGGACTTGCCATGGGAATGAAGGAGATATCTAAGCTGGCCTGTGCATACAGTAAAACAACAAATTTGACTGGATCTATACTGTTGGAACTCAACCAAGAATTAGAAGAAGTGCAAATTGTAGCGCTCCAAAATCTTACAACTACAGACTATTTACTGTTAAAAGAACATAAGGGATGTGAACATTCCCCAGGAATGGATTGTTTTAATTTGTCTGATTTCTCTCAGACTGTTCAAGTTCAGTTGGACAATATCCACCATATCATAGATAAGTTTTCACAAATGCCTAAGGTGCCTAACTGGTTTTCTTGGTTTCACTGGAGATGGCTGGTAATTACAGATATGCTTTGGTTATGTAACTATACTCCTATTATGTTAATGTGTGTGCGCAATTTAAGTAGTAGCTTAAAACCTATACAGGCTGAAGTTACTCTACAAGAAGATATGTCAAAGAAATAATCAATCTTCCCATGTTTTCTTCCGCCTGCTACTTCTATAGCTTTTCTTCTTCCTTCCTAATTACAACCCTTAAATAGAATTCGTGCCTCATATCAAATTTACCGAGTATCATAATTCTTCCAAGTGGTAAAGATACCTCAAGACAAATGCTGGGCATAGAAGCTACAGGGCATAAATATGCAAAGAAATCAAAAGCTAACCATTTCAAACAATAAGGCTTCTCTCTCACTTACCAACTTTACATTTCCCTGTATGGCCCCGGAAGATGACTGGTTAGCCAGAGACGGGTAAGATTCCTCAAGGGAGGAACAACCTAAGACAGGCACAGTCGCAGGGGGGTCATCAGGTGAGAAATTGGGGATCAACAGAGGTGAGGCTTAGAACCTCACCCCCCCGTTCTGAGAGAAATCTTCTGCATACGTGGATGTTTTATTGCCCTTGTCTAGCTTGGATTAACACATAGTCTACAGGCACACACCTGATCATCTACATTTGCTCTTACAACACTAAACTATGTTTTCTACCTTTATCTTGTATCTACCTACCACTTCAGCATTTTATTAAAAATAATAATAATAAAGAGAGAAATGTGGTATCCACATATAAATCAAGTATAAAAACCAAATCAGTATTCATATTTGAACTGTTTATAGTTCATAACGCATGAGCAAAACCGAAAGTTTCTGTGATGACTGCCCTTGTACTGTTCACTATGTAACTTATTCACTATGTAAGAATTTGTTCTCCATGTAAGAACTTGTTTGTTATGCCTCAGAAGATTGGGGACTGACGAAAATTAGGCTTGGGGTGGATTAATGATTGTGCATTGAGCGCTGACTCCCCTATACAGAATTTTATTGTTGTTAACAACCATTTGATCAATAAATATGAGAGATGCCCTCACAAAAAAAAAAAAAGTACACACTTCCAATGGTAAAATAAATAAGTAACCGGGATGTAATGTATAGCATAAGGAATATAGTCAAGATATTGTAACAGCTTGGTATGGTGATAGCTGGTACCTAGAATTGTCATGTATATAAATGTTGAATCACTATGTTGTACACCTGAAACTAATGTAATGTAATACTGTGTGTCAACTACCCTTCAATAAAAAATAATTATCTACAAAAAAAAAAAAATATGTGAAGTAGTTTGTATATAACACAAGGTGCAAAAGGCTGTAGGGAGCCAGAGCATTTATGATTTACATAAAGGCAATATAATTTGTTTTAACTATCTTATTCCAAACCTAATAGGTCTTTCCTAGAATCTGTTAGGGCTTGTTTTTGGTAAAATCAGGATTTTCCAATGCTACTACCTTATACCTCCAGTTCCCAAGACACTGTAGGAAAAATGAGCTGGTTGTACAGAAGGGGCACTTTCACCTACTAGATTAAATACCCATAGCTAGATTGTACTTCCCAGCCCCCTCTGCATGTATGTAGGTGAGAAGGTGAGTATCACCAGTGGAATGTTGGTGGGTGAAGCTCACTGCTTCCAGGCTTGGCCTTTAATACCCCCTGCATTATTCTCACAATCTCTGTTCCCTCATGTACTGGCCAAATGTAGAGAATCCAGGACCCAGAAGATGCTGAGAACTGCAGAACTGAGCCTGGCCCATAAGGAACTACATAGATTAAATCCACTGCTGAGCATCAGTTGGATTGTAACCTGAGAGAGAAATCTTATTGAACGAGGCCAAGGAAAGAATGGGATTGTTTGTCACAGAACTTAGCCTATTCTGAATAATCGTTGCTAAGACAAAAATTTTCAAATCTTGCTCAAAATGGGAAGAACCTAGCCTTTTTCCCCTTGTATTATCCACTGTTATGTAACAATTTACCACAAACACAGCTGCTCAAACAACACAAATTTATTACCTCTCAGTTTCTGTAGGTCAGAAACCCTGGACAGCCTAGTTAGATTCTTTGCTCAGACCTCACTTAGCTAAAATCAGAGTACTGGCCGGGGCTGTGGTCCTGAGGCCTGGGGTCCTCTTCCAAGTCCATTCATTGTTGGAAGAACCCAGTTCCCTGCAACTACAGGCCCGAGGTCCCTGTTTCCTTGCCAGCTGTCAGCTGGGGGCTGCTCTCTGCTCCTGGAGGCCACCTACATTTCTTCTCATGTGCTCTTCTCCATCTTCAGCCAGCAATGATTTGTCAGGTCCCTCTCAAACTTCTCCAGCTTCTGCTTTTAAGGGGTCCCATGATTACACTGGGCCCACTTAACCTGGGATGATCTCCCTATTTTAAAGTAATCTTGCTAAGTTTATCTGCAAAGATCCTTTTGCCATGAATTTTGTTAACATATTCACGGGCATGAATGATAGCACATTCACAGCCGTGGAATTTAGGACATGGAATTTTTCTTAAGGGCCATCATTCTTCCTGTCACACCCCTAATAAGTAATAAAAGGGGAAGAAAAAAAGATTCAATATGTTTTGGTGTATTATTTTGCCTTTAATACATTAACTTGCTTTGTGACACATGAGACCAAAGTAGTCATTTTTTAAGGTTTCAATAATTGTAATTACATAATTCATACGATTTAAAATATCAACTGGTCATATAGGATTACCTTGAGTAACAGGTAGCCCCATTTGGAACTCTAAATACCTCTAATTGAGCCATTCAGCAGACAATTACCATTTTCTGTGAAGCCTTTATCTTAAACAAACTTGAGAAGTTCTAATCTTCCACTATGAAAGATAAAGATGTTTGCTCTTTCCAACTCCCAACCATCACAGAGATAGTTCCCATCCCCCATCCTCTCTATAAAACTCATCATTTTGGGCACAGAGATATGAGTTATTTATCTCTTTATGACTCTATATTCCATCAGAGCTGAGACATTCAATAATTTTTTTTCCTTTCTCCTGCATAGTATTTTTCCCCCTGGAAATGTGTCTTTTTTGTTTCTTTTGTTTTGTTCCTTCCTTTCTTCCTTTCCTACTTTCCTTCCCTCTCTCCCTTCCTCCCCACCTCCCTTCCTTCCTTCCTTCCATTCTTTCTTTTTTTTCTTGCTTTCCAACCCCAAACCACCTACCAGTTTTCTACATCTCCTCTTAACACACTGATTCATATTACAAATCACATCAATTTCCTCATTTTGAAGGAGTCTCTCCTGGAGATGCCTGGCCTACTCGTCTTTCACTACTGGTACATAGCTATAATCCAAGGACCTCTTTTCCATCATCCTGAGTTTTTTTTTCATAGTCTTTTAACTTTATGTTTCATCTACTACTGTCCTGCTGCCCTCCCTTGTTATGAAACACACACACACACACACACACACACTTCAGCTTTTTTCCCACTTTCACCATAAATAGGTATGACATTTCTTGATTTTAGGGTTCCTAAGAACTGTTTCCTGGATAATCTTTTAACACAGAAATAAAAATGAATATACATATATACTTTATTTTGTTTCATACTTCAATATTTTTTATTTTTCCAGCTCTGTAAAGCTTTAAATTTACATTTTGCTCAAAGTTCTTTGAATCTGTAAAGATAGAGTATCTGATATGCTCTTCACCCAAATTCCCTCAATGGTGACATCTTATATAGTTGTAGTACAATATCAAAATGAGGAAATTGACACTGGTACATCACAGTTAATTAAACGGCAGACCTTATTCAGTTTTTGTCATCTTTAAGCTGGCATCCATATGTGTGTGTGTGTTTAGTTCTATACAATTTTATCCTATATATGTATTTCTATAACCATCACCACAATCAAGACACAGAACTGTTTCATAACCACAGAAAAACTCTTCATGCTACTTTCTTATATTACTACCTCACCACCAGCCCTGTCAGTCTCCTGGCAACCACTAATTTGTTCTCCCTGCTTTGCCATTTCAAGAATGTTACATAAATGGGATCATACAGTATTTAAACTCTTGAGATTAAGTTTTTTCACTAAGCATAATTCTCTTGAGGGCCGTCCATGTTCCTGTATCAATAGTTCATTCTTTTCAATTGCTGAGTATTATTCTATTGTATAGTTGTGCCAGATTTTGTTTAACAATTCATTGATTGAAGGATATTTGGGCTGTTTCATGTATTTACAAAGCTTTTAGGAACATTCATGTACAGGTTTTTGTGTGGAAATAAGATTTCATTTCTCTGGGATAAATGTCTAAGAGTGTAATTGTGGGTTGTACAGTAAGCACATGTAAGATTTTTTAAGAGCCTGCCAAACTGTTTTCCAGACTGGTTTTCCCATTTTTACATTCCCGCCAGCTATATACAAGAGATCTGATTACTCTACATCCACACCAGCATTTGGTATTATCACTTTTCCATTTTAACTGTTCTAATTTTTAGTGATACCTCATTGTGGCTTTAAATTACATTTTCCTTAATGACTAACGAGTTTGAGCATCCTTTCCTGTTTTCATTAGTCTCTTAAGAAAGCACATGGGAAATTTGGAGAGTGTGTATGTCTGAATATATTTTAACTTATATCTCCTGAATAGTTTGTCTTGGCTACAAAATTCTAGATTAGAGCAATTTTCTTCTGAATATTTGAGGCCTTACTGTATTATTTCCAGTCTTGCTATTGAAAAGACCAAAGCCATTCTGACTTCTAGTCCTTTATGTGTAACTTGACTTATTTCCCCTTAGAATCCTAAAGGATATTTCAGTTGTACCAACTGTTCTGAACTTTATTCATGTGAATTTATTTTCACCAATTTTTCTGGGTGCTCAAATGTAAATTTTTAAATTATTTTCTCCCCTCTTTTCTCTTTCTGTAACTGCTATTGAACCTACTGAAGTATCCATTCATTATTATTGTTGTTGTTACTTCTATTATATTTTGTCTCCTATTTTCTATTATCTTGCTCTTTTTTTCCATATTTTGATTTTCTTAAGATCCCAACCTTTCTACTGATATTTTCTTTTTAGCTATCATTTTTTATTTTTAAGAGAGCTCTTTGTTCTCTGTTTCCATTTTAGAGTCTTCTGTTCTCATTTCATGAATGCAACATTTTTTTTTATACCTCTGAAAGTATTAATGGGTTTTTTTGGTCAAACTTTCTTCTTCTACATAGTTCTGCATTTTTTTTTCATGTTGGTTTCTGTATTTCACATTTCCTGAGATTTCTAGTAACTTTTGGTCATCTGACCACATGAAGAGAAGAAATGTGAGAAAAGTTTCTTGGAAAGTTGGCACATACCACCTGTGAGCTTCACTGTTGGATAAACTTGTGTCATTGGTTAACCCTAGATTTCAGTATCCCTCTTATTTAATTAAATATTTTGCAGGGATATAATTTCTGATATGTTGTATGTTTTTACCTGTGTGATGTCCTGGGTAATGATTGTATTTCCCTCTTTTGTCCATGGTTAAAATAATCAGAAACTGGTTCTGCTAAGTTTAGGATGTGAGAAGAACTGAAGACATTTTGTCTCAAAGAAAATTTTGGACAGTACAATCTTCATACATAGTTATAGACTTTCAAGAAGCAAAATATTCAAGAAAGTTCTCATGAGTTAAGAGCACTACTTAAGTGGTTAGTGAGTGACAGTAACTTTGGGGATCAATTGCTAATTTTGGGTGCAGGGGGACAGAGGAACAGGCCAGCTCAAAGCAAAGAAATTTTATCTAGTCAAAAAGAGGCTAGCCACACTATTAGCCTCAGCAGAGGCAAGTGAGGTGGACTGGAATCTGGACTAGCCTGCAAAAGCAACAGCAATATTTTTTATATGAAAATTAACTCTCACTGTATATGTCCCCTAAATCTGCTGATAAAAGACAAAGGTAAGATGGCAAAGGAAAAAGAAACTTCCCAGTATATATGTATTCTGGTGGTGCTTGTGTCACAGATAGATAGACAGACATGAAGAGGGACTTCAGACACTATTTACATTCACCTAGATGCCTGCTTATATTCTACAAATGCCATGTAAGCTGTTCTCACAGGACATGAAATGAGAATATAGGTAACAGACTGGCCCAAACTGGCTGGTTCCAACAGGGAGGAGAAACTGACCCAAACTTTACCCCAAAGGCCATTAACATAATGAAAATAACATCTCTCCATCATTAGCATAGTAAAAAAATCACAGTTCCCCCTACCATGACAGTTCCATTGGGAACCAATTACAGTCAAAAGGGTGGAGCAAGCAGGAACTCCAGGAAGACTCCACCCATCCACTTTGAAACCTAATCTCATTTTGTGAATATTCATCTCCCTTCATGTAAAAAAAACTTCCTACTGTTCTCTGAGCGACCCCCTTGGGGTCTGCCCACACCCCAACCCTAGGGCATGTATCTCTCCTTTCTTTTCAACTCTAATTCTCCAATAAACTCTTAATGCTCAATGGCTCTTCTGAGTCCATTCTTGAACTCTTTCTCACAATGAGACCCAGGACCCCTCTCTGGTAACACCTGGGCAATAGTGCACCCTGTCACTCCACCCAGAGACGAGCTCCAAGGCATTGTCAGTGCTGGCAGCAGCAGGAAGGAAGGTAGGTGCTGGTCACCAGAGGTGAGCTCAGTCTTCATAAAGTGGCAGCTCAGTCCTCAACCACTTTAGCATTTGATAAAATGGGAATGATCACCACCTCACTTTAACCACAGGCTTAGGAAAGCTGCCATTCTCTAGGAAAATGAAAACAAAAAATGCAGTCTTCTTCAATTCCCCACTGGTTTTCCATACACAGTATCTCTTATGAAATCATGAAAATGAAAAGCACAGTCAAAGAAAAGCATTAACATAAACCAATCTACAAGTGACCTAGGTATTGAAACTAGCAGAAAAGGGCTTTAAAATAACTCATAAATATATTCAAGGAATTACGGGAAAACACATAAAGAATGGAGACAAAATTTAAAAGGACACATGAAAGCAAATTAAGTAGACGTTTTAGATCTGAGAATTATCCCTGAAACTATTTTTAAAATGTTTTAGGCAGGCTTAACAACAGAAAAAACAATGAAGAAGAAAAGAACTCTAAACTTAAAAAACATTAAAAATTATTCTAAAGAAAGAATAAATGTTGAAAAACATTGAACCAATCTGTCACTAATGGGACAATTTCAAGTAGTCTAAATATGTATAACTGGAGAGACTAAGTGACAGAAAAGTATTTAAAGAATTATTGGCAGAAATACTTCCAACTATCATGAAAACTGTAAATCCACAACCCCAAGGACCTCAATGAAACCCCCAAAATAACTAAAGGAAAACCATATGTACTTCATCTTTAGGGGGCCTGCTGGGACTTGGGTCTAGTTACAGGTTTAGAAGCAATGCAGGATTACAACTCAAAAAGGGTTCAGGATACTCTATCACTGGGTGTGGGCACAGACACCTCTTCTACTGGCAAACACTCATCACAATTTAGGTCCTCAACATCCCCAGTTCTATCAGGATCTTTTGACATGTACCCATTTCATCATGTAGGAAGGAACTCTTTCCCAAACAATGCTCCCACTTTAACAACAGACATCCTGGGAGGCTGGGAGCTTAATTTACATTGTCATTTATCCAGTCCCTGAATGAGGTTCTGCATTTGATTTTCAGCAATCTGAGCCTTATGGCTGTAAAAGAAAAGTGTCTCCTTCAGATCATACAAAGAAAGCTGTGTTACATGGCAGTTAGTTGAACTAGGAATTTGAACCCCTCAGCTTATTGTTTCCTCTTACCACTTTGTCCAGTGACAACAGGAGCAACCAGCCAATCTCATCAGATTCATTCATTTTCAAAAAATGTCCAAAAGCATCATATATGGTTACCCAGCTCCTTGATTATTTTAAGTGGCTGATATTTTGCATATCTCTATTGCCAGATCATGCCATAGACTACCAGTGCTCTCTTTAGGAATGGAAATAGGGTCATTAGCATCTTTAAATCTAATCAGATTAAAAGAGACAATTCCAAAAACCTCAGGATGAATTTCAAAAACTCATCCTTGAAATTCTATTCCACCAGGTACCACTTTCCATAAAAATCTGTAGTAGGGTTCTCCAGAGAAACAGAAGCAGTGTGTGTGTGTGTGTGTGTGTGTGTACACACACATATATTTTCAGAAGACAATCTGAGGTTGGGGAGAGAGAGATAAGGAATTGGCTCACATGATTATGGAGGCTGAGAAGTCCAAAGGTCTATAAACTGAGACCCAGGAGAGCTGATGGTATAAGTTCTGGCCTCAAAAGGGAGGAGAAGACCCAAGTCCCAGCTCAAAGATCATGAGGCAGGGAGAACAAACTCTTTTGCTCAGCCTTTTGGTCAATTCAGGCCTTCAACAGATCAAACGAGGCCTATCCACACTAGGGAGAGTAATCTGCTTTACTGAGAGAGCCAATTCAGATATGTCATCCAGATGTATCCACACACCCAGAACGCTGTTTAACCAAATATCTGCACACCACATGGTCCAATCATGTTGACACATAAAATTAACAATCATATCTAATTTTTTTTGGTATCATTAATCTACAATTACATGAAGAACATTGTTTCCTAGGCTCCCCCCTTCACCAAGTCCCCCCACATACCCCTTCACAGTCAATAAGATGCTGTAGAATCATGACTTGTCTTCTCTGTGTTGCACAGCCTGCCCCGTACCCCCTCCACATTATACATGCTAATTGTAATGCCCCCTTTATTTGTCCCACCCTTATCCCTCTCTACCCACCCCTCCTGCCCAGTCCCTTTCCCTTTGGTAACCGTTAGTCCATTCTTGGGTTCTGTGATTCTGCTGCTGTTTTGTTCCTTCAGTTTTTCTTTGTTCTTATACTCCACATATGAGTGAAATCATTTGGTACTTGTCTTTCTCTGCCTGGCTTATTTCACTGAGCATAATACCCTCTAGCTCCATCCATGTTGTTGCAAATGGTAGGATTTTTTTTCTTCTTATGGCTGTATAATATTCCATTGTGTATATGTACCACATCTTCTTTATCCATTCATCTACTGATGGACATTTAGGTTGCTTCCATTTCTTAGCTATAGTAAATAGTGCTGCGATAAACATAGGGGTGCATCTGTCTTTTTCAAACTGGGCTGCTGCATTCTTAGGGTAAATTCCTAGAAGTGGAATTCCTGGGTCAAATGGTATTTCTATTTTGAGCATTTTGAGGAACCTCCATACTGCTTTCCACAATGGTTGAACTAATTTACATTCCCACCAGCAGTGTAGGAGGGTTCCCCTTTCTCTGCAACCTTGCCAGCATTTGTTGTTGTTTGTCTTATGGATGGTGGCGATCCTTACTGGTGTGAGGTGATATCTCATTGTGGTTTTAATTTGCATTTCTCTGATGACAAGCAATGTGGAGCATCTTTTCATGTCTCTGTTAGCCATCTGAATTTCTTCTTTGGAGAACTGTCTGTTAAGCTCCTCTGCCCATTTTTTAATTGGATTATTTGCTTTTTGTTTGTTGAGGTGTGCGAGCTCTTTATATATTTTGGATGGCAAGCCTTTATTTGATCTGTCATTTATGAATATATTCTCCCATGCTGTAGGGTAGCTTTTTGTTCTATTGATGGTGTCCTTTGCTGTACAGAAGCTTTTCAGCTTGATATAGTCCCACTTGTTCATTTTTGCTTTTGTTTCCCTTGCCCGGGGAGATATATTCATGAAGAAGTCACTCATGTTTATGTCCATGAGATTTTGCCTATGTTTTTTTCTAAGAGTTTTATGGATTTATGACTTACATTCAGGTCTTTGATCCATTTCAAATTTACTTTTGTTTATCGGGTTAGACAGTGATCCAGTTTCATTCTCTTACATGTAGCTATCCAGTTTTGCCAGCACCATCTGTTGAAGAGATGGTCATTTCCCCCATTGTGTGTCCATGGCTCCTTTAATATATATTAATTGGCCATATATGTTTGGGTTAATGTTTGGAGTCTCTATTCTGTTCCACTGGTCTGTGGCTCTGCTCTTGAGCCAGTACCAAGTTTTCTTGATTACTGTGGCTTTGTAGTAGAGCTTGAAGTTGGGGAGTGAGATCCCCCCACTTTATTCTTCCTTCTCAGGATTGCTTTGGCTATTCAGGGTCTTTGGTGTTTCCATATGAATTTTTGAACTATTTGTTCCAGTTCATTGAAGAATGCTGTTGGTAATTTGATAGGGATTGCATCAAATCTGTATATTGCTTTGGGCAGGATGGCCATTTTGACGATATTAATTCTTCCTAGCCAAGAGCATGGGATGAGTTTCCATTTGTTAGTGTCCTCTTTAATTTCTCTTGGTCATAGTGTATGATCCTTTTGATGTATTTTTGAATTTGGTTTGCTAATATTTTGTTGAGTATTTTTGCATCTACGTTCATCAGGAATATTGGTCTGTAGTTTTCTTTTTTGGTGGGGTCTTTGCCTGGTTTTGGCATTATGGTGATGTTGGCTTTATAGAATGAGTTTGGGAGTATTCCCTCCTCTTCTATTTTTTGGAAAACTTTAAGGAGAATGGGTATTATGTCTTCTCTGTATGTCTGATAAAATTCTGACTTATTTTTATAGATACACAAAATATAGATAAAAGCCAAACAGGCAGACATGATGTTTAGTGGCAAAGCTCTGGCAAAATTTCAGTGAGGAAAAAGAAAACCAGAACATATCTGAAGAGACCATGAAAAAGTCCCGGGAGACTTGATTCCTGGGACAAATTAATTAAACTCTGTTCACTGAGAAGTGCTGGATTTGTCTCATCAACATGGACGTACAGACCTGGACAGGGGGACTCACAGGGGTCCAGTGGAATGGGCATGAAATGAGTCCAAGGACCAGGACCATAATGGTGAGTGGTCTGGCTAGACCACCCTGGGACCCCATGACTGTCTGCCACCTTCAGAGAACACCAGAAAAATCTATGACAAATTAAAAGCTGAATTTATTAAGTTTTCTAAGGGGAAATAGAGAAGGGCCTTTGTAGGGTTCTATCTGCTGGAGTTAGTCATAGGTGGTAGTCTATGAAAAAACTGGTTAGATTTGCAAACTAGGAAAGCTGCAGAGACAGTCAATGGTCTAATTTTTGGAAAATATGAGTTCACATAGAATTACATTAAAGCAGTTCTCCATTGTCTTATCTTGAATATGAGGATCTAAAAATCCTTGTGTTAAAAACTTGAACTTAGGAGAGGGGATTAAAGATGGCAGCATGAGAAGAAAGACAGAGGCTTCCTCCTAAAACTGGATACAATTAGAAAATATAGTTGGCACAACTAATCCTGAGAGAGCAACAGGAAAGAGGACTGCGCCAGACTGCACACACCTGGAGAAAAAGCAGACTTCACAAAACGGGGTAACATACCAGAGCTGTGGTTCCGCAGGACCTGAGCCCCTCCCCAACCCCAGCTCACTGGTGGGAGGAAGACAAATGAAGCAGGGAGGGAGTGGAAGGCTTGGGACTGCGGAATACCTAGCTCTGGAGATCTGCGCTGGGAGCACAAACCTACATTTCATGGTGCTTTTTCATGAGACTCACATGACTACTGGGTTGGAAAGTTAATACAGGCAGAGTTCCTGGGGAGACTGGGATTCTGGCTGCTTGTGGAAAGCAGGGATCCATATCTGGCTGCTCTGGGACAAAAACATACCTGTGTGCCCGGCCCACTGGCTCAGGCAGTGGAGACAGGCACAGCAGCCGGGAGGCGGGGAACAGCTCTTTCCTCCCCACAGGCACCAGTACCGCTCCCTGCGACCCCCAACATTGCTTCCTCCCTACAACCCTTGGCAAGCATTCATGGAGCTTCTGGACACTAGAGGGCGCCATATACAAACATGAAACGCCAAAGGAACCTTGTCCAGAGTAAAATTATTAATACATCTCCCGAGAAAGATTTAAATGATATGGACCTCGTGACTCTTCCTGAAAGGGAGTTCAAAATAAAAATCATCAACATTCTAATGGAGGTACGGAAAGACATCCAAGAACTCAGGAATGAATTCAGGTTGAAGATCCAGTCATTGAAGAGCAGAATGGAGGGTATTAAAAGCAGGTTGGATACGGTGGAGGAGACAATAAATGAAATAGAAACTAGAGAAGAGGAATACAAAGAGGCTGAGGCACAGAGAGAAAAAAGGATCTCTAAGAATGAAAGAATATTGAGAGAACAGTGTGAGCAATCCAAGCTCAACTATATTCGTATTATAAGGGTACTAGAAGAAGAAGAGAGAGAGAAAGGGATAGAAAGTGTCTTTGAGGAGGTAGTTGCTGAAAACGTCCCCAGTCTGGGGAAGGAGATAGTCTCTCAGGCCATGGAGATACACAGATCTCCCAACTCAAGGGACCCAAGGAAGACAACAGCAAGACACATAGTAATTAAAATGGGAAAGATCAATGATAAGGACAGACTGTTAAAAGCAACCAGAGACAGAAATAAGATCACATACAAAGGAAAGCCCATCAAGCTAACATCAGACTTCTCAGCAGAAACCTCACAGGCCAGAAGGGAGTGGCATGATGTATTTAATGCCATGAAGCAGAAGGGCCTGGAACCAAGATTACTTTGTCTGGCAAGATTATCATTTAAATTTGAAGGAGGGATTAAACAATTCCCAGATAAGCAAAAGCTGAGAGAATTTACCTCCCACAAACCATCTCTACAGTCTATTTTGGAGAGACTGCTATAGATGGAAGTGTTCCTAAGGTTGAATAGCTGTCACCAGAGGTAATAAAACCACAGTGAAGAAAGTAGAACAGCTAATTACAAAGCAAATGCAAAATTAAATTAACTATCCCCAAAGTCAATCAAGGGATAGACAAAAAGTACAGAATTTGATACCTAATATATAAAGAATGAAGGAGGAAGAAAAAGGAGGAGAAATAGAAAAGAAACTTTAGACTGTGTTTGTAACAGCATACTAAGTGAATCAAGTTAGACTCTTAGATAGTAAGAAAAGTAACCTGGAACCTTTGGTAACCCTGAATCTAAAGTCTGAAATGGCAATAAGTACATACCTATCGATAATCACTCTAAATGTAAATGGACTGAATGCACCAATCAAAAGACATAGAGTCACTGAATGGATAAAAAAACAAGACCTATCTATATGCTGCTTACAAGGGACTCACCTCAAACCCAAGGACATGCACAGACAAAAAGTCAAGGGATGGAAAAAGATATTTCATGCAAACAATAGGGAGAAAAAAGCAGGTGTTGCAGTACTAATATCAGTCAAAATAGACTCCAAAAAAAAGAAAGTAACAAGAGATAAAGAAGGACATTACATAATGAAAAAGGGCTCAGTCCAACAAGAGGATATAACCATTATAAATATATATGCACACAACACAGGAGCATCAGCATCTGTGAAACAAATACTAACAGAACTAAAGGAGGAAATAGAATGCAATGCATTCATTTTAGGAGACTTCAACACACCATTCACTCCAAAGGACAGATCCACCAGACAGAAAATAAGTAAGGAGAGAGAGGCACTAAACAACACACTAGAACAGATGGACCTAATAGACATCTATAGAACTCTACACCCAAAAGCAACAGATACACATTCTTCTCAAGTACACACAGAACATTCTCCAGAATAGACCACATACTAGGCCACAAAAACAGCCTCAGT
Organism: Manis pentadactyla; assembly: GCF_030020395.1. Classification (NCBI taxonomy): domain Eukaryota; kingdom Metazoa; phylum Chordata; class Mammalia; order Pholidota; family Manidae; genus Manis; species Manis pentadactyla. Next base: position 16,417,299 of record NC_080027.1, on the reverse strand, counting down.
AAATTCCAAAAGATTGACATTCTACCAACCAACTTTTCAGACCAGAAAGATATAAAACTAGAAATAAATTGTACAAAGAAAGCAAAAAGGCTCAAAAACACATGGAGGCTTAACAACACGCTCCTAAATAGTCAATGGATCAACGACCAAATTAAAATGGAGATCCAGCAATATATGGAAATAAATGACAACAACAACACAAAGCCCCAACTTCTGTGGGACACAGCGAAAGCAGTCTTAAGAGGAAAGTATATACAATCCAGGCATATTTAAAGAAGGAAGAACAAACCCAAATGAATAGTCTAATGTCACAATTATCAAAATTGGAAAAAGACGAACAAATGAGGCCTAAAGTCAGCAGAAGGAGGGACATAATAAAGATCAGAGAAGAAATAAATAAAATTGAGAACAATAAAACAATAGAAAAAATCAATGAAACCAAGAGCTGGTTCTTTGAGAAAATAAACAAAATAGATAACCCTCTAGTCAGACTTATTAAGAGAAAAAGAGAATGAACATACATCAACAGAATCAGAAACGAGAAAGGAAACATTACAATGGACCCAACAGAAATACAAAGAATTATTAGAGAATACTAGGAAAACCTATATGCAAAGAAGCCGGAAAACCTAGAAGACATGGACAACTTCCTAGAAAAATACAACCTTCCAAGACTGACCAAGGAGGAAACACAAAATCTAAACAAACCAATTACGAGCAAAGAAACTGAAGCAGTAATCAAAAAACTACCCAAGAACAAAAACTCCAGGCCAGATGGATTTGCCTCAGAATTTTATCAGACATACAGAGAAGATATAATACCCATTCTCCTTAAAGTTTTCCAAAAAATAGAAGAGGAGGGAATACTCCAAAACTCATTCTATGAAGCCAACATCACCCTAATACCAAAACCAGGCAAAGACCCCACCAAAAAAGAAAACTACAGACCAATATCCCTGATGAACATAGATGCAAAAATACTCAACAAAATATTAGCAAACCGAATTCAAAAATACATCAAAAGGATCGTACACCATGACCAAGTGGGATTCATCCCAGAGAAGCAAGGATGGTACAACATCCAAAAATCCATCAACATCATCCACCACATCAACAAAAAGAAAGACAAAAACCACATCATCATCATCTCCATAGATGCTGAAAAAGCATTCGACAAAATTCAACATCCATCCATGATAAAAACTCTCAACAAAATGGGTATAGAGGACAGGTACCTCAGCATAATAAAGGCCATCCATGATAAGCCCAGAGCCAACATCATACTGAACAGTGAAAAGCTGAAAGCTTTTCCTCTGAGATCGGGAACAAGACAGGGATGCCCACTCTTCCCGCTGTTATTCAACATAGTACTGGAGGTCCTAGCCACAGGAATTAGGCAAAACAAAGAAATACAAGGAATCCAGATTGGTAAAGAAGAAGTCAAACTGTCACTATTTGCAGATGACATGATATTGTACATAAAAAACCCTAAAGACTCCACTCCAAAACTACTAGAACTGATATCGGAAAACAGCAAAGTTGCAGGATACAAAATTAACACACAGAAATCTGTGGCTTTCCTATACACTAACAATGAACTAATAGAAAGAGAAATGAGGAAAACAATTCCATTCACAATTGCATCAAAAAGAATAAAATACTTAGGAATAAACCTTCCCAAGGAAGTGAAAAACCTATACCCTGAAAACTATAAGACAGTCTTAAGAGAAATTAAAGAGGACACTAACAAATGGAAACTCATCCCATGCTCCTGGCTAGGAAGAATTAATATCGTCAAAATGGCCATCCTGCCCAAAGCAATATACAGATTTGATGCAATCCCTATCAAATTACCAACAACATTCTTCAATGAACTAGAATAGTTCAAAAATTCATATGGAATCACCAAAGACCCCGAATAGCCAAAGCAATCCTGAGAAGAAAGAATAAAGTGGGGGGGATCTTGTTCCCCAACTTCAAGCTCTATTACAAAGCCACAGTAATCCAGACAGTTTGGTACTGGCACAAGAACAGAGCCACAGACCAGTGGAACTGAATAGAGACCCCAGATATTAACCTAAACATATATGGTCAATTAATATATGATAAAGTAGCCATGGACACATAATGGGGAACTGACCATCTCTTCAACAGATGGTGCTGGCAAAACTGGATAGCTACATGTAAGAGAATGAAACTGGATCACTGTCTAACCCCATACACAAAAGTAAATTCGAAATGGATCAGAGACCTGAATGTAAGTCATGAAACCATAAAACTCTTAGAAAAAAACATAGGCAAAAATCTCATGGACATAAACATGAACAACTTCTTCATGAACATATCCCCCCAGGCAAGGGAAACAAAAGCAAAAATGAACAAGTGGGACTATATCAAGCTGAAAAGCGTCTGTACAGCAAAGGACACCATCAATAGAACAAAAAGGTACCCTACAGTATGGGAGAATATATTCATAAATGACAGATCCAATAAAGGCTTGACATCCAAAATATATAAAGAGCTCACGCACCTCAACAAACAAAAAGCAAATAATCCAATTAAAAAATGGGCAGAGGAGCTTAACAGACAGTTCTCCAAAGAAGAAATTCAGATAGCTAACAGAGACATGAAAAGATGCTCCACATTGCTTGTCATCAGAGAAATGCAAATTAAAACCACAATGAGATATCACCTCACACCAGTAAGGATCGCCACCATCCATAAGACAAACAACAACAAATGCTGGCAAGGTTGCAGAGAAAGGGGAACCCTCCTACACTGCTGGTGGGAATGTAAATTAGTTCAACCATTGTGGAAAGCAGTATGGAGGTTCCTCAAAATGCTCAAAATAGAAATACCATTTGACCCAGGAATTCCACTTCTAGGAATTTACCCTAAGAATGCAGCAGCCCAGTTTGAAAAAGACAGATGCACCCCTATGTTTATAGCAGCACTTATTTATAATAGCCAAGAAATGGAAGCAACCTAAGTGTCCATCAATAAATGAATGGATAAAGAAGATGTGGTACATATACACAATGGAATACTATTCAGCCATAAGAAGAAAAGAAATCCTTTCATTTGCAGCAATATGGACGGAGCTAGAGGGTATTATGCTCAGTGAAATAAGCCAGGCAGAGAAAGACAAGTACCAAATGATTTCACTCATATGTGGAGTATAAGAACAAAGAAAAACTGAAGGAACAAAACAGCAGCAGAATCACAGAACCCAAGAATGGACTAACGGTTACCAAAGGGAAAGGGACTGGGCAGGAGGGGTGGGAAGGGAGAAATATGGGCAGGGAAGAAGAAAGGAGGCCTTACGATTAGCATGTATAATGTGCGGGGGACACAGGGAGGGCTGTGCAACACAGAGAAGACAAGTAGTGAGTCTCCAGCATCTTACTACTCTGATGGACAGCGACTGTAATGGGGTTTGTCAGGGGGGCCTGGTGAAGGTGGGAGTCGAGTAACCATAATGTTCTTCACGTAATTGTAGATTAATGATAATAAAATGAATTTTAAAAAAAAGAAAAAAAACTTGAACTTAGATATTTGGTCTTGCATATCATGCTTTGGTGCAGTTTATTAATTTGCTGAGTCAAAGGACAGTTGTTTTTCAAATCATGGTTTCTTTTCATTTCTCAATTCAGTTAAAAACTATGCAAAGTACAAAAAAGGAAAAAGTAGAAGCAACTAGACTAATGGCTAACTTCTCAAAAGCAATAATAAAAGCCAGAAGACAGTAGAACAAATATCTCCAATGTGCTGGGAAAAAAAAAAAACTGCCAACAGATAACCTATCCTTGTGCATTAAAATATCTTACAAGAATGAAGGTGAGAGGAGGGGCGGAAGATGGCAGCATGAGTAGAGCAGTGGAAATCTCCTCCCAAAACAACATATATCTATGAAAATATAACAAAGAGAACCCTTCCTAGAATAAAGACCAGAGGACACAGGACAACATCCAGACCACATCCGCACCTGAGAGAACCCAGCGCCTCCCGAAGGGGGTAAGATACAAGCCCCGGCCCCGCGGGAGCCGAGCACCCATCCCCCCAGCTCCCGGCGGGAGAAGAATAGGCAGAGCGGGAGGGAGACGGAGCCCAGGACTGCCGAACACCCAGCCCCCGCCATCCGGGCCAGAGTGCAGGGCCCTCGATACTGTGAAAACAGGGCAGCAAGAACAGTGAGCGGGCACTGGAGGCCGGGCGCCAGAGGACGTAAGAAAAGCACGACCTTTTTTTTTTTTTTTGCTTTTTTGCTGTTTTGTTTTGGCGAGCGCTTTTTGTAAGTCTTAAAGGGATAGGGACCCCAATACTAGGGAAACAGGGCAGAAAGACCGGTGAGCAGAGGCCTGAGGCTGGCACCGGAGAATAAAGAAAAACGAGCGAACACCTTTTTTTTTTTTAATTAAAAACTTTTTTTTTTTTTTTTAATTTAAAAAATTTTTCTTTTTTTTTTTTTTTGGTGGTTGTTGTTCTGTTTTGGTGGGTGCTTTTTGGAAGTCTTAAAGGGGCAGGGTGGGTCACTTAATCCAGAGGTAGGGAATCCGGGATCTCTGGGCACCCTAACCCCTGGGCTGCAGGGAGCAGGGAGGCCCCTTACGGAGATAAATAGCCTCCCAGCAGCTCCTGCTCCAACGCGACTCCACCATTTTGGAGTAGCTGCCCGAGCCAGGCCACGCCCACAGCAACAGCGGAGATTAACTCCATAGCAGCCAGGCAGGAAGCAGAAGCCCTGTCTGCGCGCAGCTGCGCAGCACAAGCCACTAGAGGTCGCTGTTCTCCCAGGAGAGGAGGGCCACAAACCAACAAGAAGGGAACTTCTTCCAGCCGTCACTCGTCCCAGCTCTGCAGACTATTCCTATCACCATGAAAAGGCAAAGCTACAGGCAGACAAAGATCACAGAGACAACACCAGAGAAGGAGACAGACCTAACCAGTCTTCCTGAAAAAGAATTCAAAATAAGAATCATAAACATGCTGACAGAGATGCAGAGAAATACACAAAAGAAATGGGATGAAGTCCGGAGGGAGATCACAGATGCCAGAAAGGAGATCGCAGAAATGAAACAAACTCTGGAAGGGTTTATAAGCAGAATGGATAGAATGCAAGAGGCCATTGATGGAACTGAAACCAGAGAACAGGAACGCATAGAAGCTGACATAGAGAGAGACAAAAGGATCTCCAGGAATGAAACAATATTAAGAGAACTGTGTGACCAATCCAAAAGGAACAATATCCGTATTATAGGGGTCCCAGAAGAAGAAGAGAGAGGAAAAGAGATGGAAAGTATCTTAGAAGAAATAATTGCTGAAAACTTCCCCACACTGGGGGAGGAAGTAATCGAACAGACCACGGAAATACACAGAACCCCCAACAGAAAAGATCCAAGAAGGACAACACCAAGACACATAACAATTAAAATGGCAAAGATCAAGGACAAGGAAATAGTGTTAAAGGCAGCTAGAGAGAAAAAGGTCACCTATAAAGGGAAACCCATCAGGCTAACATCAGATTTCTCAACAGAAACCCTACAGGCCAGAAGAGAATGGCATGATATCTTTAATACAATGAAACAGAAGGGCCTTGAAACAAGGATACTGTATCCAGCACGACTATCATTCACATATGACCGTGGGATTAAACAATTCCCAGACAAACAAAAGCTGAGGGAATTTGCTTTCCACAAACCACCTCTACAGAACATCTTACAGGGACTGCTCTAGATGGGAGCACTCCTAGAAAGAGCACAGCACAAAACACCCAACATATGAAGAATCGAGGAGGAGGAACAAGAAGGGAGATAAGAAAAGAATCTCCAGACAGTGTATATAACAGCTCAATAAGCGAGCTAAGTTAGGCAGTAAGATACTAAAGAGGCTAAACTTGAACCTTTGGTAACCACGAATTTAAAGCCTGCAATGGCAATAAGTACATATCTTTCAATAGTCACCCTAAATGTTAATGGGTTGAATGCACCAATCAAAAGACACAGAGTAACAGAATGGATAAAAAAGCAAGACCCATCTATATGTTGCTTACAAGAAACTCACCTCAAACCCAAAGACATGTACAGACTAAAAGTCAAGGGATGGAAAAACATATTTCAAGCAAACAACAGTGAGAAGAAAGCAGGGGTTGCAGTACTAATATCAGACAAAATAGACTTCAAAACAAAGAAAGTAACAAGAGATAAAGAAGGACACTACATAATGATAAAGGGCTCAGTCCAACAAGAGGATATAACCATTCTCAATATATATGCACCCAACACAGGAGCACCAGCATATGTGAAACAAATACTAACAGAACTAAAGGGGGATATAGACTGCAATGCATTCATTCTAGGAGACTTCAACACACCACTCACCCCAAAGGATAGACCCACTGGGCAGAAAATAAGTAAGGACACGGAAGCACTGAACAACACAGTAGAGCAGATGGACCTAATAGACATCTATAGAACTCTACATCCAAAAGCAGCAGGATATACATTCTTCTCAAGTGCACATGGAACATTCTCCAGAATAGACCACATACTAGGCCACAAAAAGAGCCTCAGAAAATTCCAAAAGATTGAAATCCTACCAACCAACTTTTCAGACCACAAAGGCATAAAACTAGAAATAAACTGTACAAAGAAAGCAAAGAGGCTCACAAACACATGGAGGCTTAACAACACGCTCCTAAATAATCAATGGATCAATGAACAAATCAAAATGGAGATCCAGCAATATATGGAAACAAATGACAACAACAACACTAAGCCCCAACTTCTGTGGGACACAGCGAAAGCAGTCTTAAGAGGAAAGTATATAGCAATCCAAGCATATTTAAAAAAGGAAGAGCAATCCCAAATGAATGGTCTAATGTCACAATTATCGAAATTGGAAAAAGAAAAACAAATGAGGCCTAAGGTCAGCAGAAGGAGGGACATAATAAAGATCAGAGAAGAAATAAATAAAATTGAGAAGAATAAAACAATAGCAAAAATCAATGAAACCAAGAGCTGGTTCTTCGAGAAAATAAACAAAATAGATAAGCCTCTAGCCAGACTTATTAAGAAGAAAAGAGAGTCAACACAAATCAACAGTATCAGAAACGAGAAAGGAAAAATCACGACGGACCCCACGGAAATGCAAAGAATTATTGGAGAATACTATGAAATCCTATATGCTAACAAGCTGGGAAACCTAGGAGAAATGGACAACTTCCTAGAAAAATACAACCTTCCAAGACTGACCCAGGAAGAAACAGAAAATCTAAACAGACCAATTACCAGCAACGAAATTGAAGCGGGAATCAAAAAACTACCAAAGAACAAAACCCCCGGGCCAGATGGATTTACCTCGGAATTTTATCAGACATACAGGGAAGACATAATACCCATTCTCCTTGAAGTTTTCCAAAAAATAGAGGAGGAGGGGATACTCCCAAACTCATTCTATGAAGCTAACATCACCCTAATACCAAAACCAGGCAAAGACCCCACCAAAAAAGAAAACTACAGACCTATATCCCTGATGAACGTAGATGCAAAAATACTCAACAAAATATTAGCAAACCGAATTCAAAAATACATCAAAAGGATCATACACCATGACCAAGTGGGATTCATCCCAGGGATGCAAGGATGGTACAACATTCGAAAGTCCATCAACATCATCCACCACATCAACAAAAAGAAAGACAAAAACCACATGATCATCTCCATAGATGCTGAAAAAGCATTTGACAAAGTTCAACATCCATTCATGTTAAAAACTCTCAGCAAAATGGGAATAGAGGGCAAGTACCTCAACATAATAAAGGCCATCTATGATAAACCCACAGCCAACATTATATTGAACAGCGAGAAGCTGAAAGCATTTCCTCTGAGATCGGGAACTAGACAGGGATGCCCACTCTCTCCACTGTTATTTAACATAGTACTGGAGGTCCTAGCCACGGCAATCAGACAAAATAAAGAAATACAAGGAATCCAGATTGGTAAAGAAGAAGTTAAACTGTCACTATTTGCAGATGACATGATACTGTACATAAAAAACCCTAAAGACTCAACCCCAAAACTACTAGAACTGATATCGGAATACAGCAAAGTTGCAGGATACAAAATCAACACACAGAAATCTGTGGCTTTCCTATATACTAACAATGAACCAACAGAAAGAGAAATCAGGAAAACAACTCCATTCACAATTGCATGAAAAAAAATAAAATACCTAGGAATAAACCTAACCAAAGAAGTGAAAGACTTATACTCTGAAAACTACAAGTCACGCTTAAGAGAACTTAAAGGGGACACTAACAGATGGAAACTCATCCCATGCTCGTGGCTAGGAAGAATTAATATCATCAAAATGGCCATCCTGCCCAAAGCAATATACAGATTTGATGCAATCCCTATGAAACTACCAGCAACATTCTTCAATGAACTGGAACAAATAATTCAAAAATTCATATGGAAACACCAAAGACCCCGAATAGCCAAAGCAATCCTGAGAAAGAAGAATAAAGTAGGGGGGATCTCACTCCCCAACTTCAAGCTCTACTATAAAGCCATAGTAATCAAGACAATTTGGTACTGGCACAAGAGTAGAGCCACAGACCAATGGAACAGACTAGAGAATCCAGACATTAACCCAGACATATATGGTCAATTAATATTTGATAAAGGAGCCATGGACATACAATGGCGAAATGACAGTCTCTTCAACAGGTGGTGCTGGCAAAACTGGACAGCTACATGTAGGAGAATGAAACTGGACCATTGTCTAACCCCATATACAAAAGTAAACTCAAAATGGATCAAAGACCTGAATGTAAGCCATGAAACCATTAAACTCTTGGAAGAAAACATAGGCAAAAACCTCTTAGACATAAACATGAGTGACCTCTTCTTGAACATATCTCCCCGGGCAAGGAAAACAACAGCAAAAATGAGTAAGTGGGACTATATTAAGCTGAAAAGCTTCTGTACAGCAAAAGACACCATCAATAGAACAAAAAGGATCCCTACAGTATGGGAGAATATCTTTGAAAATGACACATCCGATAAAGGCTTGACATCCAGAATCTATAAAGAGCTCACACGCCTCAACAAACAAAAAACAAATAACCCAATTAAAAAATGGGCAGAGGAACTGAACAGTTCTCCAAAAAAGAAATACAGATGGCCAACAGACACATGAAAAGATGCTCCACATCGCTAGTTAACAGAGAAATGCAAATTAAAACCACAATGAGATATCATCTTAACCAGTAAGGATGGCTACCATCCAAAAGACCAACAACAACAAATGTTGGTGAGGTTGTGGAGAAAGGGGAACCCTCCTACACTGCTGGTGGGAATGTAAGTTAGTTCAACCATTGTGGAAAGCAGTATGGAGGTACATCAAAATGCTCAAAACAGACTTACCATTTGACCCAGGAATTCCACTTCTAGGAATTTACCCTAAGAACGCAGCAATCAAGTTTGAGAAAGACAGATGCACCCCTATGTTTATCGCAGCACTATTTACAATAGCCAAGAATTGGAAGCAACCTAAATGTCCATCAATAGATGAATGGATAAAGAAGATGTGGTACATATACACAATGGAATACTACTCAGCCATAAGAAAAGGGCAAATCCAATCATTTGCAGCAACATGGATGGAGCTGGAGGGTATTATGCTCAGTGAAACAAGCCAAGCGGAGAAAGAGAAATACCAAATGATTTCACTTATCTGTGGAATATAAGAACAAAGGAAAAACTGAAGGAACAAAACAGCACCAGAATCACAGAACTCAAGAATGGACTAACAGGTACCAAAGGGAAAGGGACTGGGGAGGATGGGTGGTTAGGGAGGGATAAGGGGGTGGGAGAAGTAGGGGGGTATTAAGATTAACATGCATTGGGGGGTAGGAGAAAAGGGAGGGCTGTACAACACAGAGAAGGCAAGTAGTGATTCTACAACATTTTGCTATGCTGATGGACAGTGACTGTAAAGGGGTTTATAGGGGAGACCTGGTATAGGGGAGAGCCTAGTAAACATAATATTCGTCATGTAAGTGTAGATTAGTGATACCAAAAACAAAGCAAAAAAAAAAAAAAAGGGCAGTTCCTGTGTGGTAACCTCCAATGAGTTCTACACAAGGGTATAAAGGGCATATAAAAGTGTAGGCAAAGGGTCTGTTTGCATCTATACAGAAGATCAAAGCCTAATTGGGCTACCCCGAAAATGAACTAAGATACGATATGAAAAAGAACTTCCAACATCAGCACTCTCTGAAAGACTCATGCCAGAAGATGATCATCAAAAAACCCCAACAAAGATCCACGCACTGCTACAGCTATAGATGCACTCATCTCACCAGTTCCTGGACTTGCCATGGGAATGAAGGAGATATCTAAGCTGGCCTGTGCATACAGTAAAACAACAAATTTGACTGGATCTATACTGTTGGAACTCAACCAAGAATTAGGAGAAGTGCAAATTGTAGCGCTCCAAAATCTTACAACTACAGACTATTTACTGTTAAAAGAACATAAGGGATGTGAACATTCCCCAGGAATGGATTGTTTTAATTTGTCTGATTTCTCTCAGACTGTTCAAGTTCAGTTGGACAATATCCACCATATCATAGATAAGTTTTCACAAATGCCTAAGGTGCCTAACTGGTTTTCTTGGTTTCACTGCAGATGGCTGGTAATTACAGATATGCTTTGGTTATGTAACTATACTCCCATTATGTTAATGTGTGTGCGCAATTTAAGTAGTAGCTTAAAACCTATACATGCTGAAGTTACTCTACAAGAAGATATGTCAAAGAAATAATCAATCTTCCCATGTTTTCTTCCGCCTGCTACTTCTATAGCTTTTCTTCTTCCTTCCTAATTACAACCCTTAAATAGAATTCGTGCCTCATATCAAATTTACCGAGTATCATAATTCTTCCAAGTGGTAAAGATACCTCAAGACAAATGCTGGGCATAGAAGCCACAGGGCATAAATATGCAAAGAAGTAAAAAGCTAACCTTTTCAAACAATAAGGCTTCCCTCTCACTTACCAACTTCACATTTCCCTGTATGGCCCCGGAAGATGACTGGTTAGCCAGAGACGGGTAAGATTCCTCAAGGGAGGAACAACCTAAGACAGGCACAGTCACAGGGGGGTCATCAGGTGAGAAATTGGGGATCAACAGAGAGAAATCTTCTGCATACGTGGATGTTTTATTGCCCTGGTCTAGCTTGGATTAACACATAGTCTACAGGCACACACCTGATCATCTACATTTGCTCTCTTACAACACTAAACTATGTTTTCTACCTTTATCTTGTATCTACCTACCACTTCAGCATTTTATTAAAAATAATAATAATAAAGAGAGAAATGTGGTATCCACATATAAATCAAGTATAAAAACCAAATGAGTATTCATATTTGAACTGACTGTTTATAGTTCATAGTGCATGAGCAAAACCGAAAGTTTCTGTGATGACTGCCCTTGTACTGTTCACTATGTAACTTATTATGTAAGAATTTGTTCTTCATGTAAGAACTTGTTTGTTATGCCTCAGAAGATTGGAGACTGACGAAAATTAGGCTTGGGGTGGATTAATGATTGTGCATTGAGCATTGACTCCCCTATACAGAATTTTATTGTCATTAACAACCATTTGATCAATAAATATGAGAGATGCCCTCACAAAAAAAAAAAAAAAAGGACAGACTTCCAATGGTAAAATAAATAAGTAACTGGGATGTAATGTATAGCATAAGGAATATAATCAAGATATTGTAACAGCTTGGTAGGGTGATAGCTGGAACCTAGAATTATGTATATAAATGTTTTATCACTGTGTTGTACACTTGAAACTAATGTAATGTAATACTGTGCGTCAACTACCCTTCAATAAAAAATAATTATTTAAAAAAAAAAAAAAAAGAATGAAGGTGAAATGAGGAATTTTCAGAGATATTAAAATTGAGTTTGCCTATCACAAACAATGTGATAAATAGGTGGACAAATATAAATGAATACTGCTTGTCTGATGCAGTAATAATAATATATACTGAAATTTAAAATAGAGTATTTAAAATACCAGTTAAAACCAACATGTAAGTAGAGAAAGGAGCAAATGGTATTTTTGCCATTTGTGTTTACTAAGGGTCTTAGTTTTGGATGAGATGAGGGTAAAGGTATGTTTTAGACTTTAGTGTGTTTTAATGTTTATTGTATCAAAAAAGCAAGAGACTACAGCTTATAGATATGTTTAGTCTACTATACCTAACAACAGAACACATTATTCATATGAAAGATCACACAAACCATTAAACCCAGGTAGTTAGCCCCAACAGCAATTAAGCCACCCATGTATAAGGGTATGTGTACAAGAATGCTTACTGCAGCATTGTTCAAGTGGCAACAAACACAAAACAGAAAGGAGGAAGAGGAGGAAATAAATTATTTCCTGTCACTAAAGAATACATGAATTATGGCAACTACACCACGAGATATTATGTAGCCGTTAAAAACCACAGAACTCTAAAGTAAGCAGTTTTCAACGTATGGTCAAAACATGTGGACAAATATGATTGTAGAACAGAATGTTAACCATTAATCTTTACAAATCTTCACCACCAAAACCCTGGTGTATCCAGCCTCTGGGATACTAAGAAGGCATGTATCCTGTTTGTGATCTTAGTCGCCAAGATACAAAACTTTTCAAAGGTCTTTAGCAGTGATAAAAAGAAACACAAGATGGTACTATTAGCCTATGCTTTTTTTTATGTGCCTTTTTCTGCATGTTCCTCTTTTTCTGGGCCTGTAATTTTCTGTTCTCCTATCTTTTCTATTTTTGCTCCTATCTTTTTCCTCTCTCGTAATCTTCTTTCTCCTTCAACAGACCATTTTTTGATATTATGTCTTTGTATTTTATGTATTTATGAAATGGAGTATTTTCTACATACAACTTAAAAAGCAGATTATTTTGCATGACTTTCTCGGGGAAAATAATACTCTATGTTATATGCTACGCTATGCTTAACTCCTTCATGGTCCTCCAAGCATTTGCTTCCTAAGCCTCAGACACACTTGAGACATGTGGGGGAATGTCCCTTCTCTAGGCATTGCTACCTCACTATCATCAGAAAAACTATTATTGTGCTAATACCATGACTCTTCTTTAATTCTTTTTTCCATCCACTTCAGGGAATTTTGATCATGTTGATGGTCTTCAGCACTGGTGAATTACTCATTTCTCTGTCTTTCGCAATTTTAAGGAGACACTTTGTTGTAATAATCAGGAAGAATGCTATGGAATAGCACTGTAAGAATAAAAATGTGTTGTGATGTTACTGAGGGGTGAATTATGTTTGTGAGGAGAAGCCAAAGGGAACATCAAATCTTAAGGCAGGTGACTCTTTGAAGCAAAGGGGAGTGACCCAAGGAGGTGGGGTCTGGGAACACTGGCTGGAGCAACACATCTTGCCTCTTTGCAAATCACGTGGTCACCTTGGTGTCACCTCTCTGTCATGCATTCATTGAACTAGAGGACTGAAATTAGTGTTGCCACTGCACAGAGAAATGAACCACAGCCAGGGTGTGGAGTGGCCAGGTCCATGACATCTCCTGCTGATCTCTCCAAGACACCCTACCTAGTGGCCCCGACTCCATTGTTGTATGCAAAGACAAACTGGATGGAAGAATGGCTTGGCCCACAAATTTTACACCAATACTGCAAGATCATCAATGTCAGCCACTTATAACAACTAGAATAGTAACCATAACGAAGGCATACATTATGAAAGCCACTACACTATTCCAGGCACTGTGCTACATTTTTTATGTGTATTATTCATTTAATCTCACAAAATTTGTATCATTATACTTATTTTACAGACAAGAAAGCACAGAGAGACTAAGTAATGTTCCCCAGGTCACAAAGCTTGCAATGGCAGAGGCATGGTAACAACAGGCAGTCTGGCTCCAGAGCCCAGGGCCTTAATCCCTAAATGAACCAACTTCTCTTACATTTCAGGTCTTGGAACTCCTTTACACTCTTAAAATTTACTGGACTCATTACACATTAATACAAATAACATTTCATTACAATAACTATGCTTTCAAAAAAAAATTAGTGTAGAGAAGGGTCTATATTTTGCAAATCTCCATTTAAGGTTATTTAACAATCTTTTATTTTTATTGAGTTAGTTTATATACAAAAAATTGCACTCATCTAATGGATGCCTAAGCCCCTGACACCATCACCATCACCAACGTACTAAGCATATCTATCACCTCCCCATATTTCCTTGTGTTTTTTTGTGTTATGTTTTTCTTCCTTGGTAAAAATAGTTAATGTGGGGGCTATCCTCTTAACATACTTTGAAGTGCACAGGGCCGTATTATTAACATAAGTATTCTGTTACATAGCAGATCTCTAGAACTTACTGATCTTACATAAGACTATCCATTGAAAAACAAATCCCCATTTAACTTTACCACACATTCAAATCACCTGAGCAGTTTTTATAAACCCCAAGGCACCACATACCACCACATACCAATTAAATCAAAGTGTGGAGAGAGCCGAGAATCAATTATGTTTTTTAATTTCTAGGTGATTCTAATGCAGAACAAACTTTGGAAACCACTGCTTCTCTCCGGCTTAATGGATGACAGCTGGGTTCTCTTAACCACTTCTGCACTCAATCTGATCTGGTAGCTGATGCTCTGTAACCTGTGGAGAATACCACTATAAAATTGTGGAGAGGGGAAATAAGATGACCTTATTTCCCCATAATAGTATTATTATGAAAATTGTTTTGAGGTCACAGACCCACTACAAGGGTCTCAAGGACTCCAGAAGACTCCCAGACCACGATTTGAGAAGAGCCGCCTTGTGTTACATTGCCTAATACAGACTGAATGCCTGTTAAGCACTAGAAATCTTCCCTCTGGTGTCTTTATTGTCATGACAGCCTTCTGAGACAGATTTCACTAACCTATGTCACAAACAAGAAAACTAAAGCTCAAAATGGTTAACTTTCCTGGGCCCACAAAAGGGAGTATGATTTAGAATGAGGTTTTTAATCAGGATCCCTAATGCCCAGTCCCACAATATTATGCTTTTGGCATAGCAAAAAATTAGCACACTCAAAGAAATAAGTATCAGGCTTTCGTTTCTGCTATGAGCTTTAAGGAGAAAGGCCTATAGGTGCATAGGTGATGGCAGGAGACAGGGGAGTGAGGTTCTGGTGAAAAATATTATATTTAAAAATATTTATGTCCAGTGGAGTGAGGTGCAGATGTGTGGGGTCTAAAATATATTTAAGGGTAAGGGGCCCCATCACCTAGCAGTAAGGGCTCTCAAGTCAGATCCAGTCTAAATGTCAGTTTTACAATTTAAAGCTGAGTGACTTGAACATATTATTTAACCTTGTGAGCTTTAAATTCCTAGACTAAAATACAACAATGCCTACCCACTGGGTTTACTGCAAGCTCTACATGAAACATGTAAACTGATTTTCTCAGTGCCTGGAACTTAAAAATCATTTAGTAAATGGTAGGTTGTCTTTTAGATTTATCATTGAGGTTTTCTTTCCTTCCTAACCACACTTTATCACTTACTATATGACTTTGGACAAGTTTCCCCCATTCCCTGAGCTTTAGTTTCCACAATTATAAAATGGAATCAATATTATAGATACTATATGAACAGTGGTTGGCATATAAGGTATTCAACTGTTACTTTCCTGTTAAAAATATAAAATTGTCCCTCAGAGCAGAAGGAAGACTTCATAAACTATAAGCTCCTACATGATCAGATTTACACTTTCCTTGGTATCGGTTATTTTTAAGTACAACACTGGGATTTTTCAACTTGTAACCAAGTTCTATCTGCAATAAGATCTTTGGTTTCGACTCTGAGGGACCCTGCATCTCCCTTACCGATGCTCTGGAACCAAAGCCTGCACCACCAGATCCTGGGGGCCAGTGCCTTCCTGAGCACTTGGGAACGCAGCATATTACTTCCCAATACAGGGTAGTGTTGTGATAATCCGATGAATGGGAGAAAGAGCCAAAGCAGAACCATTATCTCCCACAGCACTGCAGGGGACGCAGCAATCAGAAACCCCGGCCTGCTCTCAAGGGACACACAGACCAACCGCTGAGTAAGTCAGGACACTAATAATTATGATGCAGAATGTAGTTTTTGTAAGACAGGCAAAATGCTTCAAGGATTGAAAAAAAAGCAGTGTTAAGAGGTGAGGGGAATGAGAGGAATAAAAATTCCTATCAGGCAAATGTTAACTAAATAAAAATTTAATTAATAAACCTTGATGTAGATTTTCAGGAAGACATCACATTTGGGAGCACAAAAGCCACTAGATAATGACAAGAAGTTTAATTCAGAGACAGAAATCTTAAATGTGTAGTAGATGTAATAAAATATTCTCAAATATGACAGAGAAAAAAAAGGATGGAACAAAGAAAGCGCTACTGATAAATCCAGACTGCAGTGGGGATCTTTCTCAACATACTCCACGTTCAAGATCAATCAATCCAAACCAGCAAGGACAAAGTGGAGGTTATTTATTTATATAAATTCACACTCAAATTTATCAGGAGGAATCAAACAAAGAGCCACATCTCATTGGCCAAGACAGACTTGAGGAAAACAGGGCCCATACAGAGAAAAGGATATGAAAAATCAGGTTTGCAGCCCCAATTCAAGCCTCACTGATGCCATACATTGGCCGAGTTCTGACCCTGCTCCTCTGCTCAGTAAAATGCTCCTCTAGCCACCGTTGGCGTGGACTTGAACCTCAGCCCTCACAAGCAGCCACAACTGGGGCCCTGTGTAATTACCATTCCGGTCACCACCCATTCAAAACTCTTCAACAGATACTCACAGACCTACAACCAGAATGTGAAACGGATGGTGGATCTTACGTTTCCACTCCTCTTCTCTCTGTAGCATTTATGAGGAGTGACTGCATGGCTTTTACTTGTGTATATGACAGCAAGTTCTCTACTCAAATGCTGGCTTCTTCCACTAGCGAACTGCTCCAATGGTGGGGAGATGGCGTTTGTTTAATGTTGCACCCAAACAAGCCTCTCCAGAACTACTTCTATCCATCGGCTCTAACCTGCCGATTCCAAACCATCTTAAGGGAAAAAGAGGTAGAGGGAGAAATAGAGAAGACAGAACAAGAGAGGGAAAAAGAGACGATGTGACTCAACCTTAGATTCAGCAGTAGTGCTGCCATATTTCAGCCCTTCAAATTCGACAATTACCTAACTGCAGCCCTGGGTCAATGGTGAAGTAAAGCAATGGGCAAAGAAAAAACACTCATCTATCCAACACAGGAATATACAGGCTGTATACGGCAGGGTCAGGGGATACAATATCTTTGGGCAAAACTGTCTTTGATTCATCTCCCAAATGTTACTCTTGGCTGCCATCTGCCTCCATTCCTCACTTGGTCTGGTGCTGGTGTAGCTCCAGCCCAGACAGAAAAGAGGAGACACAGGGGAACTAGATGGATGGAGGGAAAAAGTGGGTTTATAGGTAAAAGTGATATTTCAGTTTACATCCCCAAATACAGAACTCTTGCCTCCAGCTTCTGGGGATGTGTTCAAGAGCACCAAAATATATTTTTAGGCCTTTTCTACTAAATCTGACACAAGACATACATGCCAAACTCTAAGTGTGGACAAATGAGGACAATATCTGGAGCAGGTACCTTAACACTGCCAAGTGTGCAGACTTAATGATTCTTAACGCTCTCTGCCTGGATGCCTCTTTCCCACCTCCTCACTCCTCAAAGTGAAGTAAAAAGGTAAAAAGTCCTAACAGACCATCTTTGGAGAATTTCTCGAGCCCTTCTTGCCCTTGGGGACCCACAGTCCACACCTGTTTGCAGGGTGGGGGCTGCCAAGTTCTTCTAATTAAGGTAGTGTAAAGTACGCCAGGCAGTCCCCTGGGATCTTTTCAAGAAGTGAAACCTCCTGGTGAGGCAGAAACTTTTTTGTGTATCATTTGGCTCTGGTAAGTGTGTATTAAACCAAAGTAATTGGGGCAAAGCCCAAGGTCGCAGAAGCCACCGATTTCCTGTCACCTGGTATCTATCAGTGATCCCAGGCCTGGCCCATCTCACTCACCCCGAGTACTGGAGAACCCAGCCGTGGAACCGAAGTCAGCAGCAGGCATCCGCATCAGGCGCTGAGCCCTAAGGCCTTGGAGACTCAGGTAAGGATCAGTCCACTTTGTTTAAATGATTAAAAGTGGGGAAAGGATGAGGCACAGGGTGATTCTGAAGATGAGATTCTCGGCTTTAATTCTAGAGGTTCCCTGGTCAGGTTTCCATAGTGCCACGATTTGAGGAGGGGAGACACCAAGGCTTGCTGCCCACCCACTCCCATAACCACTCTCTGAAGAATGACCCTGGCCCATCACCTGGGAGGCATTCAACCTAAGTGGTAGGCTGCAGCATGCAGATTAAAGCATAGGTATAACCTGCTGGGCTCAGACCTGAGCTCTTCTACTAACCAGCCATACAACCTCAGCAGGTCACCAAGACCCTATGTTCCCCAGTTTCCTCGCTTATAAGATGGGAGCAACAGTGACACCCACTGGGTTATGAAGATTAAGTGAGCTAAAATCCTGAAGCTCTTAGAACTGCCTGGCACCAAATAATAATCAGGCACGGCTATAATGAAACTAACTCCATTCCTCCTGCTTTAAATGCTTTTGTCTCCAAAGATGTCCAACTAAATGTGAATATCCCTAGAGGTTGTTAAGCCCAACATTTTCTGGAGGGGATCAGTGAATACCAAACTGAGCCACTGAACCCTGCCTCAAAACCATCCCAGAAGCCTAGAGTGAGAACGGGTGCTGGGGACAAGAGGAAGAGCTAATGAAGGGTGACAAGGATGGACTGTAACCATTGCCACTTCCTGAAACCAGTATATAGTGTGATCCCCTTTCCTTATTTCCCACAAAAATGCTTGATCTCATGGATGGTCAGGTAGGGTGAAATTATCACCTTTTGGTTTGACATCCTGAGAATCTGTAAACCTTCCCGGAGGAAGTAGTTCAGTTTGACATTTACCGAGCTCATAGTATGTAGACAACTGGTTACCTATGTGACCCTACTAGGACATTCCTTTAAGTAATTTATGCCACCTTAGAGGAGTTACAATATATAACACAAGAAAGAAAGCAGCTGGTGACAAGTAAGAAATGCAAAGAGCTGTGGCTTTGAACAAGTCCTTGCCAGGCACAGCCGCAGGTGAGGTGAACGTCTGATAGGGAGTTTGCAAGCCAAGGAAGGGAGGGAGAGCATTTCAAAGTCGAGAGAGTTCAGAGAAGGCCAGACACACGTCCAGGCCAGGGGCTCCAGGGGGAGGAGTGGACACGAGCTTCGGATGTTATGCCAAGCTGCACTGTGGAGTTTGGGGCCAAGTGAATGGTTCCTCCAGAAGGCAATGAAAGATCACACAAGGGTTCCAGCTCAGGATGAGCATAACTCCAGCAGTGATTTAGGGAGTCTGATCTAGTAACCTGGGGGAAGATGGATTAGCAAAGAGAAAGACTGAAGGCAGAAGGGCAATATTCTTGTGCTTAAACCACAAGAGGAAATGAGAATCAAACTCATGGGGTGACGCTGGAAATAGAAAACTGGTTCACATGCAAGATGAGGTACTTTACAGAGGTACAAAAGCATGCAAACGTGGAAGACTATGGAGCTGGGGAGAGATGGCTCCAACTTTTTAAGCCTAGGTGAGAGAGAAACAGAAATGAAGCAATAGAAGGGATGATGCCTGAGAAGAGACAGTGGACTTGGCAGCACAGTCCTTGAAAGAAAGTGGTTCCAGCTGTGTGGCTCTGGCAGAAACTGGTTGTGCAGAACGAAGGAGGGAGTGGTGGTGAGGAAGTGGAGGAAGAAAGTGGACCCACAAGCCTTGAAGAAGCTGGGGTAAAGGAGAGGGGAGACGGGGCAGCACCTGTGGACACTGCCAGTGTGAAGACGGGGGCCTTGGATTGGGGGACCCTGCAGCACGTTAATCACAAAAAAAGGTCCAAGAGTAACAGTTACTCTTTGAGTATTTAGTACTTTATAAATTGCAAATTTTCTCATATTCTGAAAATAATACTTTGAATAAAGAGATCACAAAAGTAGCAAGCAACAGAGCTGGGCCTGGCCCTCCCTGCTCCGCACCACCACACGGTGAGGGACTGAAAATGCAGGACAGGCTTCTCTGAAGGACTCACATCTTGGTAGAAGGAGATGAGCTGAAGAGTACAGACAAAGGGAAAGGAAATTAAGAACATTCTCCCTCAGAGATAAGTGCACAGGAGGCCAGAAAGGATAAAAATGCAAAACTGTTTTGAGTGGCAAAGGAGGAAGTTGAGGTGACAAAAGTTAGGCAGCACTGAACTTCTCAGTAAATGTAATTATTGGACCTAGAAGTCATTATTCAAACC